>NC_140526.1:4576178-5176178 GCF_057382185.1 Mchenga conophoros
CCAAGGATATTTGGCATGCAGACTAGGGGAAGCCGGGAATCGAACCACCAACCTTCCGATTAGTAGATGACCTGCTCTACCACCTGAGCTACAGCCACCCATATTGTGAACTTGGCCGAGGATAGAGTTCCACATTCATCCGTGATATGAAAGTTAAGGTCTTGTTCCCATTTAGATTTGATGGCAGCAACTGAAGAACACTGTAAGTTGAAAATTAAACTGTACAAGGCTGATATTATGCCCCTAGAGATTGGATTGATCATTAAAAAAAATCATCTACCGGATTGTCTGGAGGTTTTGGGGAGAATTGTGCTGACATAGTCTGAACATAGTGTCTGACCTGTGAAAAACAAAAAGAATTGAGCAGCAGCAATGCCAAATTTGGTAGATAATTGAAAAAACTTGCAAATTGTCCTTCTATGTCTAACTCTGCAAAAGATTTTAGACCCTTTCTATGCCACATGTGAAAAACACTATCTGTCACTGAAGGAACTAATAGGTGGTTTGCTGCAATTGGGCTTTGAAGTGAGAAAGCCCGGAGATCAAGACTCTTCCGAAACTGAGAACAGATTCTAAGAGACTGTTGGACTATTTTATTATTACTAAGGCAATGCCAGAGAGAGAGTGATGAGCCCAACGTTGCAGACCCTTGGGGCTTAGTTTTCCAAGCCACTAAATTGAACCCAGTCATATTCCAAGAGCACTGATCTAAAGGGAAGCTGCCACTCAGATGCTCAGCTTTGTTCAGAGTAGGGAGGGTAGACATTCAGACTGTATACTGGGGTGGCTGTAGCTCAGGTGGCAGAGCAGGTCAGCCACTAATCAGAAGGTCGGTGGTTCGATCCCAGGCTACCTCCTGGCTGCGTGCCAAATATCCTTGGGCAAAATACTAACCCCATGTTTGCCTACTGGTGGTGGTCAGAGGGCCCGGTGGCGCCAGTGTCCGGCAGCCTCGCCTCTGTCAGTGCGCCCCAGGGCAGCTGTGGCTACAATGTAGCTTGCTATCGCCAGTGTGTGAATGACTGAATGTAGTGTAAAGCGCTTTGGGGTCCTTAGGGACTGAGTAAAGCGCTGTACAAATGCAGGCCATTTACCATATATACGCAGTTATGAGCCGGCGCGTCCCCATCGTCTGGTGTCCTTCACAGTGCTCAGTGTCTTTCTATGTAACCATGGTGCTTTTGGTTTCCCATGTGTACACACCATTATTTTCCTTTCCCTTTATCAAAGGAGTAAACCTGAACACTGCACTCCACGACAAAAATATCCAGTTTGTTGCCTTTGGTTGAGAATTTTTTATTTTCTTTAGTTTTTTGTTGTGTGCTTCAAATTTCTCAAGGCTAGAAGTTGTGCTGGATCACTTTGGTATTTCTTCGTGTGTCAATGCAGTGCTGCAAAAACATTTCATGGGATTTTCTCTTTAGGCTGTACTACCTCCCCTCACAGCAGGAGAGCTACAACTTATTTATATGCTGCTGTGATCTATCAGTTATTTAATTTATATGATCGACATAACAACCTTTTGTAGGCTGAGACGGCCAAGAGAAACAGTATCTAAACTTGTGAGAGACCCTCAATTTCTTTAATTAATCATCTAAAAACCAAAACTAAAGTTGTACTGTTGCTGTAGTTTTTTTGCAGCTTGGAAGGCAGTTTGACACTGAATTTTATTAGTTATATTAGCTAATATTAGACACACAGAAAGTCTGCTGTAATGCATTGTCATGTGAAATCTCTGTTGCTTATATATATATCATCTTAATAAATGTGGGATTGTGTCAGCTGGATCACTATTCTAGTAATTAATTTCTCTTCCATACTTACATAGATGTGTCAGTTCCTTTGAAAGGTGCAGAAATAGTTTTGTAAAGTTTTTACCTGTAAAACTCTCTTTGGTGGATTTGAACCCAAAACATATTTTTGTTTCGAACTCTACTTGTTCCTAAAACGAACCAAACTGAAAAGTAAATGTAACAATGAAAGGAAAAAATATACCAGGTGAGACACAAACTCCTGTTAACAATCATGTTATTGAGTAACTCCCATATTTCCTACACACCGTACAAGTATTTAAAAAAAAAACCTTGAAATGGAAATATGCATTATACATGTATTTTCAAGAGTGCTCTATCAGAAAGAAAGAATAAAGACAATTTTTGTTATAATTAAATGGTTTAAATGTCTCTAAGATGCGACGTGAGTGCCTTTGTGTGCGCACAGAGTTTTGTTTGTAAATATACAGAGTTTTATGTCTCAAGTTTATTTATTTTTTGGAATAATTTGCTACTCGAAAATAAATCAAATATAGACTTGGATGGCCACAGCAGATACATTTGGTTCAGGCCGAAGGTTGCTTTTTAGGAGGAGACGCTCATATTAACTGTAAAGTAAATTCTTCAAAAATGTTATGGTTCAAGTTTTCTTCAGAGCTTCAGGGACTCAGCAGCTTGCAGTCATTGATTCAACTTTACATTTTAAATCATATCAAAGAGTGCTTGAACATAAAATAAGGCCATCTGTTGGAAAGCTGAAGAAGCAGATCTTCCAACAAGGATAACGATCTTTTTGCACACTGGGAATGGTTTAAAAAGAAAACATGGAAAGTCTGAACAAAGGAATATTTTTTAGCACAAAGCTAAATTGATGCGCACAATTTTCTCCAAGTACTGAATTAATCTTTTAATCACTCACTGATCAAAGTGTGCACAGCCTTACTGTTAGTGTGAAAACACCCAAACAGAACATTCCCAGATCATCTGCTCTTTTAAGTGTTCCTTTCAAGTGGCATAATGGCATATTTGCAATATGAATATCTAACGAAAAAGCACAAGGCACATTAATCTTGAATATATCAATCATGGTAACAGATCTCACAAGTATCACAGGCTTGCTTGCAGAGATTATCTCTGTCCTTACTAGACGATTAATCTGTTTCTGCTGTGTGACGACAATCCAACAAAAAGCTCTTTTTTTGAAGAGAATGCTCACAGCATGAAGATAAATAAAACTGAAAGGATCTCCAGCTGTATTATCACAGAAGTTTCTTTAGTGCATTTATTTCAAAGTCTTGAACTTCAGTGGCGTTTTCCAAAGCAAGAGACTGCCGAGTCTTGCTGGGCTGTCTCTCACGCTCACACTGTGATTTGTAAAGGCAATTTGACTTTGCTCACCAACTTGTTCCCACTCAGTGACCGAAGGCACATAGCAGTGACAGAATATTTATTTGTGATTTGTTCTGTTTTAAAAGAGAAAAAAACTGACATGTTTTGTTTAATATCCCATTATGTGCTGGCAGACTAGTATTTCAAGTATTTTTGCGATGGTATGAACAAATGTCTGCATGTTTTATAATAAAACTCAGACTTTTATTTACACCATGCACAGACTGAAGAATGATTGTTCGTAAAGCTATAAATGTGTAGATGGGTCTCGTAGAGTCTTGTTTGTTAAGAATCTGTTTTATTGCATTTACTTCAGCAGGAATCACTTCAAAATCAGTAAAATACAAAAATGTATGTTTTGTATCCTCTCTGTTAAGATATTTTAAAGTGTTAGCAGGATACGACAGACTTGCATGAAATAAAACAAAGCTTTTAAACACGTAGTACTTTTTTTTTTTACAGAATTCTAAAAGAATGAATAATAAATATAATATACTGTTTATACCATGGCTTTGGCTCAGTGCTTGATGGTCATTATTAACTAAGTCGTTATCCATCTGACCAATGAGTAAAGAGTAAATTGGATTTCTCATTGTCTTTGTAGCAGCAGAGATTTCAGATTTTACATTTTAGTTAACTAAAATGTTTTTATTTACATTTAATTTTAGTTTTAGTCGACTATAATACCTATGGTACACAGTTTGGACACAATGATTGCTGTGAATTTTTTATTTTAATTTGAAAAATACTCTGTCGACCCATACTTAGACCATTTTTTTCAGACATTAACGTCTGAAACCATGTTTGAACATGTATATCTCAAACCTGATAGTCCATGTATGACTCAAATCCATTCTCCTCACCCTCTAAACTGAGAGTCTATATTACCTGCAAGATTTGAGTTACTGTGCACAAAAAGACACCACCGCAATAACTCCTAAACCAACTATTCATCATAAGTGTTTATTGATATTTGTATTTTCAGATTCATTTTCTGTCAGAGTCCACTTCACATTTTACAAAAACAACACAAAAAACAAACACAGAGAAAAAAAACAACACACAATTCATCAATTTCAAACACAGAGTTTGGGATCTTCGTGCCGTGAATGGTTTAAAAGCAGTGTGAAGTCTTTGTAAATTCAGGTCACATTTAACCCAGACTTCCACTAGGACGTTTTGGGAGTCTTTATCATTTTACCTGTGTCCTTGGTATGCGTTTAATGTCCAAGAGTGTTGCAGTCATTACCATTTCAGTGTTTGTTTGTTTTTTGTTCTCACAGGGCTCATAGTGACACTTCAAGTCAAAGAGAAATATTGTCAAGTAATTACCCGCTGCTGCTTACATGCTCACACACAAACGCAGACTTTGATTACAGCCACTATCTGCCTTGTTTTACCTGAGCTGTGCTTGCTGGTTAACAAATACTTTATCTCCACCTCACTCCCCCCAGCCAGGCCGCCTTGTTATAGTCAAACATTTTTCTTCTTCCAAGCCTCTGTGTGCATCAGTCTCTGACAGACATGCATGGCGTAGCTGTAAAATTAATTGCACTCTCCTTAAAACAAACTGCGAGTCACACAAAATGCAAATCGAAACAATTAAAAAATGAAAGCCTCAAAGTTTACATTTAAAATAGCATGAAAGTGCATCTTCTGATATGAGAGGCTAAGGCAATTTCCTTTTTTCATTTTTCATTTGTTTTTAAATGCAAAAGGATATTTTTAAAGGTTATCTCACATTCAGAAATACGGTGCCCATTGTATTCAGACGTATGATTAGCCACTATAATACAATACAATAACTGGTTCTGTTTTGGTCCCAATTTCAATTTGGTAAAATACCCGGTTTTGTCAATCTTAGGAGCAAACAAACGTCTGATTCTTTTTTCTTTGTTTTATATATCAAAACCATATTACACAAATCATTCCGGTAGACATCTTGTCAGTGTCAGCTACCCTTGTCAGCTGGCTGATTACTTTATTTGTGCCTAATAATGTTCTCTTTTGGGCAAGCTGAAATAACAATTCAAACTGGGATTTGAGTCTCAGTTGACTTTGTTGGTATATTTTATTGATTTTCATGTTTGACTAGGATTCCTTGCTGAGGTCTGATGACCGCCAGATAATCAGCTGGCCAAAGGAGGAGATAGAAACCACTGACATCACCACATATCTGGACTGAAAGACAGCACAGAAGCACTAATCATGGCAACACAGGAACAAGCTCTAAGCACAAGATCGATAGAGGCTGGAGTGATAGATGTGGCTATACCAACTGATGGCAACATCGGGAAGCAGGACATTGAGACGCTCAAGAAATACCAAGGGCTGAGAGAGGAGCTTGAGAAGGTGTGGAGGATGAAGGTAACAGTGGACCCTGTGGCAGTTGGAGCACTCGGGGCAATAACATGCCAAACAGGGCGAGGGGCTCCAGCCAATCCCAAGAACAACAGCTGAGATGTCTGTCCAGAAGAGTGCAGTCTGTCACGATCCTGGGTCTTATGTTTATTTTGATGTTTATAGTATATGGTTAAGCTCATTAGGTTTTCTAGTTCATTTGTTATTAGATTCCCCTTGTGTCTTCCAATCCCTGTTAAGTCTCCCTTGCCCTTCATGTGTTTCATGTCTGTTATGTTGTCAAGTTCATGTAGTCATGTCTGCGTTTCATTAGGTTTCCTATTTTATTTTCTAAGAGGTTCTGTGTTTTGTTGTACTCTTTCCCTGTGGCGTTATGTCCACGTTGTGTCTACTGTGCCTTTCTGTCCCATGTGCCTATGTTCTGTCTCCCCAGTTGCTGTTAAGTTTACATGTTTAGAGTTCAGTCAGTGTTTCCTGTTTTACTTTGAAGGTCCGTGTCTCATGTCAGCGTTTCTAGTTTTGCTTCCATTGTCTCGTCCAGCCTGATTACTCCCAGCTGTGCTCTCCTTCTGTGTCTCATTCCCTCGTTATCCCTCAGTGTATATAAGCCCTGTGTTTCTCTTTGTCAGTGTTGTAGTCGCCCTCATGGCTGTGTTTCCCCTGTGTGTTAGTTATCCATGTCCCAGTTTAGTTTCGTTATAGTTTTCGTTAGTGATGGTGAGATGAAGCCTCATGATGAACTGAAGCTTTCCATCCAATTGGTCGACTCATGGTTCGAAGCATTGTGATGATTCATTTGCTCTACTGCGCCATCAAGTGGACAATTCAAGTGAAGCGGGCTCTTTGATTATAATGATGTGTAAACCTTATGTACATCTGGATAATCACACAATATTGTTTGGTGCTTCACTTTTTAATAAACTAAAAGACAGAAATCAGATTATAGGATGTGTAGTGTTGTTTATTTATATTTTGGTGTTTATCATTTGTGATATTTATTACTGTGTGCATACTTTATTAGGAGAGACAAAATAAAAAAAAAAAAAAAAACATCTCTTCCTTGCTGGTTCCATCGAAGAAGAAATGCACAAGTAACTATGTAGCACGTACGTAATCCAATTCCACAACACGGTGTGATGGGGAATCAGCTGTTTTCCTGCCCATGTTATTTCGAATCTGGCGCGAACCGGTGAACCAGTCCCTGAATCAGTCACGTGGTACGGACTGCCCGCGAGGCCTCGAACGTCACTGCCTACGTAATCAAAGCAAGCCTCGATACGCGCTTCAGAAAAACGCCCCCGCGATTACCCGACTCACGATTCGAAGCTTCGACACACAGGACACATCACTAGTTTTCGTGCCATTCTGCAATAAAGCAGCTTTTTGAGTTTAATTCCTGTGTGGTGAGTTTTGCGTTTGGGTCCTTCTCCTGCCTGCACACAGCCGAAACATGACACAGTCCTAGGAACAGCAGATACTGCGCAGGACCCTCAAGCTCCCAGGCCTCTGGTAGAGGACCTGAGCTTTTTTTTTTTGGTTTGGTAATTGACAATCTGACGATTGAGATTTGTGATTACTGTTATGAAAAAAAAGCATTGACGCTTTCAGGAAAGGTGTAATTGATAACAATTTGCATTCTGAGTTAGTCAAGGTTAGCAAAAGGTAGTGATTTAAATGTTGATAAAACTCGTGCTTCAAATGTTCAGTGGTTTCAGTTTTTGATTAAGACCATCACCACCATCATCATCAAAAACACAATTTAGTCTCTGCAAGAAGATATTGTGAAAAACAAATGAAATACATTGTAACATTTCTAACACATTTATAATAAACAGTTTGCAACAAATATGCTAATTCAAACCCATTATGTTGATAAAAATCCTAATTTGTAATCTTTTGTTTGTTGCTAAACATATTTGCTTATTCATATTAATGCACATGGATGTGCTTTAATTCATTAAGCAGCATTGATGGGATTCTATTTTAAATGGCAGCACTAAATCTATTATTTTCTTTACAAATTTAATTCACAATATATTTTTCTCTTTCCATCACACGACTATTCTATTCATGGCTACACTGCCTGTCACATAATAAGTTTCTCGAGTCTTGCAACCCCATCTGCAATCTTTGATTATTGAATATTAAGTTATCTTTCCTTCTGTTTGTCTGTTCTGAACTGCTTTTCTTTGTCAGGGTCCTGGGACTGGGCGACCCAGGATCCCTGAGCAGTTATGTATTATATTATTACTATTATTATTGTTGTGTATTTTGGTGTTGCTCCCCCTTCCCTGTGCTTGTGTATATGTGTGTGTGTGGGTGGCTGAGCACTTGTTTATAGGCGGCGTCAGGCCTGGAGGGTGTGGCCCTGCAAGGGGACTGGCCACACCCGAAGCCACACACCTGCTGCTGATCAGGCCTCGTCGGGGGAGCTACTTAAGAGAGTCTTGGAGCTCCCACCGACGCGGGATCATTCCTTGAGACTCCACGTTAGTCGGCCCATTGAATTGAGTTAATGTGTGTAAGTGTATGCCCGCGGTTATTTGTGTCCTGACGGCTGCGTCTATTGTTTCCCGCAGGAGGAGCGTGGAAGGCACGAAGAGCAGCGAGCACCGGGGGGTGCTGACACGGGAGCGGAGAGCACAGAGACACGAACTATTCACGCAGAGACACGACACGGGAGTCTGGGAGAACACGGGGATTTATTGTTGTTTTTGTTCCACTCTGTAAATAAACACACTGTTATGGGGCGCCGTTTGTAAACTGAAACATGCCGAAATTAACAGCAACATTTTTCCACATTTAGCTCTAAATCTTACAAAAACATGTTTTTTCGAGTCATTTTTTACAACATTTAGTATAATATTTGTAACTTCTCATATTTAAAACAGGATTTTAAATGTTAAATCTAAATGCTAAATGTTAAATGTAAATATTATATTTAAATGTTAAATGTAAATATTATATTTAAATGTTAAATGTAAATATTATATTTAAATGTAAATGTTAAATGTTAAATCTAAATGTTATATATAAATCTAAATGTTAAATGTTAAATCTAAATGTTATATATAAATCTAAATGTTAAATGTTAAATCTAAATGTTATATATAAATCTAAATGTTAAATGTTAAATCTAAATGTTACGGGAAACTAAATATTTAGCTAATATGCAAATTTATTGTACGGGTCAACGGAAATACCAAAATAAAAGCTTCAAGAAAACCTCCCGCGCTAAAGTGTGCCGGTCGCGGTCAGGCTCTGTGTTTGCGCTCCTCTTACGGTCACTTTTGACTGCCATGAGCTGCTTCGACTATTCCCTACCAGCATGTCCAGCGATTTAGCTGAAAACATTGGAAGAGCCGTTTTGTCGGCCATCCAACGATTCAGCGGTAATGCACCCTCGACCTCACAAACGCCGCAGCACTTGGTAAGTTTATTGTATAGCATTTTGGACGGGTTGATAGCAGTGTTAGCAAAACTAGCAAAGCTAAATTACTTAGCTAGTCCTCAATTATTTCATTTGGTAGGCAGCAGACAGAGATCGAACATCATACAACTCTATTTATTTATTTGGTAGGTAGGTAACAGTCGTTCTTGATGTAAATGTTTCCTTAGGAATCCAGCAATGCACCTGGACCAAGTAGACCTGCCGTCTCCACTGGGATACCATACTGCTCGGTAGGCCTTCTTACACATATCATTTAATTCATTTATCATGAAATTTCCCCTTGTGGGACTAATAAAGGTATGTTACCTTATCTTAGCTGACTGGTTTTGATATACAGTCAGGTTCATAAGTAGTTGGATACAGACACATTTTCTAATGTTGCTTCTGTACATTACCAGAATGAATTAAAAATGAAACTACTCCAATGCAGTTGAAGTGCAGACTTTAAGTTTTAATTCAGTGGGTTGGACTAAATGAATGCATAAAAATGTGAGAGGGAAAAATTAATTTGTAAACACAATCCTATCATTTCAGAGGCTCTAAAGTAATTAGACAAATTAAATAACTGAAAATAAAATGATAATTTCTATTACTTTATTCAAAACCCTTTGTTGGCAATGACAGCCTGAAGTCTTGAAGTCATGGACACCACCAGATGCTGGCATTCCTCCTTACTAAGGCTCTGCCAGGCCTTTACTGCATTGGCTTTCAGTTGCTGTTTGTTTGTGGGCCTTTCTGTCCTAAATTTAGTCTTCAACAACTGAAATGTATGCTCAATTGGGTTAAAATCCAGTGACTGACTTGGCCATTCAAGAATATTCTATTTCTTTACTTTATTAAAGTCATGGGGTGCTTGGACTGTATGTTTTGGGTCATCTTCCATCTTTATTATTAAATGCTGCCCAATCAATGTGACTACTTTTAGCTGGACTTAAGCAGACAAGTATGTCTCTGAACACATTCAGCTGCTTCAGTCCCGTGTCACATATTCAGTAAACACTACCAGTGCCACTGGCAGCCATGCACGCCCAAACCATCACACTGCCTCTGCCATGTTTTACAGATGATGTGGTATGCTTTGGATCATGAGTCGTTCCACCCTTCTCCATACTTTTTTCTTGCCATCATTCTGGTAGAGGTTGATCTTGGTTTTATCTGTCCAAAGAATGTTTTTCCAAAATTTAGCTGGCTTTTACTAGATGTTTTTTTTTTTTTTTTTTGTTAAGTCCATTCTAGCCTTTCTATTCTTGAGGCTTATGAGTGGCTTGCACCTTGCAGTGAACCCTCTGTATTAGGGCTGTTCGATATGACGATATGAAAACATCTATCATTTCATATTATACGCTATCATTTGTTCTGTGGTGTCGCAAAATAAATTTTACGTCAATATTTTTCATTGTTTTGATGGTCACTGTAGTGGCTGTATTAATTTCTTAATTTTCTTTTTTCTGTTATGTTCTCTTTGACCGCATGTTGTCTGTTCACAGTAAAATTTTCAAAATGCAAACGCTACGTCTCAAATCAATTCCAGGCCTTTTATCTGCTTAATTGGTAATGACATCATCATTTTAATATGGATACCCTAAATTAAAGCTTAGTCTGCACATCATGTCCATGATATAATTTTGATTGGAATATGTTTCAGTAAACGGGCAACAAAATAAAACTTGTTAGGGTCCAAATACACACTGACCTAATTGCAGGCCTTTGCTACTCTAATTGAGTGCTCAAAGCACTTTATACAACAGATCTCATTTACCCATTCACATGCACAGATTAATACAAGCACTTTTTCTGTCCAACATTCGCACACAGTCATAGTCGGATAAACTCATTGGGAGCTCTAGATTAGAGCACCTGGGAACTGAATCACCAACTTGACCAACAATCACCAAATGCTAATCTACAAGATACAAAAGGTTCAGTTTTCTGTGTAATGGGTAGACAATAGTAAGATGGTCTGAGTCTACAGTTTGTTTGTTTGTTTTTAATGAACAGATAACAGAAACCTTACGGATGTATTGTAATGCATAGGTGTCTATCTGTATCTGTGTTTGAATTCATTTCAGGTTCCTCTTCCATCAGTTCCTCAAGCTCATGCTACGCGCTCACATTTTGTGAGAAAAAACAAGACCTGCAAACACTATACAAAAGATGTTG
Organism: Mchenga conophoros; assembly: GCF_057382185.1. Lineage (NCBI taxonomy): Eukaryota > Metazoa > Chordata > Actinopteri > Cichliformes > Cichlidae > Mchenga > Mchenga conophoros. Next base: position 4,587,312 of record NC_140526.1, read on the forward strand.
TGTGCTTGCCCTTGTCTTCAACATCAACGTTTCTCATACCGAGAGGAGATTCACGAGCAAAACTAGCACAAGATGGCCTTATTGGGAAGATCTCCTTTACATCTGACTGGTCTGAAGCACAACTTAGAGAAGAAATAGCAGCAATCTTCAGAAGAACATTTGCACTGTCAACTGGCCAGACATTCCCTTTTGAGTATTTGAGTACAATTAGAGGATGTAAACGACTAATGAAACCAAATGTTTCTAGCAGTTTTCTTTGGGGTGGCCAAGAAGTTGGCTCGATTTGTTCCACCACCTGCCTCTATATAATGGCAGGGATACAAAAACCTGCACAGGTAAACATTTTATATTGCAGTGCAGAAATATTTATTGTCTAAAAAGTGAGTGTGTTCCCTTAACATAATTTTATTAATTGTATTAATTAATATTGCAATTTCAGCAGGTGTAAACAGTTTTTAGTGCAGCCATGTGCCTCTGTGTTACCAGTGATTTGGTGCAACTGTATTTGATTTTATGTAGAACATGCTTTCTTTTCCCTCAGGAGGAACCAGAAGAGCTGTCTGATAGTGACTTTGAAAGTCCAGTCTGCCGGAGAAGACGAGGTATGTGATGTGAATGAAAACCTAGTGAGGTTCTAAGCTCGATGACCAGTTAGATTTTGTTACTGCAGTGCGTAATAATTCCTGGGGGGTTTGTTTGATGAGAGCATCGTTAATTTGTCCGATTGGGGCGATCGTGGCTCAAGAGTTGGGAGTTTGCCTTGTAATCGGAAGGTTGCCGGTTCGAGCCCCGGCTCGGACAGTCTCGGTCGTTGTGTCCTTGGGCAAGACACTTCACCTACCGCCTACTGGTGTTGGCCAGAAGGGCCGATGGCGCGATATGGCAGCCTCGCCTCTGTCAGTCTGCCCCAGGGCAGCTGTGGCTACAACTGTAGCTTGCCTTCACCAGTGTGTGAATGGGTGGATGACTGGGTGTGTAAAGCGCTTTGGGGTCCTTAGGGGGGACTAGTAAAAGTGCTATACAAATACAGGCCATTTACCATTTTAATGTTTACGAATTATCACAGGTGATTACAGCCAAGGAGGAATATGTGCCCAACTTTCACTTAAACTAATATAAGGATATATAAAGGCTGTTAACATTATGAAGCAAGTCATGCTGACCTTCTTTCCTTTGTTCAGTGCATCATGCGTTGTCTACAACACCAGGTGAAAGTGAGGCCAAGCATCGGGAAACAGAGAGCTGCATTCAAGAGAGTGAAAATGAGGGACAGGCAGAGGGACAGCAGATGTTTCCATATAATGTGGCAGAATTTGTGTAAGCTGTTGTCTAGGGGTTAAAGAAATCCTTCATTTTAGATGTTGTTTAGGATATTGTTTTGATGCAAGTTTCCAATTTGCATGTTTGGGTTTTTTTTTGCTGAATGACTGCAACTTTAGGATTTACATTTAATTTTTTTTTTTTTTTTAATGATGTAGTGTGAGAAATTCTTCAAGGCTGACATGTTTTATGATTTCTAATATCTCTTATCTACTTAGCCCTATTTTTCTGGAGGAAGATGAAGCTCTTGAAGAGGCAATTCAGCGTAGCCTCCTAGAAGAGTCTGATAGAGTGAAGTTCATATTTCAAGGTAAGATTTGAAAGTAACCTTTGATAATTGAATATTTTATTTGCATCTTTACTTGCATCATTTTTTTGCAGTTACACAATTACAAAGGTAATTGCTCATTTCTGACTAATTTAATATGGACTATCACAACATAATTATATGTTGTAACTCTGTGCACTTGAGTCAAATGTACAGCAAATTTCCATTTTTCCCCAAGATCTGTTTGTCATTGTCCCTTTTTTATATAGGTCTTTTAAGAAGCTCAGCAAAGAAGAAATTGAAGGTCTTCTTAGAGCTCATAGTGAGAAAGTCATTACACCAGGAACAAGACAACTCCATATCAGTCGAGCCAATGTGTGGTCGACTGCTTTGCGTCAGTTCAAGAGACCCAAGTTTGCAGAAAGCTGTGAGATGCTTTATGTCACATTTGCAAGCGATGAACATGATACAGAGGAAGATGCTGCTGACCTTGGGGGGCCAAGGCGGGAGTTTTTCCGTTTACTGGTGAAGGCCATCTTTCAGGACAGTGGTGCTTTTGAAGGTAATAGGATTTCACAGTCAAACTAACTAACTTACTTACTTACTCAAGGCCTAAAGGCTTGTTGACGACACTCGTTTTTATAATGTTACAAACGCAACAACCACCTGATCTGAACATTGTTTGACAGAACATAACAAGTTAATGACTACAGATAATAAATCTGTTATGTTCTGTGTGTCTGAAACAGTAAAAAAAAAAAAAGTAATACATTTTTGTCTGTCAATCTCAAGATATCAGTTTGGGGTCTGTACAGAATATACTTTTTTGTGTGTTATTTTTCAGCTACACCAAATGGATGCACACTGAAATTTAACATCCTACACTTGCAAAATGGAGTATATCGAACCATTGGCAGGATGTTGTCCACGATAATAGTGCAAGGTGGAGAAGCACCTGCCTTTCTCTCTCCACATGTAGTAGACTACATTGTGTCAGGAGACATTCTTCAAGTACACCTAACACCGGATGATATAGGTGACCCTGAGTTAAGAGAGAATCTGAAAAAGGTGAATTGCAATATTATAACAAGAATATTGTAATATTTCCTATATTCACAAGTCTTCTGGTCTTCTTTCATAATATATAATAAATACACTTTTGGTTATTAGAGGCAATTCCATGTATTATATTTTCAATTTGTTTCCTTTTTGTTAAAAAAAAAAAATATTGGTGAAATACAGCCAAATAAACCAAAACAAAAACGTTTCGAGTCCAATTAAAATGAACCATCTGCAGTATTTGTGTACACTGGTAAAAAACAAACATTTAAAGTGTTTTTCTTAAATATTTAGGTTGTAAATGCAACAACTCAACATGATTTGGAGGAAGCAGTCAGCTGCTGCGACTCATGGCGATATCAAGTTGAAGGTCTTCCACTCACAGTCACCATGGCCAATAAAGATCTGTTTGTGAAAAATGCAGCTCTATACCTTGCAGTTCTGCAACGGCAAAGCTGTTTCGATCAACTAACTGATGGCTTGTCCTACTATGGAGTGAGAGTTATATTTTTTCTGTATCAATTGGTCATTATTTTATAATCATTTAGAGTGAGCTACTTTTTATATTTAAAACTGGAATTTAACCATTATTTAAACTTTTCTGTCTAGATTTTAGCACTCCTGAGAGAGAACCCCAGTTTGCGTGTTCTGCTTGACCTATTGGGGGAGGACAAAGATCTGACAGCCAGTTTAATTGCTGGGGTTCTCAGGCCAAGCTATTCTGTCCTTGGGAGCAACAGAAGAGTTAGAGAGGAGCTGATGGTGGTCAAATTTCGGGAATTTCTCCAGTGTGTCGAAAGTAAGCAGAAATTCACATAATGTAGTCTGGCCATGAAACAATTCGGGACACTAAAGTAAAACTTTGTCTTTTTATGTCACATGCGCGCACACAAAACAGGAATAAAGATGTATGATAGCTTACAACTGACAAGCAAGGCAAAGACAGAACCTCTGTATTTTTTATAAAAACATTAGCCATCATTTAGTTGTTAGCTCAAGCTTTAACTATTTTAGTGTCCCCAGGTTAACGGTGGTTTTTCTTTGTTTTTTAGATGAAGAGCTGAGAGACTCACTTGGAGAAAGGACTCTTACCAAGGATGAAGAGGCATTTGTGAAGGCTTTGAGGCCTGGTCACATCTTGGCTTTTGCCACCGGGAGCAGCAAGGTTCCAGCCATAGGTTTTCAACCAGCTCCTAAAATAACATTCATTCACGATGAAAGCAAACATCTCCCGATTGCACACACATGTGCAAATGAGCTTCAGCTTTTTGTGAATGAAACAACAATGGCTGATGATGATGCTTTTCATTACTGCTTCTTAGTAGCACTCATGAATGGAGCTTTATTCAGCACCATCTAAACATGTTCCAAAAAAAGTGAAATTAAAATGGTGGGTTTGTTAACTCTAATCCTGTTCATTAATTGTAGTTTCAAGTAACTTTGCTTCATACAAGATAGTTGAAATAAATTCTGACTGCATTTAATGTTGAAATGTAATAATTTTCAAAGCTTCAATAGATTTATAAAAATGCTAAATCTGTATTTTCAACGACAAATCAATAAAGTCACTGGTGTAATACAATAATTTTATTAAGCTTTTCTTTTTTAAACAAGGACACTTCAAAACAGTTTATGCACAGAGTATACTAAACATGCTTTGTAGAACAAGCCAGGATTACTTAGACATCTAACAGCAACATTTATTAAGACTATTGCAACTTTACAATGATTAAAACAATACTGTAGATAATCTTGTGAATTGATTTAAAGACTGACTGTTCAGTGTTGATAATTTTCACTGTTATACTGTATTACAGTGTGAATTTGATCTTTACTTCAATCTGAATAACTGGTTTTACCCATAAACTAAAAGTGGTTGTAGCCTTCTGAATAGCCTATGAGTCACTGTCAGTCATTAACTCTGAGTCCTTATGTGGCAGGAGGCATCACTGCTAGAGGGGAGGGGCTTCTGCAGTAGTACAAAAACTGCATTTGCTGTACAGCATTTAAGAATATTAAGTGTCATCACTCTTTAGAACATCGCTGGTATCCTGTGGTTGAGGTCACACATTTACAAGTTTGTTAAAAATATACTGCTGTGTTCGTTGAAACAATGTTTTACCATTATTGTTGTCTTCTTCAAAAGGGTGAATGCTTGTATATAGCTCTTGTAAATCGCTGTCATTTAATGGGACAAACCTACTTTCAGAGTTTGACAAGGAGGGTATGGAGACCTCTGCTGTAGAAAGTTCTGGGTTGTGACGATGAGACACATGAGTTCCGCAGGCAAAAAGCTGGATGGGAGTTCTATTACCTTCAGTGGAAACAGAGTGATTGTTATATCCAGCTTTGAATTCCTTCAAAGTGCGGTTGATTCGTGGTAGAAACACATAATGAAGGCAAAATAGGTCTGTTGCATTTTCTAAGTCTAGGATACCAAGTGATTCCAATTCATAAAATATAGGTGCATAAATGCGGCTACAGTTGTTTAAGTCTCGGTTGAAACGCTCAATCCTCTGGTTGTGCACAGAACTTCCCATTAAGACAGAGCTTTCACCCCTGCTTGCTCGCATGTCCTCCCAAATCTGAGCATTCTCTCCTCCGTGATCAGTCCTGATATGCAGGGGTCTGCCAAATTGTCCAACAGCTGCAGTAAAGAGGGCTTTCACAGTCTCAGCTCGATTATTGCTGGAGCACCGAAGAAACATCAACATCCTGCTGTATCCATCTATTGCACCATGAACAACAAACTTCCAACGAATCAGTTTGTGATTTCCATCTATGTGCCATATGAAATTTGGATGAGGCACAGAATATACTCGCCGAGCAACTGCAGTTCTTCTCCTGGATAGAACACCAGCCGAGTCCACCCTCCGCAGTGACTTTCTTACGCGCCATCTTTGACCCACTATGTTTTTGGAACGCAGATGACCCATCAGCATCACTTCTCCAACATTTGGATGTTCAGTTTTTATCTGGGACACTATCTGATCTAACTCATGGTCACTGATTACATTGAATTTTGACTCTGAGATATTATAGTCTTGCAGTAACTTATACAGAGTGGGCCTGGAGATGGAAAGGATAGATGCAGCTTCAGTAAAAGATGTTTTCAGGGAAAGAACATTTTCCAATTCCTCTTTGGAAATCTGAAGCCTTCCTTGGTAACCATCCTAGAACACGGCACAGAAAATCTCAATGAGCACAATTCTATAACAAAAGATGGGTAATTTGAGGCAATTGTACTGTGACAGATTAGCTAGAGTAATATTTTATCAATAGTTTTAAAATATGAAAGTGAGCAATCAAAAGACACTTCAGAGCAAAAACAGTAATAAAATATGACGTAAAACTTGTGAATGTTGTTGGTGGTGATGTGACACTGCTAGTGATGGACCCCTAAGAAGATGAAATGTATGTAGAATCAGAATCATTACTTTGACAGGATTTAATTTAAGGTGACATATTACACCAAAGAAAAAACAGAAATTAGTCAGCTAAATGATATGTGTAAGAAGGCCTACCGAGCAGTATGGTATCCCAGTGGAGACGGCAGGTCTACTTGGTCCAGGTGCATTGCTGGATTCCTAAGGAAACATTTACATCAAGAACGACTGTTACCTACCTACCAAATAAATAAATAGAGTTGTATGATGTTCGATCTCTGTCTGCTGCCTACCAAATGAAATAATTGAGGACTAGCTAAGTAATTTAGCTTTGCTAGTTTTGCTAACACTGCTATCAACCCGTCCAAAATGCTATACAATAAACTTACCAAGTGCTGCGGCGTTTGTGAGGTCGAGGGTGCATTACCGCTGAATCGTTGGATGGCCGACAAAACGGCTCTTCCAATGTTTTCAGCTAAATCGCTGGACATGCTGGTAGGGAATAGTCGAAGCAGCTCATGGCAGTCAAAAGTGACCGTAAGAGGAGCGCAAACACAGAGCCTGACCGCGACCGGCACACTTTAGCGCGGGAGGTTTTCTTGAAGCTTTTATTTTGGTATTTCCGTTGACCCGTACAATAAATTTGCATATTAGCTAAATATTTAGTTTCCCGTAACATTTAGCTTTAACATTTAACATTTAGATTTAACATTTAACATTTAGATTTATATATAACATTTAGATTTAACATTTAACATTTAGATTTATATATAATATTTACATTTAACATTTAACATTTACATTTAAATATAATATTTACATTTAACATTTAGCATTTAGATTTAACATTTAACATCCTGTTTTAAATATGAAAAGTTACAAATATTTTACTAAATGTTGTAAAAAATGACTCGAAAAAACATGTTTTTGTAAGATTTAGAGCTAAATGTGGAAAAATGTTGCTGTTAATTTCGGCATGTTTCAGTTTACAAACGGCGCCCCATACACTGTTTATACATAGAGCACCGCGCCTGGGTCCTCCTTTCCCCACTCCTTCCACGGTGTGCCATGCCATACCGTGACAGAATGATCCCGCCTCTAATGGACCCAGCGGTCTCCGAGGAGAGGCTCAGGAGGGAAGTTATGGACGAAGTGTACCACCTATGTGAGGTGTGGTGGGAGAAGCCAGCGGAAGGTTTGCATCGCGCCGTGGAGAGGCGGCTGCAGGAGATGCTTTTTAAATTCCCCTGGCTGGTGGACTCCCTTAATGCAGTGGTCCTGGACTTCCTACTTTCCACCCTCCACCTCCACTCTCCTCCTCAGGCTGCCCACCAGCTCGGACAGCTGGTGGATTCACTGCCTGAGACGCCGGCCCCGACGCCGACACGGAAACGACGTTCGCGCCGCCAGCGTTCCTCACCGCAGCTAGATCCACAGACATCTCAACAGCCGGCTGTGGTGAGTCATATGGACAATTCATCGTCACTCACCTCAACTGTTTACTCTGGGGCTATGTTTATACGGTCAGCTGCCCGTCCGCTTTCGGCTCAGTTACCTGCTCAGCAGCCACCTGTAGCTGCGGCACAGCCAGCTGCCCAGCCGGTAGCCAAAGCGCAGCCCAGCTGGTCGCTGTACCTCAGCCAATCGTCACCTGCTGAATCATCCCCCGCGACATCTACCTCACCGCTTACAGTTTCATCCTGTTCACCATCCACATCACCCGCTCAGCCATCTTCTCCACCAGCAGCAGCCTCCATTCCACTACCCACTCCAGCGGCCTTGTCCGGAGAGAGCGACCTCACACGCGTCCAACGCCTGATGGACTGGGTAACTCACACCACCAACACAAGGGCAAGAGTGGTGGGATTAAACGCCATCGAGGCAATCCTGGAGGGAAACCCCTACCTCGGCCAGCTCAAGGGAGTTTCCGCCTGCCTTTGCACCCTGCGTAAAGCCCGGGGGGTAGTGCAAGCTCGGGAAACCTCAGACTTCGTCCAGCTGCAGCAGGAGCTCAGCATGCTCACCGGAGCAGCGACGTTGCCATCGGACCCGTGGCAGGCCGCCGGAAGGGCAGCGCCGCCGCCACCGGACCCGTGGCAGGCCACCGGAACCGTTCCAACGCCACCGGACCCGTGGCAGGCCGCCGGAGGAGCAGCGCCGCCGCCACCGGACCCGTGGCAGGCCACCAGAACCGTTCTGCCGCCACCGGACCCGTGGCTGGCCGCCGGAGGAGCAGCGCCGCCGCCACCGGACCCGTGGCAGGCCCCCTGAACTGTTTTGCTGCTGCCGCCGGACCCGGGGCCGTCCGCCGGAGCTGCTACGTCGCCGCCGTTGGGCTCGAGGTAGGCCCCCTGAACTCTCTTGTTGTGTTGATGGGCCGCCTGTGACTGTTTGTGGCGTCTTTTCGTTTTCTTTTTGCACCGCTGCGGGATACGCGGTCTGACTCTGAGACTGTGGACTGGGTCGGTTTGTTGTTTTGTTGTCTTTGCTTGTTTTGGTTCTGGCCCTCCGTCCTGGTTCCCCCAGCCGCCCGCCCTGGGTTGGTTGTGCTGTTTTTTGTTTTGGTTTTGGGGTCGTCGGGAGCCGACCCTTAGAGGGGGGGTACTGTCAGGGTCCTGGGACTGGGCGACCCAGGATCCCTGAGCAGTTATGTATTATATTATTACTATTATTATTGTTGTGTATTTTGGTGTTGCTCCCCCTTCCCTGTGCTTGTGTATATGTGTGTGTGTGGGTGGCTGAGCACTTGTTTATAGGCGGCGTCAGGCCTGGAGGGTGTGGCCCTGCAAGGGGACTGGCCACACCCGAAGCCACACACCTGCTGCTGATCAGGCCTCGTCGGGGGAGCTACTTAAGAGAGTCTTGGAGCTCCCACCGACGCGGGATCATTCCTTGAGACTCCACGTTAGTCGGCCCATTGAATTGAGTTAATGTGTGTAAGTGTATGCCCGCGGTTATTTGTGTCCTGACGGCTGCGTCTATTGTTTCCCGCAGGAGGAGCGTGGAAGGCACGAAGAGCAGCGAGCACCGGGGGGTGCTGACACGGGAGCGGAGAGCACAGAGACACGAACTATTCACGCAGAGACACGACACGGGAGTCTGGGAGAACACGGGGATTTATTGTTGTTTTTGTTCCACTCTGTAAATAAACACACTGTTTATACATAGAGCACCGCGCCTGGGTCCTCCTTTCCCCACTCCTTCCACGGTGTGCCATGCCATACCGTGACATTCTTGATGTGCTGTATTAAAAATCGAAATTGAAGCTGTTTCTGTGCTGCTGGTGATACACTAGTTTGGACTTCATTATGCATGGTTGGAGGTGGTTTACAATACTAAAGAGAGAGAGAGAGGGAAAAAAAAGGAAAAACAGATTTATATTTAAGATGTATAATAATAATAAAAATTTATCAGTTTGTACTTTTAACACAATTATATTTTTGACTGATGAGCTAATTATTGCACCGTTATTCAAACATTTGCTATTGTCACATTATGATTACTAGCTGAATTTGTTTATATGATGGGATGCTTCCCATCTTGGCAATCATTACTCACTGCCAACACCAGCTTCTTTGAATTGTAAATTAAAACAGACAAATACTAGATGGGGACATAATGAAAAATGTGAACAGAAACAGAAAAGGCACGAGTGAGAAGAGTGCTGAAAAGGTCTGAAGAGAGGCAGTGGAAAGTGACAAGTGGAGGTACAGGTGATGGAGATGGAAAAGGGAAAAAAAAGGAGAAGGCAGATTCAGTAAGAGTGATGGCACTGTGAGGGGAGGCGGGGTTACTGGCCAATAGGAGGAGGGGATGAGGCTAGAGCAAACTACTCTGCAGCTGGAAAAACAGTAATAAGCCGTTCTTCACCTCACAGCAGTGCTTTTGTGTAACTGCTGGTCGCCTTTATTAGTGCTCTGAGTAATAATTGAGATGAATGAGTCATCTCAAAGCCTAAGATTTCATGTGTTCTTGTCACGGTTCTAGGTCAGTTTCTACCCAGTATTTTGAGTTTATTATGTTTTGGTTTAATTTTGCATCAGAGATTGTTTTCTTGTTCTCTTGTTGTGTTAATGATGATGATGATGTTTATTATTAGAGTTTCATGTTTCTGTTTATTTGTGTTTAGGATTTGTTCTTCGGTTGTGTCTGCTTAGTATAGGTCTAGTTCCATGTGTCATTTTCTGTCTGTCTCTCAGTGTCGAGTCTGCGTCTTAGTGTGATGGTTTCTTGTTCCTGGTTTCTTGTTCCTGTTTTATTGTGAAGGTCTGCGTCTCATGTGAGTGTGTTCAGTTTTACCTCTTGTCTCGTCTCGTTAATGACTACCAGCTGTGTCCCCCACCTGTGTGTAATCTCCCTGTGTTTCTCTTAAGTCATGTCTTCTGTGTTTGTAGCTGCTGGTCCGTCTGTGTAGCCACCATGTTTCATTCGTGTGTTCCCTGCTGTCATCATCAAGTACCATCGTCTTCCTTCCTTTATGTTCAGGTTTGTGTTCTTGTTCATGCTCAGTAGTTTAGTTGTCCCAGTATAGTTTAGTTCTCCATTTTGCCGTTTGCCTCTCTATATTTCGTGTTCAATAAATCACCTTCACACCTTCACAACTGCCTGCGTTTGGATCCTCCTCTACCTTTTCCACACGGCTCTTCTCACTCGCCGTGGCAGTTCTCATATCTACCCAAATATGAAGAAAGTGTCTCAAACCTCTATTTATAAGATTATGAATATGAAATCATGTGTTTTGATTTTGTATTGCTAAAGACTTACTACTTATTTAATAATAATGGATTGCATTTATATGACGCTTTACAATTCCACTATTCATTCACTCTCACATTCACACACTGGTGGAGGCTACAGTTGTAGCCACAGCTGCCCTGGGGCAGACTGACAGAAGCGAGGCTGCCATATCACACCATCGGCCCCTCTGGCCATTACCAGTAGGCGGTAGGTGAAGTGTCTTGCCCAAGGACACAACGACCGAGACTGTCCAAGCCGGGGCTCGAACCGGCAACCTTCGGGTTACAAGACGGACTGCCAACTCTTTGAGCCACCATTGCCACGATCGCCCTATTTCAGCCTTAGTCACATTTAAATACATGCTCATTGGCAGTGGTGTTAAAGACCACAATTTCATTTATTACGTGCTACTTGATAACTCCATTAAATCAGGTTTGCCAGTAGTCTAGAACTTTCTTGCTGTCTGTCTATTCATCATGATAGAAATTTCTTGTTCTCTCCTTCTCTTTACCACACATTTTCTCATTTTTACTCTTTTGCAGCTTCAAAAATGTATTTGCACAAGTGTCTTACAATTAACAAGCATGTAAATGTGTTCTGCAAGTATTTTCATGCTTTTTAAAAATAAAATGTTTAATTAAACCAACAGCTAATTAAACACTAAATTTCCATCGTAACAATCTGCTGTTACAGGCCAGGCTGAGTGTGAAAACAATGTCTAGATTTCCTCTAAATGATGTTCCTTGCACACTGAGCTGACAACAGTAATCATTTTATGAAGAATGCAAGGAAATCCCCCCAGCTATTTCATCTGAAATGGTTGGGTCCCCCAGTTATTTAATCCTGCTGTCCCATATTGCCGGACCCCGTGATTCGTTATGTGACATCTGCTACATCTCCAGAGAATATCTTTTTGTCACTTCCTTCCTGCAGCCAACCTTTTCATCCTTTCCAAACACGTCTTTGCCTCACCCACTCTGTCGTATTTTTTTTTCATTTTGTCTCTCTCTTTCATCTTTGACCCTTTCTCTTCATTGGGTCATTGATCTTTCTGCCTCTCACCTTGCTCTCTGCTGAGCTCTGTACTTCCAAACTCCTCCACCTCGCTTCTTTCCCTTGCTTGACCTTTCTTATCTGTTTTTTTTTGCCTTAGCCTCAGGTTCATTAAAGAATATCCAAAACTTGTCGTCTCTGTCTGCGTCTGGCCTCTGTGTCCTTCCTTTTCTCTCTGTCTATGTCTCTCTCTGCCCTACAGATCATCCAGTTTGTCCGTCTGCCAGGTTCTACTAAACCCTTGCCAGTCAGGTGGGATTCACAGATAAAGAACCCATGAGAGCATGTGGGTGTGCTCTAAAGAATGTGTGTGTGTGTGTGTGTGTGTGTGTGTGTATTCGTAGGTCTACTCAGTTGTGTGTGTGTGTGTGCCTTTGTGTCTATGTTTTGTTTTGCTTTCTGTTTGCATCTGTGAATATGTGTGTCTGTGTGTGTAAGAGAGAACACTGTGAGAGAGAGCTTTGATACCACAGCATTTCTCTCCTGGAGGCATTTGCAACCTTCTTCCAATCTCTCTGTTTATCAAGCTAAGATGCTCAGCGAGAGGCTGCTGAGGCAACTAGAAAACCCTCCACACAATCCCCCCAACCACCACACACACACACACACACACACCCACACCATTCTTCTTGCAACCCTCTCAACACAAGCCCAACAACATACAGAGAAGCACAAAAGGGCAGGCACAAAACCACAAACACCCATGTCTCTTCACCTATACACACTCCTTCCAACACAGAGTGCTGCAGCATCCTGAGGCAGTGTGACAAGTACGCACGGAGGCTTAAGATGCAAAAAGTAAGGTGAAAAAAGAAGAGGAGACATTATACCAGAGTCTATCAGCAGATAGCCACCCTCCCTTTGCTTTACATTCAAATACTGTCTTACAGAAGTCTGTTTTCTCTCAGACTCTCACACTTTCTGCTGCCAAACTGGGTTTGTGCCTCAGATTATGAAGTAAAACAGCTGCCAAAAATTCTGCAGAATTGGCTTCTAATCAGAAAAACAACAAAAAAATCCAACAAAAAACAAACAAACATGATTTTCTGTTTCAAAAGATGCTCATTTCTGACTAATTTAAGGAGGAATATCTGCAGACTCCTTGGAGAAGAACTGCTGTGTCTGTATGTCCGAAAGCAAAATATCACATTTGGAAATAACAAGTGCAACTTTGCAGACTTTTCCAGTAAAAATTGGACTTAAAATGGGTCCTAACAGTCCTCTGATTAACTAGTACTGTTTCTGTGTGCCCATCACTTTTTGACAAGAAAAATCATAAAAAAAAAACCTGGGAAAATTTCCAGAAATGAATTTCAGTGTACTGGACATTTGGTTGTGATATGTAATATTATGGCAATCAAATCTACAATGCAAAGCCACATTTTTTATTTGGTGTTTTTTGCCTCTGGTCAGGATAGTATCTTCATTTTATTCTAACAGAAAAGTAAGTAAAGTGAAGTTATTTGCAAAAAACTGAACAATAATTTTAATTTGGCTGCGTAGGTGTATACAGAGATAGAATGAAGTATTCTTGAGTGTGACTGCATAGCCTGTTTGTGTTTGTTCCCTGCAATAATGTTATTTATCTGTTAAAATGTATTTTTCTTCTAAAGTTTAATAAAAAAAGTTTATTGATGGCCGACTATTCTCTGTAACTGTCCCTACTGTTCATATGCTAATGGAAACACAATTCTAGGTACTCCAGTTCTTGGTCAGAAATATGAATAATAACTTTCCCATACTAGTAGAGTAGCTATATTAATAATATTTGCTCTCTTTGCTTTAGTGAATGGGGAGAAACACAGTGAAACAAAGATGAATAAGTATGATTTATGAGGGGAAATAAACAAGACTGATTTCCTTCTCCTAATCTGTATTTCATTAAAATGCAACTTGGATCGTTTTCTGTTGTTAATTGTAAAGATTTGCCTGACGTATGGTGTCGGCATTTTTATCCCCTGCAGGTGAGAATGGCTAAACAATGTGTGACAAGAACTGCTGGCTTCCAGGATGAATATCCTACATTTTTAGCAGCAGTAGGTACTCTTTTTTTAACCAGTAGGTGAGTGGGACCTTTCACTGTGGAATTTGGATGTCAATGAATTTCCTCAGGGTATGCCATTTCCTCACATAGTCTACATACATGTAGGTTTAGTAAATCTCAAGCTGTCAGGTGTGAAAGTAAGTGAATGGCTGTCAGTGTGTTGCCCCAGTGACAGACAGATACCATGTCCATCATGCATCCTACTACAAGTCCAGCACATTGTTGGCTGAAAAAAAAGCAGAATAATGGATGGAAATCTTGGAAGTAGTGTTCTGAGGCCTGTCCAATAATCAATAATAATATTTTTTTGTTGGTATGTGGTGTTATTTTGTAAGATCTGTCTTTTAAACATAGCTCACACCCCTATGGAAATCCATTCTAACGGTTTTATTGCAGACTGTGGGGGGAAACAGCTAGTCAAACTCCAGCTCACGCGAAGATCCACAAACTAGTACAGCATATGACAGGTGCACTGATGCCACAAACGTAAACTATGCCCGAGGTAGGCAAATGTTGGGGAGTGGGAGCGGCGTTTTTGAAAGTCAGTGTTGATTTTCTTTTTTGTCTCCAACATGCTGCTCTATCCCACAAGCATGTTGAGTTGAGATTTAACAATAGCAGATCTTCATCTTATCATGAGTTGAAATTTGACAGTTTTTATTTATTTATTTGTTGCCACAAACAGTCAAAGGAGGAGCTCCCTGACTGACTTTCTGAGTGCACACATTGGCTGTGTGTGTGTATATGTAAAAAATGACTTGTTTGTTGTGTGAGAAAGCTCCTAAAGTGAAGTGAATTTTCTAACTTTACTGTATATGTACACCAGTGGCATGTAGTTTAACAGTTTAACAAAATAAACTGAACCAGAATGAAACTTACAGCCTGTACTGTTGGTCTGCACTCTACCGGGATTTATTTCTGGCTGATAAATTGTAAAATAATATTGCTTGTGTTGCTAAATAAATAAATAAATATGCAATAAATATGTATGATAATATCAAAAATAGCTGTGGAGGAACTTTTCAAACCATATATTTTGGGAAAGCAACAAACACCATGAAAACACTTTCTTACACGTAAAACTGTACCACTGGAAAATTGTTAACAATCACAAGTAAAAATAGATATTTTGCAGAAAAGATTTTCCTCATCAGCACTAAAAGGATTAATATTACTGCTACGTATGTTTAAAGTTGAGCTCCCTTTAACTACTTAATATTCTCAAGCTCAATGTGCTTAACAAAGTAAACATTCTTTATACATTTAAATATTCTGTTAAAGTACAGTTATTACAAATATTCAGCCAATTATCGTTGCTATCGATATTGCTTATAGGGCTTTGGAGTTGACGTTATGCCGTGATGCATTGTGGGAGCGTGGCACCATCTTAGCAGGCTACGAATCAAAACGAACACTCTGTGTTGGAAGGAAGATTGCTATGAAGCATACTTAAAAGCAGCTCAAAAGAAAAAGGGCGTTATAGAGACAGATTGCGTCCAGATGCAAAGAGACGGTACTTGCAAAAAATAGCGTGCATTGGAAATGTGGGCCCGTATGAAATACGGCCGTGGAGTAGAAACCCTGAAGACGAACTGCTATTGACTTAGCCTGATATATTCTCGTACCTGTGCAGTCACCGCATACACGGCTAACCAATTTCGCAATTATAAATCTCTGGAGGTGCACATCCAATTCATCAATGGTTGGGTACAAGATTTGGCGAATTTTAGACTCCACGTTGTGAATTCGCCGTCATTCAAACAAAGGTAAATCAGCTTGAGTACAGCGAGTAAAATGAGTTTGATTTCCCTCCGAACATTCAGATTAGTGCAGCATAAATTCATTCATGAGGGGAAATTACAGTGAGAACATGTGGAAGCTCTGTTAGAGGGATAACATAGTGAGTTTAATGCATTGATGTGACATTGTCATGAAGCACTTAGTCATTCTCTATGGTTAAACAAATTGCTCTAATTAATTCATATTTATTATAAATATTCCTAATTACACACCTTGCTTCTGTGTTTATGTCCTGTGTCACTAAAAATACATTCTGTTTTGGTTTTATACATTGATTAATGATGTGCAGAATCTCCTAATCATATTAAGTGATTCATAATTGTCACTTAAAGTCGAACTTTATGCTTTCATTACTTCATTACTTTTTTGCTTGCATTACATACTTTAGGTTCATTTTTTGCTGGCAGATTAAAAAAACCCCAAAACAAAACAAAAAAACCCAGGCAGATTTAGAATATGCCATGCAGCATTCTATAGATGGATACATAAAAAGCTTAAAAATTACATGTATGTGCTAAAGTTTTAAACATTTTATTTGTTACATTTATGATAAATAGATTTGAAAGTAGATAAAACACATTTGTGTCAGCCTTGGCTCATTAAAGTTCTTGTCTTTAAATTAACTTTGTCTGTGTGTGTTTCAGGTCCTACACTCTCAAAGACTGAATGAACCAGCATTGCAGCCATGGGTCATTGTGAGCATCACAGGGAAGGTTGAAGCCGTCCACTGCACCTGTATGGCCGGAGTCATAGAGACCTGCAGCCATGGAACTGCTCTTCTGTTTAAAGTAGAAGCAACCGTGTTGATCTGTGGCACAAGGACTGTTACAGATGAACCTGCATGCTGGGTTTTGCTGGGTAATAAGACCAAGATACAGTCAGTGGTTGGCCATAAGATAGACTTCTCCTCTTCAGCAATGTAGAATCCATGTTGTTTATAGTTTACAAATGACAAAATGTTCACATAAAATCATGACAGCATTTAAATAATATTACCCACTACAAGCAATCTGTAATTTACTGTCTCTTTTGAAAACTTATCACTACATAAACAGCACAAGACTTTTAAGAGTATTTAACACGAGCATTTTTCCCTGGTTTTACTACCACACTGGGGCACATGTTCACCAAAACGCAGCAAACCTTCACCATCTTATCCAGAAGGGTCACCTCTTCACCCTCACATGGAAGAATCTGATTGGCATGGTGGTATGTAGCATGTTGTTTGAAGCAGAGGTTTCGGAGTGCCCCAAGTGCGTTGGAACCCAGTCAGGATTTGTTTCATTCATTTCATAGGCTGGATTTCATTGCTGCAATAATGAAAAACAATTAGCAACTCTATAAATAGAACGTATATCTACAAAATCACTCATTAGGATGTTTGTTCTAATTTGCTATGACCTCAGAGCGCATTGAAAATAAAACTAACAGATTATAAAGAGTAATATGAACTTATTTAGAACTTACCTGAATGAAAATGATCACACCAACAGATATCTCTGGATGGTAGAGAACTGGATATCAGCTCGTCTCACAGCTGCTATCCAGGCTAGACGCCTGCTTTTGGTAACATCCAATACATGAGCTCCCTCACGTTGCTTCCAGGTGGGGAAACAATAAAAAGAGAGCCCATTTTCCAACTTATTCCCTTCCTGATCGTGCGATCTAACAACCGACAACACAGCAAGTGCGATTGCTGATGCTTTCGCGCTCCTTTAGCCCTTTGTTTGGCCTGCTAAAATGGCGCTTCGGCGGCCACGCCCCGTGACATCACGCTTCAAAGCCCCATAGGCCACCTCATCTGCTACTTTGGCTCAGCAGAATGTTATTCCCTCATTTAGGTGGTGCTGCCTTGATGAACAGTAATGAATCTGAGGTGGTAAAAGTACACACATTTTTCACTTAAATAGAAGTACTCATATTTAAAAATATGAAAGTGAAACTGAAAAAAATGTTAAGGCTCTGAAATTTAAGTATAAACCTAAAAAGAAGCTCCCCCATCAGCTATTTTCGTGCATAGCTAACTGAACCTCTGAAGCTAACCTGCCATATTAAAATAAATAATAATGTAAATAAAATATTATAATATAAATATAAATCATAATATATAAAATAACAATATTAATACAATGCAAACTTTTTTCAAATTAAATTCTAATTCTTATAAATGTACTCATCTTAAACCTGTAAAACACACGCAGAAAAAAAACAAGGGGAATTTAAAAAAACAAAACAAAAAACAAACCTAGCTCTATTTGCTGTTGTCTACATTATACAGGGTGGGCCATTTATATGGATACACCATAATAACATGGGAATGGTTGATGATATTAAAGTTACGTTGAAACAAACCACACCATTGTTTTTCTTGTGACAATACCAATAAGTGTGATGTGTCACATGGCCCTCTTCCTATAGAAAAAACAAAAGTTGTATCTAAATGGCCACCATGGTCACCACCCATCTTGAGGAGTTTGCCCCCTCACATATACTAATGTGCCACAAACAGGACTTTAATATCACCAACCATTCCCATTTTATTACAGTGTATCCATATAAATGGCCCACCCTGTAGATTGGTCACTACATCCACAGATAAATAGCAAAATGAGTAGTCAGAGATTTATGAGTGATTATCAGGTGTGTAAAACTTAAGATTTATTGCAGGGATGGAGTGGTGGGTATGAGTCACAAGTTAAATAAGTTACACTAATTTTGATAGTTTATTCCAGAAGATTGTGTGTACAGGGTCTGATCAGCAGAGGTCTATTGCTTCTCCTGTAAGAGTCTCAACTGACATTCAATACACAACTGAATTCAGCAAAAATGAAGCAGATGTTACATGAGCTGCCATGTCTGATTTCTAACCCCAGTATAAAGACAGTATAAATCTAGTAAAGGTAGAATTCGGTGAGGGAATCATCAGCTCAAATTTATATCGATGTCTGCTACCCTTGATGCAATCTAACATTGACCACAACCGTCCTGCTCTGCAGCAAAGTGCATCTGTTTAAAACAACATAACTTCAGCAACACAGCATTAATGCTACAGACATCTGCTCAAAACACGTAACTTTTAAATTTCTAGTGAAAATGAGTGAAAATGAAAAGAGGTCAGAAAAAAACATTCACCCATCCATTCTCTGCCGCTTGTCGTTTTCGGGGTTGTGGGGGGGATGCAGGGTACACCCTGGACAGGTCGCCAGACTGTCGCAGGGCTCAGAAAAAATTAATAAATAAAAAAAAACAATGTACAGATACATGAAAATGAGTATTTCCACTTCCATCTCTGTAAGGGTAACAAAATTTGAAACAAGTAAAAACTGCGGTTTTAGTATAAATCAAATGATTTTACCTTGGAGAGATGAGTTCAGTTTAATTCAGTTTTTAAAGCTTTAAAACTACTTGAAAGAAATTAGAATAAAAACAATTTCTGCTTATTAAAAACTGATCAGGCCAGAAAGCAACGCATCATCTTGTCTATGACTTGGTACAAGAGGGTGTTATATATAACTAAAGACATTAGAATTAATGACAGTCATTCAATTAGGTGATAACATTTGACGTCAGTAAAATGCTGGGAAGTGTTAGATCAATGCATCTGACAGCATTTCATGAGATTTGACAGAAATGTCAACTTTCCAAAGCTGTGATGTCAACAGAATAAACCCCTTACATTGTTGGTGTAAAGAATCCGACCATGATGTTATTAAAAGCCCAATTAGGAACAAGCACTGCATAAGCAGACTGCTTAGTCTACAAATGCTGTGGTGTATGGTATTATTCATACATGTTTGCACCTGTAAGAATAAATAAATAAACAGAAATCTGAACAGTTCTTTAAATATCCACAATTGAGTAGTACTTTTTGTATATAAAGGCATTTCTGTGCTTTCATCCTCCCCTTTAGAGGTAATTATTTCAGAGAACTGCAATTGATTTCATTAATACTGCTGGGCTACGTCTATTCTTTAATAAAACCTTAATACCCAAAATTATTGCATGGAGGCAGATTTAGAAGAGGCTGTTTCAAATATTAATTGGCACACAGCGTTTGAGGAGGCTTCACCCAAACAAGCCAGCACTAATTTATAGCTGCTTCACTGTAATTAGTTGATGCACACTTATGTATGCTATGGTGCAACTGTTGTTTATGTGTAGCTTTATGTTGCACATGATCTTGTATGACTGACATTGTTATTAGGGCTGGGTATCGTCACTGATTTCCAGAATTGATTCGACTCAGATTCACAAGGTCCTGAATCGATTCGATTCAATTCGATCCACGATTCGATTTGAATCGGGGAAATTTTGCCTCGGTCAGAAATATTATAATTCAGATAATACATTTACATATTTTTGTATCTATAAAAAGGGAGCTGACACTTTCGAGACTTTATCAAAGGTGTGAGCATCACAGCAGATGCCTTTGTGTCAAAGTAGCTGAAGATAAAACACAGAAAAACATGAAGGTGATTTTCCTGGCCGGGATTTTATAAAAATATTCTACAGTACATCAAAAACGAAAGAAAACCATTAATCAACATATGAACGTTACCTCTGAAGTTACAGTTGTGACGTTTCACCTGAGATTCTGGAATTTCGGGCAAAATACATTTATATTAAAAAATCAATTCAGGATTTTAAGGAATCGATATCACGCTATCCAAGCCAGAATCGATTTTAATCGATTATTAAAACCCACCCCTAATTCGGAAGCAGATTTGCTCACGAAAACGCGCGTCAGTGTAGCGCATCTGTCGCGTTTGACTCCCGAATAAAACCACGCGCGTCAGTTTTCGTGTTGCATTTTGGGCATACGTGGGTATCGCGTCAGCCGCTCGAGTTGGAAAACTCTGAACTCCAGCGTCAATTCGCGCCACAACAACCAATCAGGAGCCTGGTGATGTGGCTCTGACCTAGGTCAAAGCTCTTCATTCAATATGGAGGAAAGGCTAATCAACGCTGTAGCAAACAACCCGGAGCTGCTTTGTGTACCGAGACAGGAATATAAAGGACCGAGCTTGGAGGAAGATATGTGAAGAGATCGGGCAACCTGGTAAGTTCATTCATTTCTCTTTTGAAAGTTTTGACTGACCCGGGGAAGCCGCACAAAAGCTAGCAAGCCACTGCTATTTTCCCACTGATGTACAAATACCGTTCTGCTTTTATGCATGTTGTTATATAGGAATATATTTTGTTTATTAATAAACAGCACACAGTGGTCCCGCTGTTCACCCGTCACTGCTTCGCTTTTTCGCTGATTTTTTTATTGCACAGTACAGCATTGCATTCTGCAGCCTGATTGACAAATCTCCTCCGTGTCGTGTCTCCTGCGCTTGCCAAATTTATCATGTTTGGTTTTGATAACCATCACGTCCAATAGAAAAAACAGCACAAAAACACCCATAACTATGACCTTCTTTATAAATACACACCTGCACCACGAGGGATAAAGGCGCACGAAAGTGGCAGGCAGATGAAGACAAAACGCGGCATAATAATACTTTTTCGTCTTGCATTCTACAAAGGTTTGCACTTTGAGAATCAACTTGTAAGAACTGTGACTAATGTTCATGTGTGTGGGGAAAAAGTGTGTGGTGAGGGGCTAGTTATTCTGAGAACCCCTGCTGCAATAAATGAGGGACCACTGTATATACTTCTCTATGATTATTGTTTTCAACCTGTTAACATTTAATATTGTCTTGATAGAACCAACTGATTCTGCAGCAGAGCATCCCCTGTTGCTCCTGCTGCTGCACCCACAGGTATGTAATTGTAGCATCAGATGTACAGCAAGCTCTGATAGCTTTTTACTCGCTTGGATTCCCTTGTGATCACCTTTACTAAATATCTAAAACCAATCTGATTATATCCTGTTTTTTCTTTTCTTTTCAGTGTTGAAAATGAAAATCTAGTAGCAGCCTTGTTTTACAGGCCCACAGAGGAGGACAGCTCCGAGGCAGATGAGGGACGGGTCCCGGGACGGTGCATCGGCGGTGGAGCTGGCCATCCTGGTGTCCCTGAAGAGGCCACGCCAGTCTCCAACGGAGCATTTCCTCCTCAGCCTTGTTCCTGCTCTGGAGAGCAGCTGGGTCCTTTTTATTCCTGTCTTTTTATTCCTGTCTCTCTTCCTGTAAATACTTATATTTTATATATTTATGTTTAATGTTTTTCTGTTTGAGAATTTTAATATTATTTCAAATAAATGTTTATAATGACTAATGTCTCAGTTCTACTACACAGCAAATGTTGGTACACGACTTGACACATGTAGAATTTATTTCATATTATACTAACGACAAAATATACTAATAGAGATTGACAGGCCACTTGACTTTCGCGCATTGCATGCCGGGTACTAGTGGCAAAACAATCAAAGCAATGCATCAAACGCAAGCATTTGCAGCACCGCAAAACGTTAATTCTCTGGTTCCAATACCTTCTTGCTTTTTCTCTGCCCCCCCAAAAAAGGTATGTACAAAACGAAGGAGAACAATGCCGGTCCGTACAAAGACAGACTTGATGAAAAGTCAAAGAAAAGATACGAGGAAAAAATCAAAGGAGTGAAAGGGTTAGACCTTTACGAGCACACAGAGTGGACAAAATATGTTAGCGTGCTGCCCAACTTTCACCACGCTCATATTTATAATTATACGGTTCTTGGAGTGAGTGCATACACTCCTGAAGTTTAGTAATTTCTTTGCATATTTTGACGCGCGATTGATTTGTGTTAGACACGTGTCGAGGTACGAACGTGCACGCGTCAAATTAAGGGCGTCTGAACAATGAGACGACTGCTGTCTCCAGGTAGAAACAGGAGTGATACACCTGCAGGTATCAGGCTGTGATGTTCTCCTTTATAGTGGACAGAAATTATTTTTTTGGAGTGGCACAAATAGTTTGTGTGGCATCTTATTGAATGCAGAACAGCTGATTGTTCTGTAAATAATTTGAAGTGGTTATTTTAAAAAATCAAGGTAAAAGGTAAATGGATGCATTTGTTGTTTGCAAAGGTTGTGCATAGGATTTTAAAATTGACAATTTATATTTGCATTTAAAGTTGTGAAATATGATCATTAAACATGTTTGTGGTTGTTTCAGTAAAAAATATAACTTTTTCTACTCTGATTTTATGTTTTTTGTCTGATTTTAGATCAACTGTGTTAATACAGAATGTCAAAATGAAAACACAACTGTAAATTCAGACACGTAAGGTTGTGCTGAAAAGGATGATACCAAACAAGGCAAAGTAAATCGTTTTTAAAGGTTAAATGTGGAGGGAAAATCAAAAGTAGTTAAAAATGGCCAATTATACCCTGGACCCCAGAGGGTTAAACGTTTTTTTTTTGTTTTAAGTAACGCAATAGTTACTTTTCAAGTAATTAATTACTTTTAGAATATTGTAACTCAGTTACTTTTTTGAAGAAGTAACTAGTAACTATAATTAATTACTTTTTCAAAGTAGCTTGCCCAACACTGAAGATACTGTAAGACACAAAGTAGGGTGTAAAAATGAGAGTAAAGGCTTTTGTTTTAGCCTGCTTAATTATAAACACAAATATAAATATAAATGATGAGAATGCCACTATTGAATGCCACTAACACTGATGATTTGACTCAAAGTGAACAAAATGTATCACTTTTTTTATATTTTGACATAATAACATTGCATTTTGCTTCATCTGGAGTTCAGACAAATGCATTTCAGTTTTATGTATATAGCACCAATTTAAAACAGCACTTATCTGATTTTTTCTTTTATATTTTTTTAAAATCTTTTTATCTGTTTTTAATACTTCATACCAATAACTTTGCGACTGTGAAAAGGAATCCAGTTGTTCAGTCTGACGTCACTAGCCGTGTCTGGGTCTAAACTCCGCTGCAGGTCCATATATCAAACGATCACTGTGGCATTACTGAGAGTTGAAAAACTGTCTAAAGTCTTTCATCTTTAATAAAATGATCAGCGTTCTGCTCTACCAGGTGTAACAATTGAGTTTAACATCCAGGCATCCATGAAAATGGAATTTATGACATTTAATGGAGTTAGAAGTTAGCAGGGAGTTAGCTCGCTAGCTTCTATCTAAATACAATATAGCATGTCCTGACTGCGGGGTTTTGGAAACAAATTAAAATGTACAGCTCTGCTATCACTTCCAGCATAAATGAAGACAGAAAACTAAACAGCAGTGACGTTTGTAGGGTTACTGAAGTTTGGCTAGCTGGTATACAATGATGTGCTACGTGACCGCTAGCGACACAGCTATGTTAGCATAATATAAACAAGCTAACTGTTTTGCCACTCGATAAAAGTTAACGTGAGTGTTCTCGGTGGTCAGGAACAAATGTAATCGCATGGCAGGATGCTGTAAAAGGACCAAACTTCAGCCAGGAGAACAACTGAGATAATCCATCCACAATACGAGGTTAGTCATTCATATACTGCTGCATGGGCGGTGCTGTAGTTACATCCTAAGGTTTTAAAAACTGAGCTTAAATAAATGATTAGCGGTAATAAAAGCCGAGGGAGGTCAACAGTGATCACTGACTGTTTTAGGAGCTTTTTGAGATCAAATAGAAGAAAATACATAACATTAAACATGTTAACAACACAAAAGCCATATTAAACGCAGACTACTTTAGACCCGGAAATAGGATTCGTCGCGTCATCACTGAACAACCGGATAACTTGCTTTTTAACTGGAAGAAACATCTGGGGGGAATATATTCAGGGAAGGGCAGCCTTGAGGGAAGCAGAGAAGATATAAAAGAGCATAAAGTAACAATGAAAAAATAAAACAAGTTTGCCAACTCGTGGTGTTTTGGTTTTAGTCTTATTCACCTGCTGGTCAGCATGTGATACTAATTTGAACCTATTAGTGTTTCCACAAAAGAATGCATTTTTCTCTTTGATACGTAGGTGTTTTAAATCTGTGCATCAAAAAATAATTAATAATGCTCTTGTGTTATACAGTGAATATGATAGAGTGCTGTAATTAAAAAATAAATTATCTGTACATAAGAAAGTAATCACAAGGCAGTTTTTTCCCCTACAAATTCTGTTTTCCTCCTTCAATTCAAAAGATCCTTGTCACTGTAAAGTTTTTTTTTGTGCACTTAAACAGAATTTGATGTTTGTGCCAGTGAAGATAATGACAACACTGACATCAAGGAAGACGGAGTCATCAGTACCACTTACTCAATTTTCCACTTTATATGTCAATTTAATCCATTTCATAGCATAAAATGACTGTTCAGTTTCATTAGAATAAAGTGGAAAAATAGAAAGTACTTCAATAATCAGTTATATGTGGCTTCCAACCAAGATTCAAACAATTTGTCCTGTAAAGTGCCATTCAGCAGCACATTTTTTTTATATTAAGCAAGCTCTTATAAATACAGATGTGTATGTGTGTGTGCACAGGACTTAATGTGAGCCGACAGGCTAAAAACAAACTATATGAATAAAACATGGAAAACAGTCTTTTCATCTTCACTCTGCTTTTCTAACGCTCATTACTTTGGCCGCAGTCTCCTTCTGCAGCTTCATTCTCCCTCTCCTACTTTACCCTATATCGCTTTGTTTGTCCCCCCACCCCCTTTTTTTCAACACAACTCTGTTCAGTCACACTGGACCCAAGGGTACAACCTTGAAACCTTGGCAAGCTGAAAAATAAAACTGTCATTGCAAAGTTTTCACCATAAAACAATAAGACAGGAAAGGTAGATTGTTAGGTGTTATTTGGCCAAATCTGATTAATTATGGAACTACCCCCTGTAATTTTAAGTTCATTGAACATTTTTTAAAGATGAAACATTGTGACTATCTTGAAATACAGACAAACTAAGTAAATGACGTGAAATTTAGTTGTTCATATTAATATTTTAAAAGCACTTATTTTTAAAAAGCACTTAGAGAACACATCCTGCTTCCAAGGTTGCACAATTCTCTAAATTTATTTTATTAATGGAAGATGTTTAGCTTTTGATATGTTCTGCAGTAAAATACAGAATAAAACGATGTGGAGTTTTGCTGATAGCTATCATTAGGGCTTCGTTTATACACTACTGGTCAAAAGTTTGAGAACCCCCCAATTTTCCCCGTTATTTATTGCAATTTAAGTCGTTTGACTCCAATGAATAGCTTGAAATGGTACAAAGGTAAGTGCTGAACTGCCAGAGGATAAAAAAAGGCAAGGTTACCCAAAACTGAAAAATAATGTACATTTCAGAATCATACAAATAAGACTTTTTTTTCAGGGAACACAAAATGGATTGACAATTTACAGCTGTTCTGGAGTGGTTGACCAAGGTTGAGGTTGATCAAGCCTAGGAAAGTGGTGCTACTCACAAAATGGGGCAAACTCTGACTGAAAGAAGTAGAGGACAAGTTTCTGAGAGTTAACAGCTTGTGTTATAGGTGGCTCACAGGACAACAGCTTCAAGCACAGCTTAATAGTCGTCTCAGTAAGAAAGTCTCCATTTCAAGTGTGAAGGGAAGGCTTCGAGCTGCAGGTTTGACAGGATGAGTTGCAGCAAGGAAGCTATTGCTAAGACGTCATAATAAGACAAAGAGGCTTGCCTGAGCCATGAAACACCACCACTACTGAAGACTGGAAGAAGGTATTATGGACTGATGAATCAAAATTGAAATCTTCGGTTCATCACGCAGATTATTTGTACGCCATCAAGTAGGCGAAAGGATGGTTCCACGATGTGTGGCATCAACTGTCAGACATGGAGGAGGAAGTGTGATGGTCTGGGTCTGTTTTGCTGGATCCAGGATCAGCGACTTGTACAGAGTGAGAAGCACCCTGAACCAAAACTGCCACCACAGCATTATGCAGCAAGACAAGACAAAAGACACGCTGTGGAAGAGAGCCAGAGATTATTAGTAACTAAGAATTGAATGCAAAGTAGTGAATAAACACATTGTGGGTGAAAAAGGTAACTGAAGAAGAAACACTGAGTGCATTCTGGGATTCCCCCAGCAGCCTAGTGTCATGGTCCGGGGTGTGTGGCTGGAATTTTCCATCAGGCTCCTGAGTTTACCTGGTATCCGTCCGTGGGCAGGGCAACCACCTCCTCCAGTTCCTCACACCTGGGAGGAAAATCACCAGAGTGATTTAAGCCTCAAATATGTTTATTCACCACCAGTTCGTCATCAACCCATATTGGTAGCAGGCTCTCTTTGTGATTTATCTTGCTAACATTACTTTCTTGTGCTACAGTTCCTGGACTCACCTTGTCTCAAACCTCTGGCTTATGTTCCTCTCTTGGTCTCAGGATACCAAACCACCATTTTGGAAATCACCATGTGCCTCACCTGCCTGTCCCCCTGCGATCACACTCCATCAGGAACCGCTGGATCTCAGGTCAGCCACAGAGTTCCACACCGCTCAGCTCACCCCGGATTCACCTCACCCTTATCTTATCGCTCTTTTTGGCCTGTGGTAAATGGCCTATATTTGTATAGCGCTTTACAAGTCCCTAAGGACCCCAAAGAGCTGCCCACCTGCTACAGCCACTCTATGCTGCCTTAAAAGGTAAAACAGCCAAAGATCCTGTTGACTGGCTGCCGGAACGCATCCAGGCGTTTTCCACAGCCTAGTCTGCGCTGGCTGGCGCCGCCCTGCTGGCCCACCCGTTTCCGTAGGCGCACCGACGCATTTGACGTGGCAGTGGGTGCCGTGTTGGAACAGCGGGTTTCAAGTGTCTGGTAACCGCTTGCCTTTTTCAGTCATACGCTCCGGGATGCCGAATGCAAGTACACTGTTTTCGACAGGGAGTTGCTGGCCCGTACCTCATGACACAACATTTTTGTTTTTTCCTCGAGGGTCGCAACTTCACTGCGTACGTTGACCATAAACCTTTGCCATGTCCAAGGTCTCTGACCCATGGAGCGCACGCCAGCAGCGCCAGTTGGTGGCCATTTCGGAGTTTACCACAGACATTCAGCATGTGGATGGTAAGTCCAATCACGTGATAGACGTCGCTGACTGTCTATCACGGGTGTTGGTTTCTGCAGCGTATGTTGGCGTCGACTACGCTGCCATGGCCGCTGAGCAACGTGCTGACCCGGACATCCTTGCCCTTCAGTCAATGAAAACGGGCCTCATGCTGGAGGACACCCCCACTGGGACGGCGGTCCAATGGAGGACACCCCCATTGGGACAGCGGTCCACGCCTGCATTGCGACGTTTCCACTGGCCGCCCCGGCCGTTCATGTGGACCTGGTTGGTCCATTGCCACAGTCACAGGGTTTCACGCACCTTTTGACTGTGGTAGACCGCATGACCAGGTGGCCGGAGGCGGTACCCCTGGCGTCCACAACAGCGGTGACGGTGGCCAGAGCATTTTTGTCAACGTGGGTTTCGCGTTTCGGTTCCCCTGCTGACATTACCTCGGACAGGGCCCACCAGTTTGTTTCTGAGCTTTGGTCTGCCATGGCTGACGGCCTGGGGGTCAAGGTCCACCGCACCACAGCATACCATCACAGCAAGCTAACAGGATGTGCGAGCAGTTTCACCGGTCACTCAAGGCCGTGCTCCGGGCTTCCTTAACAGGTGATAACTTGGTCGACCGTCTTCCATGGGTTTTGCTGGGATTGCGTAGCGTGGTTAAAGAAGACCTCGGGGTTTCCCCGGCTGAACTGGTCCCCGGCTGAACTAGTCCTCGGCCAGCCCCCCGTGTTTCGATACCTCTGTGCTGCCTTTTCGCCCCCCAAGGGACTCATTTTCTGTTCCTGGCCCTGTTCACCACTGCCTGCCTGACACTTTTGTTCTGAGGTCGTTGGACTCTGCTCATTTTGTTTTCGTCAGGCACGATGCCCATAGGACTTCACTGCGTCCACCATATGACGGGCCGTACAGGGTTCTTAAACCAGGAAAAAAACATTTAATTTTGGACTGGATTGGGACTTAAGCCTGCACATGTTCTGCAAGATGATCACGTAGTCCCTGCTCAGGCCCCTCGCCGCGGCCGCCCACCTACCACCGGGCTGATGGATTCTACTTTTTCCCCTAGGAGCGCCCCACAACCAAGGGAGCCCGAGTTGTCTGCAGCTTTTTCTGACCACCAGTGCCAGCCTTGCTCCCGGGCTGGGTTTCCCTCAGTCAGATCCCCACCCCCCCGGTTCAGCTGTTCCGGCCGTTTGCTTAAACCCCGGGTCCTGGACTAGTTCTGCTGGGTGTTCGAGGGGGCCTAATCTTAAAAGTAGAGAGGGTGTCTGTCTGTTTTGCCTCACATCCTACTTTTAAATACCCTTGGAACAACAAATGAGCGGTCTGAGAGTGAAATTCTGTATTAGGTTGATACTGTACAATGAAGTCTTTAAGATAAACACAATTTATATAATGAATACTGGGCAAATGGTTCAGGTCTTCTATCACGTCTTTCTTTTCCAAATTGTAATGCCTTTTGATTTATATAGCTTCTATTAAAATGACCTTTTAATCAAATAAATAAAACCACCATAAAAAGCAATGGCCAGTTTCAGCCACATTCAGAAGCATCATGGATGTGCATTCAGTAGGATGTGGTTAGCGTGGCCTTCTAAGTACATACACTGAACCTCGGAAACTGGAATGAGGCTGAAAACCTCTCTCTTGTTACACTGCAAGTTCCTAAATATGATCATAAGAAGTTAAATGATTGTATAATGGATATTGTTTTGGCAGAAGGAAGGATGTATTATTAATAATTTCCATAAATTCTTCATTACAGCAAGAGAAACTTTTTTCTGGTTGCAGTTAAGTTTTCTTTAAAATATATGTACTGTTGGCAGTTGCATTCATCAGCTACCTCAAGATGAGCAAGATCCACGCTAAAATAATCATTCTACTAGACAGTTAACATTCAGACAACTGTGAATGAGCTCATTAAATGCCAATTAAAAACACAGATGCAGCTGAAGATGCCTCGAATTGGTACATCTGCTAAGCATAATTTATTTAGTTGCAACAGATTTTCTCTCTCTGTCCAATTATTTAAAAAAACTAAATTAAAAAAAAATATGTTGAATGAACTTTTGTTCATCTGCACTGACAAAGTTACAGCATATGTGCAGGTACTCTAAGCTGAACTTGGACAAAATAAAAGCACTCAGTGAGTAGTCTTCTACTTCAGTAGAAAAAAAGTGAAACTTTTTTTTAAAGACTGCTTTATATACAATTCTTTCTGCATTCACATTTGCTACACCTTGCACCCAATACATTGTTTAAGATATGGAGTTGTGAGTGCTGCTGCCTTGAGTGATGCATTTTATTATACATCACAGTTTACTGAACTACCGAAGGAAGAGAGAGAGAAAGAGAGCAAGTGTGCTTTTGAATGTTGTCCTGTCATGTGTTGCACCATATGCTGGTACCACATTCGACATGTAGTGATATTGGCTAATGGATCAAATATCAAAGACAGGACTCTGCACTATAGGTTTCAAGTCCTAGTTTGAAATTCAAGCAGCACAAAATGGAACGATTTTTGTCAGCTCTCAGTTCACAGAAACCCAAAGAAAGATAATGGTGCCAGATGAAGACTAAAATGTCATTATTAGCCATGTTCTTTACGAACACTGTAAAAGCCCTCAATTTGCACTATTGTCTCCAGTATAATAGGATGAGACT
This sequence comes from Mchenga conophoros, assembly GCF_057382185.1. Classification (NCBI taxonomy): domain Eukaryota; kingdom Metazoa; phylum Chordata; class Actinopteri; order Cichliformes; family Cichlidae; genus Mchenga; species Mchenga conophoros. Next base: position 4,617,606 of record NC_140526.1, read on the forward strand.
GAGAAGCCAAGGAAATAGATTACAGTATCACACAGTTTTTGGAATAAGATTGTAGATAGTAGTATGCATCAGGCACAGCTCTTTAAAAGTCTTAATGCATTGTACCTTTAAGAGCTTATGTGCAGGGAGCTTGCCAGATGGCCTCATCTGTACTAAGTAAAAGCAGCATACCTTTATAGAATTTTTATATATATATATATATATATATATATATATATTAGTGCTGTCAAAATTATCGCGTTAATTGTTAAGATCAACGCGAAATGTTTAATGCATTAAAAAAATTTAACGCTGATTTTGTTTTTTTATTAATTTCCTATAATCTAAGACCTTTAAATTCATGAGCACCTCTGGAGGAGGGGGCAACAGTGTGCTATGCTGGCGTTTGGCCTGACAGAAATGATTAGAAGAAGAAGAAGAAGTGACACCATGCTACTATCTAGCTAACACTAGCTAACACACGCAAGCATGGACGAGGGCGGACTTTTGGGTGGAAAGTTTCTCTTTAAGAAGTTGCATGATGGCTTGTTGGACAAAACGAGAGTAAGATGCACAATTTGCAACGCTGAATTCAAGTACCACAGAAGCAGTTCATCACTGGCGTATCACCTGAGAGCAAAACACCCAACTGAATCCACCTCTACGGGACCTCGCCAGTCTACGCTTCAGGAGTATGGTGCTTGTGGACGAATAACAAAAAATGTGAGAGAAAAGGTAACCAATTCCTTGGTTGTTTGGATAGCTAAAAACTGCCGACCAGTTAGCATAGTAGAAGATGATGGACTAAGAGAAGTCATTCGTGCTGCTTCAGGAGATGAGTGTTACAATCTGCCCTCGAGAGGAACCATTGTGTCGAGACTGCACACTTTGTATGGGGACCAGAGGGCTCAGCAGTCCAGCAAGCTTGTGCAAGTAAGGAATGTCGCTCTCACCGGAGACCACTGGACTTCGGTGAACAACGATAATTACTTAAAATATAAAGAATAAAAAAATGTAATTCTTTTGTCCATGAAACCATAAAGCTGCACTTTCTTTTTGCCTTATAGTCTGATTTGTCATAACTTCTCCGTTTTGTGGTAAGCTTTTCTTTGGCTGTCACTTCTTCACCCTGACCTGTCTTATTTGGCTCAGCAGAACTGAAATGCTTTTACACGCGCACTCACATAAGCTCAGCGATTCTCTGCGCGATCAACCTCTCACATGTTTAAGCTTGCTGCGGGAGATTTCACTTGTCATGTTTGCATAGTAAGCTAACGATTAATAAGACGATGTCAGAGGAATTGGTGCACAAATTATCATCACTCACAGATCAGTGCTGTCGCTCTCTATACACAGTTCGCACGATTGCAAAGTGAAAGCAAAAAAACAAGCGCAAATTCAAACGCGACTTCAATATGTCACATATTGACAGTGGCTCACCGATGCCAATGACATAATTACCCAGCTACATTTCTGAAAGAATGCAAAAGCATTGACATATATTTTCCCTTCCTACAATAGCCCGACGGGCAGGGAAGAGATAGATTTTGGTAGCCCGACTGAAAAAATCGCTAGCTCCGGGACGTCGGGCTAGCGATATTGCAAGCCCTGTATCTGATTGAGGAATCACTCATCTTTGGAAAAGAGAGTTTATTACAGAGAAATGGCTCTTTCCAAAATAAAAGCTATACTATCCGCTTCTTCTGGGCTATATTCTCAGCAGCATAAGGAGAATCATGTGCTAACAGCTGTCTAAATGACTCGGCTAAAGTTAGTAGCATGCTTGTTGTTTTTGTCTTTGCACTAGGATGATGTCGGTGTAAATGTGCAGTCATATTCGTTGTGTTCCCGCTAGTGCTTTCAGGTTAATCTCGTTGAAATGACCTTAACGCCACAACACGGCAAATCTCCGTTAACGAGCTACCGCCGATCGCTCCGTGCATGGGGCTAGACGGCCAACACGTTAACGAGCTAACTGCGCTAACACACTAGTTCACACCAATGTAATTGAGCATTGCATGGCACATCCAACATACTGTTTTACTTTAGTCCATGACTCGCTTACCTTCAGGGTCATACGTCACATGAAAACCAAAATAATTCCAAGCGCCAGATCTGAATGAGGGTGGGGGAGGTCCATGTTGTAAGGAGAGCTTAACTTCTGTCTCGCTAGCTTGCCCTGTGCTCTTCCTTCTGACTATGCTGTCTGTGTGGAGCGCTCAGTGGATCTGCGCTCGACAGTGCAGCCTAGGCGGAGTAGTCGAACACAGATTCACTGAGCGCTCCACACAGACAGCATCGTCAGAAGGAAAATTGATAAAATAAATTACAAATGTTGTATTGTTCGATACATATGCGTACCGAACCGAAAGCACTGTATCGAACGGTTCAATATCGATACGAATATCGTTGCACCCCTAATATATATATATATATACACTCAACAAAAATATAAACGCAACACCTTTGTTACTGCTCCCATTCCCCATGGGATGGATGTAGAGACCTAAAATTCATTCCAGATACACAATATAACCATCTCTCCCAAACAGTGGTCACAAATCAGTCCAAATGTGTGGTAGTGGGCACATCTGCCATATTGAGATAATCCATCCCACCTCACAGGTGTGCCACATCAGGATGCTGATCTGACATCATGAGTAGTGCACAGGTGTACCTCAGACTGCCCACAACAAAAGGCCACCCTGGAATGTGCAGTTTTGTCTCACAGCAAAATGCCACAGATGCCACAAGCAATGAGGGAGCGTGCAACTGGCATGCTGACAGCAGGAATGTCAACCAGATCTGTCGCCCGTGCATTGAATGTTCATTTCTCAACCATAAGCCGTCTCCACAGGCATTTCAGAGAATATGGCAGCACATCCAACCGGCCTCACAACCGCAGACCTCGTGTAACCACACCAGCCCAGGACCTCCACATCCAGCAGGTTCACCTCCAAGATCGTCTGAGACCAGCCACCCAGACAGCTGCTGGAACAATTGGTTTGCACAACCAAACAATTTCTGCACAAACTGTCAGAAACCGTCTGAGGGACGCTCAACTGCATGCCCGTCGTCCTCATCGGGGTCTTGACCTGACTCCAGCTCGTCGCCGTAACAGACTTGTGTGGGCAAATGCTCACATTCGATGGCGTCTGGCACGTTGGAGAGGTGTGCGCTTCACGGATGAATCATGGTTCACATTGTTCAGGGCAGATGGCAGCTGAGAATGTCCCAGTTCTTGCATGGCCAGCATACTCACTGGACATGTCGCCCATTGAGCATGTTCGGGATGTGCTTGACCGGCGTATACGACAGCGTGTACCAGTTCCCATGAATATCCAACAACCTCGCACAGCCATTGAAGTGGAGTGGACCAACATTCCACAGGCCACAATTGACAATCTGATAGACTCCATGCGACGATGTGTTGCACTGCATGAGGCAAATGGTGGTCACACCAGATACTGACCGGTTCTGGGTCCCCAGACCCCCAATAGCGCAAAAAACTGCACATTCCAGGGTGGCCTTTTGTTGTGGGCAGTCTGAGGTACACCTGTGCACTACTCATGATGTCAGATCAGCATCCTGATGTGGCACACCTGTGAGGTGGGATGGATTATCTCAATATGGCAGATGTGCCCACTACCACACATTTGGACTGATTTGTGACCACTGTTTGGGAGGGATGGTTATATTGTGTATCTGGAATGAATTTTAGGTCTCTACGTCCATCCCATGGGGAATGGGAGCAGTAACAAAGGTGTTGCGTTTATATTTTTGTTGAGTGTATATACATACATATACATATATATATATATATATATATATATATATATATATATATATATAAATTATTTTTTTTTTTGAAGTTTATAAATGTGTGTGTCTGCATTTGTGTGTATGGGTGTGTATAAGTGAGAGCCAGAGATGGAGAGAGAGATAAATTATTTAGCTGAATCAATGCTCATTGGGAGAGAAGCAGCAGGTTTCAGGGCATCAGGGGTGGGGGTTAGAAAACCCAGATATATCAAAGACATGGCTACAGAACTGGCTTTCTCTGCACTGATAATCTGTTCAACAACAACAGATTAAAAGCTGCAAAAGTTTCTTACTTGCAGATGCATGATTTTTCAAGCTATTTGCTAAAAAAATATATCTTGTCTTCATATGCATGAAGATCTATGCCACTCAATCAACTGTCATGTCTTTAACACATGGTGCAAAGGCTTAACTTGAATTTAATAACTTGCTTTAGTTTCTAAAAGGTGTAAAAATATGAATTTATTATAGTTTATTTAGAAAACACAATGCACAATGCATGTATTTGTCCTGTAGTGTCTGTGCAGAAGCAGTTGTAATAAAACCAAAACCACAAGCTTTGAAAATAAAATACTTTAAAATGTCCCAGCATATGATTTACATGTATAAAAGTTTGCAGTATTGTGATGTGAGAAGTTCAGCAAGTCTCTGGTGTGGCATACCTACCATTAACACCTTTCTCTTGACTGAACCAAAAAGTGAATATGTGAACAATATTTCCGCATGTTTTCAAAAGCAATAAGTGGTCAATACACGAAATTCAGAGATATGCTTGAAAACGCTGAAATAGGTAAACACAGTGATGTACCTGTTTTTAGGTTTACTGTATATATTGATGAGTTAATTTGTGTGCATTTGAGTATGAAAACCTGTTTTGCAGATGCATTTGTGAGTTTGAAGACATAAGAATTTTTAAAAATACTGTCAATGATAAGGGTTTTCAGTAGGGTTAATGGGGAACAATACCAGTTGGACACATCTCGTCATTTAAGTATGTTTCATAAATCTGATGTCATCAAATCTATAAAACATAATACAATAATGTAGTTTGTGTTTTACCTTCACATAGCCACTGCTTGATTCTTTGCAATTCCTTTTCAATACTTACTTTACGGTGGCTAAATTTACAGCTGCACAATTTAAATAGCAATTTAGTAGTATTAGTTTGCTCACTACACTTAAATTATAGCCTAAAACATTCCTGTTTATACTTTAAATATCTCCCTTCCATATTTGAGTTAATGTTGCTATAGCTACTGGTGGCTCATAGTAAACATTTAGGTTTGTTGGTATCGTTAATTAGTTTCAACTGATTTTTTTGACCCTGGCTGTGTCCACATTTTGGTTCACATTGTTTGATTACTGACTTATACACATTTGACTAATTTACATTTTACTCTGTCTTTTGCGTTACCTGTCTTCAGCTCCAGCCATTCTTGGTTACAGAAAAAGGAAAGCTTAGAGTGGAACTAAGCCATCTGCTGTGATAGCCTGGAGGTAGGGCATCGTTGTATTTTGCTTTATTTTCATTTCGATTTCTAGTATATACACACTGGTAGTATATACGTTGAACTCTCACTTATTTTGTCTGGTAAGTTTGGCAAGTGAAGTACTTGTTTCGACAAACAGTATTTTTGAATAAAGTTATGTTTATGCCGCTGCTCCTCCACATCGAAAGGAGCCAGCTGAGATGGTTCGGGCATCTGACAAGGATGCCTCCTGGGCGCCTCCTGGGTGAGGTGTTCCGGGCATGTCCCACCGGGAGAAAGCCCTGGTGCAGACCCAGGACACGTTGGAGAGATTATATCCCTTGGCTGGCCTGGGAACGCCTTGGTGTTCCCCCGGATAAGCTGGAGGAGGTGGCTGGGGAGAGGGAGGTCTGGGCTTCTCTGCTTAGGCTGCTGCCCCTGCAACCTGGCCCCGGATAAAGCAGAAGAAGATGGATGGATGGATGGATGGAAGGATGGTTATGTTTACTTGACACCTTCCGTTTATTATTTAGGGTAAAATAAAACACTTGTTGGACAGTACACAACTGTTTGTTCTTTTGTGACTATCTGGTTCCTTACATATCTAGCATGCTTTCTCGGTATGCAAGGAAGCCTTTACAGCTAGCAGGCTTTTCAACAAGTTAATTCTTTGTGAGATGAGAAGCCAAGCAACAATTCAGTTCAAGTACCCGACAAATCAACGGTTCTGATAAAACAGCATCATTCAAATCTCTGTGTTTAAATTTCAGCAAAAGACTTACAGCTAAGATTATTAGAACAAGAATAATTTTGATAAAGAAACGCAAGTAAATCTACCTATGGGCATTCGACCAGTAGAAATCTGCACTTTAAACTAATAAATTCAAAAGTGATACTTTTCATTCTTACCCTTGTGTTTTTGCAAGATGAACAGATAGTGAACAGATAGTATCTGTTGTGTGGAGGAGTAGGATGTGTTATACTGCGGGGGTGCTTTGCTGGTAAAGCTATTTTTTTATTCAGACTTTAGCAGTATCACACTATCCCATCTTGTTTGTATTTAGTGGAAGAATAATTTGTTCATAAACAGGAAAATACCACACATACAGCTTATGTAAAAACTATCCGACTGAGGAGGAGAGCAATGGAGACCATCAGATGTCTGGCCTCAACAATCCTCTAGCTGACGATAGCTTTAACGATAAAAAGTTGCTTTCAAGATGTGGACCATATCATCACAGTCATTATATTCAAGACAGTGATCATCAAACAGAAACATGTGAGTGAACAGTTTGTGAGTGAGTGGGGTCAAGTTAGAAAACTTGAAGGTGATCTGTTTGTGATAACACCACTTTGACTGATAAACTGATGACAATCAAAAATCCGTTGCAGTCTCTTGCCAATCTGTTGCCATGTATATAAACAGAAACTCAAACTGAGTACTCATCTTTAGCGCATACTTGTAGAACTGAAAGAGAAAGTCCTCCATGAATGGGGACATAAGTGCTGCAAAATAACAAGTTAATAGCAAAATGAAATAGGCACTCAACATCCTTGCTTTTATATCGGAATATACAAGAATACAACTTGTTAAAACCCCTATTTCAAAGAGACCATGATTGTTTGGTGACAGTTTGTCTTCCACCAGGTAACCTGTGCAATTAGAAGTGATCAATAGAAAGTAGTGTCATCATATCTTTACTTCAGTGTGACTGAGCCAAAGTGAATGAAGAATCAACCTGTAATCAAAGCAAAAGGTCCCTACGTAAGAGTCACCTTCGAGGTGGAATGTAATCAAGCATTGCTGGCAACAGTTGAAGAATTATAGTCACAAATATATCCAGGTGCACTGGCTCACAGGAGAGCTCCTGGATGAGATAAGACACACCTGCACAACACACAGACCTGTTAGAGCCATAATGCTTTTCAACATCCTCATATTAAATCTTTGGGTTTGCAAGTTATTTACAACTTGACTTATGAATTTCTCATTTATTTCAACAAGTTAATTGATAGCATCTAATGCTTTGGTTAGTTCTTGAGTCACCATCTGCTGAGCCAGTGTTGTATATAGTAATCGTGCCTATTGGTGTATTTTAGTAATCTATAATAACAAGATCCGATTAACATGATTAAGACAAATGGCAGTAGTCGCATCAGTAGTAGTGGGTGGATCAATCTAAATATCGATAGTATCGATACTGTACGTTGTTTTTTTTCCTGTAAGTTCAGTGCATTGCTTCTGTTCTTTAGAAAGTAGACATGTCTGTACAAACTCCTCTCCTCTGACAAAGGCACACTTTGCTCCGCCCACATCCTCCCAGCTCTGCTGTGTTTAGTTGTCCTGCAGTCACATGACTCAGCAACCCTGAGCAGTGACATGCTGGAGTGAGTGAGAAAGGGCACAGGTGTAAAAGTACTTTATACCTGTGCCCTTTGAAATAAATCTTTTACTTTGGCAACATCACCAACTTGTATAAAGACATGATCTTTGTATGAAAAAGAAATGAAGAGATGAGGAAGTACTCATTAGGCATTAGTCATTAGACAGACCCAGACTCTAATCACACAGAGAGAGCCCAATCACAGTTCTTTCTGAATGACAAAGAATAACCAGTTACCTCATATAGTGGTAAAATGAATGTTTAGTCATGACTAATATCGATTAAGCAGCATTACGTAAGGTTAAAGTGTTTTTGGTGATCATAGTCTCTACTTTCACTTATTTACTATAGGCTATATTCATTCAGATAATATATTCAACCCACAGAATTGTAAGAAATACATTTTTTTATTGGAAATGAGAAAAAAATATAACTCAAGCTATGTCTGAATATGATGACCTTTTTGTGTTGACTGTCATGTCAATTTATGTAGCAGAACACAACTGACCGAGAGTTTAAAGAATGACACATTAACATTACAGGTCTCAAAAAAACAAAAAAAACAAAAACCTAGTAAGCTAGCTGAAAGGTGTGTTTTATTTTGGAGAGTAAAAAGCACTGTGATTTAGTCTTTAATCAAATGTGTTCAAATTTGGCAAATTGGTGATGATTCGTCTCATAAATCACACACGCACACACACCAATCTCCCCCACATAAGCTGCTGTTATAATCTGAAAGTATTAGTATTGGTATCAGCACTACTGGCCATGCATTTACTTGCTATCGGATCAATACAGAAGATCACACACCATTGCACCTCAGATTCAAGATTCAAGGTTCTTTATTGATCACATGCATAGTTATACAAGTACCGTATAACACACAGTGAAATGTAACCTGACACCTTCCTCGACTTGTGCAAAAGGGCGGGAGAGAGGAAGAACATTATATATTATATACATTAGGTGAGAACTCAGATCAATGATTCTTTGGTAATGTGAACAGGTTAAAGGCTTTAACTATTCGCTGTCTGTAAAGGATTGCAGTGTGTACAAACTGAGCATTTTATTTATGATTATCTTATTTGTTTAATCAGATTTTAGCTCGGACTGTTCATAAAAATAGTTGATACAGTTTTCAACATCCTCTCACTCCTAACCCATCCGCCGCCCCTCCCTGTGCCTGGCTCTGCTGGAGGTTTCTTCCTGTTAAAAAGGAGTTTCTTTTTCCTACTGTCACTAAGCGCTTACTGAAGGTGGTGCATGTCTACAAGTAGGGCTGGGCTATATCATACCGTTCACGGTAATACCGGTGTAATGTTGGGCAACGATAAGAAAATGAAATATTGCGATAGAATATGGGTAAAACACGCATGCGCAGTGCCTTTGTTTTCATACGCACATGGCGGAAAAAGCATGGCGGCGACGCAGTATGAGAAGAGCGAAAGTGGATCGTTGAATGAAACGGATGAACCAGAATTGGTTTGTAAAATTGCTGCAACTTCAGTGGTGTGGAACTGGTTTGGCTTTCATCTGTCAGACACACAACAAAGCACTATTTTTGGTAGCGCATGCTAGCGGGCCGTCGTTATTACCGTGTTGTTTGGAAAATACGGCACACTTAAAATCAATCCTTTGATTTTTCTGAAAAGCGACAGTGCCCCTTATAATCCCGTGTGCCTTATGTATGAATTCTGGTTGTGTTTACTGACCTCGAAAGGATTTTATGTACACGGCGCTCGGAAATCTGTCAAATGTTTTAGTACGACTTTGCTAAGCTACGAAGCCGCACCGCTTGATGGATTGTCGGAGCATTACGGCTATCGTAGGCAGGAGCCTCGCGGAGTGATACGTACTGTGCTTCAACATAATATTACCGTGTTGTGTGTGTATAACCTCTTTTTAAGTTTTGTGGATATTATACATGGTTATGCTGAGGATATGTCGGCCAATTTCCACTGGAAATGCCTTTTGGTTAAACTGTCAGCAAGGAATTTGCATTTGCACTGTTAAATTTTTATATAACTTTAATGCACTTAAAAAAGCTGCTTGTTTAAGTGAAAATACATTGAGGTTTTGGGTTTTTTGGCACTAATAAAGCTGAGGAGTTGTAAAGTATTTTGTCAAGTGTCAATTATATCGTCAGTTATATCGTTATTGCAAATTTTCAAATCTATATCGTGATAAATATTTTTGGTCATATCGCCCTGCTCCATCTACAAGTAATCTGTATCTTGTCTAATCATTTTCAAAACTTTACACACATATACAACAAGTGAAAGATGATTTTCTAACTCTAGTGATGAACAAAATCAATCACTTAATACAAAAATATGAAGCCAAGCCTTGTTCTTTATCCCCTTTGTTTGTTGTTCATATGTATGTGGAAAATATACAGTGAGGATCAGTTGAAATGAGGCGTTTCAATGTATGGAAAGCAAAGCAGGAGTCTCATTTCAAGAGTATTTGAAAAGGGATCAGCGCAAAAGCTATTTCTCAGATTGATAATCGCTCCAAAGAGTGTCTGCAGCTTTCCAGGATATGCAGGCAAAACAAATAATTTGAGAGAAAATAAAACCAGTATTCATGAGCCTGTGGCACGTACAGGCAAACAGGGAGACTGACACCTGTCTTTTAATAACAGAGAACTAGATGGAAACAGGGGGAGGAAAGCCAGAGCAGTGGAGTGGAAAAACACACATACCTAAAATGTAATCTCATGGTTTTTCATTTTGTTTTGTTTCCTGAAGATAAATTAAAAGGAAGACTAAAGATGTATTTTCAGCATTGTTACCTGAGTCACTTAGTGTCTGGAGACTCAAAAACCCCATTTCAATTAAAAGGGACATATTTGTACTTTCAGTCATGTTTTTTTCTTTCTTTGCTGTTGCCTTCAATGATTCTATTTCTGTTTTATTATATAACAGTAGTGACGTAATGAATGGGAATGATGGGGGTCATTGTTTTCTTTTCTTTCTTCGGAATATGGTACATCAGACAGGCAGAAGGCCAGCCTGTTTTTGAGACAGATTTATTTAAATTGATAGCCAAGAGATGCGCTGCCATTATAACCTTGTGTGGATCTGTCTGGAAATGAAATGAAATTGGAAAACAAATGAATGCATTTCAGTATCAGCACCTCTTCTGGGCATGACGTGGCTGTTCTTTGAATGATAACAGCTTCATGTTGGCGTGCTATCACAGTGGCACTGGAAACCGGTGCTGTGTCCAGATATCCTGACCTGGATGCCAGCGCTCATGCCCAGACTTTTGGAAGGAGCCACAATGCTTGGAGAAAGGGGAAAGACATGGACGAGATGGATAGGTCACAAGTTCCACCCTGTTGTGTGTGTAACAGAAGAATTTGTCTGACTGACGTACCTGCCCTGTTACCACTATTTCAAAATGAATGTGATAGTTTTATTTCTCCAGAAAGACTTACTCTAAACTTAAAGGGTTGACAGGGAAATTAATCAGGAACACTCAAGCCTTCACAGTAACTACTTTTGTGCTGCCTTTAAGCAAACTGCTGAACTCCCCTGACCGCTCCAGTGGAGCTGCTCAGTGGTCGACAGTAGAAGACTATGATTGTACTGAACAGCTGGGCACTGCCAAAGAACTTCTTATTCAGCCTTCTTTATAAAGCTTGAAAATAGCTGGCATTTCTACCCTGCTGTATGTAATTTTGTGTTAACTGCAGCCCACACTGCAAAACCAGCCTCTATTAATTGGTTAATGCAGTCTGGTTTTGCAGGTAAATGTCATTGTGCATTACAGAGTGCATACTGGGCTATTTGTTGTTGAAAAAATACCCTCAGAACATCACTTGTAACATAGCTAAAATATATAATCTGGACTGCTAATGTGTCATACATTAATTACACCTAGAACCGATACGCAATTAGCGACTTCTTGAACTTCTACGCCTCTTTTGAGAGGAGAGTTGAAGATTTCACAGCGAATGTGCCTTAATGTGATTGTAGTTCTCTGACTAGTCAATGCCCAATAGTGTGAGAAAAGCCTGGTATTTAATTAAACAATCAGGATGTATGTACCTAGAAACAAATCACTGGTCCCCACAGTTCCTGTGTTTTTTCTTTAAGGATTTTCACAGAGCTGTTCCACAAAATTTTGCTTGCACATTTCATTGAGAGTTTATTTCATCTCTGCCATTTTAACTTGTACTATCCATACAACAGCCTACATAAAAGAGGTTGTAAAATAGATGCCGTTTTGTGCTAGTAACACATAGCAGCTAAAATTGCCTGTACAACTGTGCAATCAAAGACACGAGCATAACTCTCATGATTAAGTTAACAAACACTAAGTCCTGCAGGAGTGGCCTTCACCAGGCACAATGCAAATTGGATTTCAGAAAGATTATCTCAATAACAAACTAATTAGCCAGTAGTTAAGTGCTTTTGTTTTTCCTTTTTCATGAAATTCCTCTTCCTTGATTTTGTGCCACAGAAGTCTCAGCAGCCCTCAGGCTATGTAGTAAAAAGTTTTAAAATTTGGGACACTTACTGGGAACAGTTCCTGAATCATTATCAGTTTAATGTCTGTGCCTGCAGCACTCTAGCACTACCAGGGAGGTGAAGTTGAATCCATGTTTGTGGATATAAGCTGTGGATCATTGGAATCAAGTTCAAAGTATCATGAACCTTTTGCTTTTAACTGAAACTGGCTTTATATCATGGTAACAAAGAGCTGATGGAAACATCACCCACTGGCTATAGTTCTGAATATTGCAGCCATAAAACAGGAGGAGTGGGGGGATCGCTGTTGTATGTAGAGAAAAAAAACATTAATTATAAATCTTTGGCGTTTGATAGTTATTCAAGTTTTGAATTATTAAGTTTAGTAATTAATTCTGTATCTACTGCAGTATTTCTCCTCCTTGACCGAGAGATGGCTTCCTGGAAGAAACTTTTCCGAAATTTGATTGTATTATTATGTCAGGTTATCTGGTGTCAGTGTGAATATTTTAATACTCACATTGACAAGAGCACCTATTCTGAAAGTTCATTAGTTTATTGGAATGTTTTGATTTTAAATAGCATGTGACTGAACCCACCCATACCAAAAAGGTCATATACGTGATCTAATTTTTTTCTTAGTCCTCAATGTCACGGTCACAAATTTTCCAAATTTCACCGTCAATGATCATTATAGCATACTTTGAGAGGTTTATTGTTTATCTGTCAAAACAAATACCAACTGATTTAGCAGTAAGCACCAAATCAGTGCCTGCACAGATGATACATTCATTAGTGAATTTTTAAAATGCACATGTGGAACTGTCATCATGTAATGACATTTCTGTGATGCAATATCTCGACTTGTTGACCAAATTTCTGCTGTTATATCTATATTAATACACAAATATCAATGTGTGTGGTCCACCAAAAACACCTTGCACAAACAGCGAAAAGGTAAAGATGGCATTTAGAATCTGCTGGAGCACTGAGAGAAACTGCCTATTAATTTTTAAATATATTAAAATCAATTTTACTGGTACAACAATAAAATAAAATCTGCAACGCAATCCTATATCTCCCAAATGAATCAGTCCAATTCTGTTTTTTCCACCTATGAATAAACTACTTAATCCCTCCAAAACCATAACAACTGAATTTGACGATTTTACTTATTTCTTCCGCAACAAGGTTAATAAAATAAGAAGTAATATCTTAGCCTCTCTAGCAATTTATATAGAACTGCCTCACATTCAGATCAAATCACTGCACAATGTCCATCTTTTCTCCTGTAAATTCTAAAGATCTGAAAAAAATTATTGATCAGTTATAGTCTTTCAACTGTGTAGTTGACCCCACCAAACTATTCAAATCTTTATCTCATTGATATAAAAATAGTAAATATTAACAACAGTTCTCTACAAACCAGTTTGTCTCAAATGTTATATCCTGCCTCTACGCAGAAAAATAACTTGGATGGACTGGTAATTAATAATAAATGGTTGGAAATAGACATATTTCTAATCATTCATTCCTCAGCAAAATATTTGAAAATAATGTTTATAAACAACTGAATGAATATATTTCAACTCACACTCTTTGTGAGAAGTGCCAATCAGCCAATCAGATTTTGGATCAAACTGTAGCACAGAAACAACTACTAATAGCTCCTACTTTCGTTCGTTCCTATTTTAGTTCTGCCTGATGTCACAGCTGATTTTCTCAGTGGCTCCTGACATTTAATTGAAACGCTTCATCGGTCAGTTGGTTTAACAGGTCAGGTTCTCAGTTAGCGCTAATCATCCTTATCAGGTAGTAGGTTTTCTGTTTCAACAGTTTAAATTTGCATAAATCAAGTCAGGGATTCCTCAAGGGTCTGTCCTTGATCCATTAATCTTTACGTGATCCTGGTATTATCACCAAGAATCATATTATATCCTATCCCATGTAGATGGTACACAGCAGAGTGAGCGATGCAGTGGACAACATATATTTTGACTAATAACATTTTATCAAAACGGTCTTTTTGTATGGTAGTACGAATATTGATGTAATTCTAAATCAAATGAATCAAGTACAACTGCATGACTGTGATTGTGGATAAAAAAACAATAGTATGGTAGGTAGCAGTCAGCAGCATATCAAATTGTTAAATTCAGTGTTGTCCCAGTTAACCACCCTGACCACTGTTTTCATGCTTGAAGGCAAGCAAAGGTTTTCAAGTGAGTATTAGGGTCGCATTAAGAAACAAACCCACCACAAGGTGGTCGTTCAGTTTGTTTCACTAACTCTTCTACACAAGGCATTTTGTAGAGGGTATAGCAGAGACTGTAATCTCCACATTTTGACTTTTTTTTTTCCTAAATGATCAACAGTATATTTTTTCTTAATGTGGCCCTTATACTACATTGTTTATAGTCGATATAAGCACTGGCTTTAATAAAATAAATTATGGCTACATGTTCTCCATATATATCAACTAATTTAACTATTTACCACAGTTTTATATGTACTGTTTCAGCTATAATGGCACAGTGTAATATCACACTAACCTTAACCCTATTTTTTTCTGTGTGATCCACTGTATTTTCCTCAAATGTTTCGCATGAACTATAGAGCTGGAGAAAACATAAATAAGGATCCTTCTTTGCATCAAATGTATTCAAAACAAATTCTTCACAACCCCATAGTATGAAGCTTGTGGCAGTGAAGCTAGCCAGCAGCTGTTCTATCACACAGATATTTGACAAACTCTTAGCTCCACACTGTATGACTGTCATTAATATTCAGCGGAGAGTGTTTCTTCTTTTTCTGCCTCTACCTGCCACCCTCTTCCTAAACTAAAAACCCTTTATTTCCATGGAAACAGTCAAAAACATCCCTGTGCCCTTTAGGGGATAATGTGAACCTTGCAATGAACCCTTCACATAAATTCACTCATTCTCCTTTGTATCTCTCTCTCAGACACACACATACCCTTGGACGCGCACTGGAAACTGATGCAGTTTTGTGTGTTTACGTGCACGATCCTGCATTATTCATTTTTCTCTTTGTTTTTACCGATCCCCCCATCAGACTACCAGTCTACTTCCATTAAGGTATGACTAAGACAGACTTGCACACACAGACACAAACACACACGCAACTCACCAGTTATTTGCTGATTGCTTTATGATTTTCTTAAAAGTTGTGCTCAAGGGTCAATAATTAATTGTGTTTAGTACAAGCAGACGAGCCCGAGGGAGTCATGAGAACTGCTTTCCTGCTATTCACTTGGCTATCAGATAAACACATAGAAAATATTTACTACTGATAAAGTGATCCAAGTATAATGGTAACGGCTTACACGTTGTCTCCTTTTGCGTGCCTACAGTAATTATTTTTCATTTGCAGATTCATGCTATCATGAGATGTTTTTTCCACATGTTTTATTAGTGGCTATTGTATCGGGCCATACAAAGCTGATCCCACCCAGTGAATCGGGCTCCCAAAAACCTGAGATGCTTCCATCCATCACTTGGAATTAGTTCATACTTGTACTCCTCGCATTGGAAAATAAGTCTATATTACAATCCTCAAGGGATGATGTCATAAAGAACAAGTGGGATTGTTGTCCTGGATTTTAAACCTACAGAGTCCAAACAGAGTGGATTATCAATCATGGAGCAATTACATTATAACTAGAGCCTAAATGTTATATTTCCCTATGGCTCCTCGTAAAACTAATATCTCAGTGACAAATAGCTCCCTACCACCTTTTCTGTACTGGAGCATAATCACCTGTTCTAGTTTGGCGTGACTTCACATAAATAAGTAACAAATACAACTGGAAAAGACGAGCAATGTCTTGTTAGAAATAAAGCCTATACTCAGCCTTAACTCAACCTATTCTGCCACTGTGCCCACTTTTTGAGGTATTGCCATTGTCGCTGAGCATGATTCCTACTTTTTTCCAAAACATCAAAACATTTTAATTTTTTAAGCAATGTGACTTCTTAGCTCACAGAATGCTGCCGCATTAATCCACACTATTGCATTCTGGAAGCATTCTACAGCTCTGCCTGTTAATGAATTATCCCCGACTGCCAGTAGACAGGAGAGCTGTCTATAGGTTACAGAAAAATGTGAAAACAGAGAAATGAATAGACAATGGTTGTGTTAAAATACTTTATTCTAATGTAAAAAATGCATAAGCGAAGCTATTTGTTGTCATAATACAACTAAAATGTAAATAAAAGCTTAATTAGGTTAGGCTGAGGTCAGACACCGAGTATTTTGTTGAGGATTCTGGATGACTTAGAAACCTGAGGTGCATAATCAAGTCTATCAGCAGGAATCTGTCAACAAGCTCAGAACGCTGTGTTTTTTTAAGCTTGATGAAAATGCATTTTTCCATAATCCAGTGGGTTTTGATAAGGTTTTATGAGTCTTTAAGATAAGCATGTGAAAACATCAAATTTAAAGATAGAAAGTTCCTACCCAACAGAGATCACACACACACACACACACACACACACACACACACACACACACACACACACACACACACACACACACACACTTGTATTCCAGCTGTTATGTGAAACAGCATTTAGACCAACATACATGTAAGACAAAAATGTTGTGGTTTACTAGTCAAAGTGCGAAGAGTATTTCAGTATTATATGGAGAGAGTCTTTATAAGAAATGGCAAAAAAATATCAAATTAGCATAAATGTTTCTCTTTCTTGACTGACTGCATAAATACTTAAATCATGAGGTTGCAGATAAATAAAATTTCTGTAATTTCTACTCATTTTACACTTTGAGTGATCACATGGTTGGTTGATTACATTCAAAGCAGCTTGTGCAACAGTCACAACCACTAATCTATTAATTTGTTCTTTTGCACACAAATTTTATTTTATTTTTTTCATTTTCCTGAATGCAATTAATTTTTTTCATCTGCCCAGTCTCTTACTGATTATTATTTTCTGTTATTTTCTAGATTTCTGGCTCATTTTTACAGGACTGACAAAAGTATTGATGTATGTTTTTGGTTTTTTCACCCCTATTCCATTTTGCCAAAGGAAATAAAATTGATCCATTTGAACACATTTTTGGGGAAATAACATCAGACACAAACAAAACAATTGTAGGCTTATGAGAAAACATTTCAATTTGTATATATACTTAGTATTTAGTGCATTTCTACTTCTCAAATTGTACAGTTTGTTACTTTGTGTTTTTATGAGTCAGCACATTCATTATTTATTGACTCCCATGCATGGTATAACCCTGGCCTTCCCAAGAAAATACACCTGCACTCATGCACCAAATATCAACAAATGTCTCTCTTCATATTAGACTAGCTGTCGTCTTTATCGACTGCAACCCCCTGCAACCTGCTGTCAACGCAGTGGTTGAACTGGAATAGATCAACAAAGTTAGTTGGAATACCATGCAAAAAAAATAAAAATAAAATAAAAAATGCACACTGGTAACACATGAAATGATTTACATAAACTGCCACTTCCTTTGTACATTGGCATTAGTGCAATGGTAAGTCCATGCTCCTTCTAATGTGGGATTGTATTGTGATTTTATTGTTCTTTTCATTGACAATGACAGAGCACTAATAGCCAAATTTCCTTCTCTTCCTAAATACTGGAATGACATGTTCAACACAGATTATAGGCCACATAATTAAAATGAACATCACAGAAGCCTGCTGGGCTAAACAAGCAGGCTGCTGGCTAAAAGTGCATCATATCCTATTATTAGCAAGCACACTGTGTTAGGATTCTGATTTAAAATGTAATTTGTGTCTCTGTCTAAATAATGCTCATAACGTTGTGCCCGAGTCAGGATTCTGTAGTATGATTACACATGATGGATATTGTTGCATGCAGATTTCAATAAGATGACAAGTGATGAAGTGGGGGAGGGGGAAAGGTGGAAGTGGAACAGAGACAAATGGCTTCCTTTCTAAACGGAGACAGGAAAGACAAATAATAATAAAAAGCTTGTTGATTAATTGATTGTAATTTCGTGATGGCATTTTGCTGAATGATTTATCATTCTTCAGGATTGTCACTGTGTACTTTGGCGAACAGATGCTAAAATATTTTGTGCTGATGAAGCTCATTTAAATTTGAGAAACAGAGAGCGAAAGGAGCCAAGGGTTATCCGACATATGCAGTGTCTCTGGTTTTTAAATAAACACAGATCAACAGATCAGCCAGATGAAACAAATGTGAAAAAGATTCAGTCAGTGTGTGTGTGTGTGTGTGTGTGTGAGCGTTCTGCTGAATCCCCATTTTCCTTTAATCTTCACTCGCAGTTTATGCTGAGATGAAGCATAATGCACATCAATCAGAAACACACACACACACCAATGCATATATCAAAGATAAAATTAATAATATCAAACAGAGTTATAAATATGTAGATTAGGTTCTTACCCGTTGCAGTCTGGAAACAAACACATGGCCTGTTTGCAATCACAACAAAACACATTTTGACACCAATATGAATCCTGAAACAAAAATCAAGTGACAGAGCTTTGAAAACTACTTAGAACAGAGCAGGTCCAGTAAAGTCCATACAAGTAATATTCAGAGATATTTGAGAGTTTTTCCCTTTTTCTTTTTTTTTTACTAGTGGTTATTTACAGTGTGTGAATGTGTGTGTGAATGGGTGAATGACTGAATGTAGTGTAAAGCGCTTTGGGGTCCATAGGGACTGAGTAAAGCGCTATACAAAATGCAGGCCATTTTATAAAACACTCAATGTAGTCTTGCAGTATTTAGTATCTACTGTTATCTACTGTTAGCTAGTTTATTGTGATGGTGCTGTTTTTATTATGTTGCTCTTTTTTTGTTTGCTTTCTCTTCTGTTTTTTTTTTATTTTTTTATATCCATACAGGTGATCCAGGTGTTTTGTTTTTCTTTCTTTCTTTCCCCCTTTCTCACAGTCTCTTCTCCCCTCCGTTTGTAGCAACCGAAAATAAAATAAATACAAAATTATAATAAAGGTCAATCAAATGGACCAATATGGCAAGGCCATGATGATCCACTTGGTAAAATAAATCCGCTTGGCATCTTTCTTGGCCTTAAGACAACAATTCTGATGGCTAAAGATCCAAATGGGACAAAAAAAAAAAAAAGAAAGAAATTGTAAAATTTCTCAGTTTAAAGTTTTCTTTTGTGAATAAAATATGTTTTTAGGAGATTTATTTTTTATTTTACAGACTGTCCCTACTCTGCAGATGTAAAGTAGAGTCTATTGGTGTATTCGGCAAAAAGAACAAAAAAAAAATCTATTATGATTATGTAAAAAAAAATAAAAATAAAAATGCAATACTCCTGATTATCCTCAGCTCAAGCTAAAATCTCTTTGTGGGACACCAAAAGAAATCCAATTCGCAGAAAAAACGTTTTAATATGGAAGCTGAGTCAGTGCCCCTGATACATTTGGCACCTTTTTTCATCATGCTGAGTTGTTATTGTAAGGAGCTGTATTTAACCCAAAGCGTGATTTTTTTCAAGCGCAAACACAAACAAAAATTGAGCCAAACTGCAGGCTCCTGGGTGACAGCTGTAATTTACGTCACTGGCACCCACTCCTGATTCCTTCATTGCACTCAGCATGCAATATCGCCACTGATTGTGTTAAAGTAGGAATGCTTAAAGATACTTTCTGTGTACCACAGAGATGCCAGCAACATTGACAAAGCGGCATTTGACACTCTGAAAATGAAAGCAAGTTGGATTACTCTGAATCTTTGATCAGTGGCACACGGAGTTGAGCCAAACAGCTTTGGGTTTAAGTGGGTACTTGTGGGTAGTTGACATTGTGACAAAATTACTTCTATGGCTTCTTACACAGAAAGCATTTTGGCAACATTTCCCTATCATACATCTCAGGCATGTCTTTTGGAACAATATGATTCACTGTGGAATACACCAGGCACAGACACACGCACACACAGGTAGGTACAGCCAACTTCCACATTTATTCAAGTGTTGTTGTTTTGACAGCTGACTCAGTCACACAGTCTGACAGCTCACGAGCCCAGCTGATCTCTCTCCTGGCCGCTCCTCCTCGTCTCACTATAAACACAGCGGAGGGAGACCATCATCAGTCCATAAACAACATCAGCTGTTCTTACCGGCCTCGCAGCGCCGCCCTGATGAGCCTTCCGCTCCACTCCTCCCCTGCAGCTGCGCCCGGGGCCACGCCTCCGCCACACACCCCCACCGCCCGTTCGAGGCCGGGGAGCCGTCCGGCCGAGCCAACTCCCCCCCCCCCCGCGAGTGAGAGAGGAAATCGGCCACTGCCATCTGCGCCCCCGGCCTATGGATCACCTTGAACTTAAAGGGCTGCAACGCCAGATACCACCGGGTGATCCGGGCGTTGGCATCCTTCATGCGGTGGAGCCACTGCAGCGGGGCGTGGTCCGAACAGAGGGTGAATGAGCGTCCCAGGAGGTAATAGCGCAGGGAGCCGACCGCCCACCGGATGGCCAGGCACTCCTTCTCCACGGTGCTGTACCGGCGCTCGCGCTCTGCTAGCTTCCGGCTGATGTATAGGACAGGGCGGTCAGCCCCCCTTACCTGCTGGGACAAAACGGCTCCCAGCCCTCTGTCCGAGGCGTCAGTCTGCAGAACAAAAGGGAGGGAAAAGTTAGGAGTGTGAAGCAGCGGCTCCCCACAGAGAGCCTTTTTCACCTGAACAAACGCCGCCTGGCACGGCCCCGTCCACTGGACCAGATCCGGGGCACCCTTTCGAGTGAGATCGGTCAGGGGGCTGGTTAGCTGCGCAAACCCCGGCACAAAGCGACGATAGTAACCCGCCAACCCCAAGAACCGTCTCACCTCCTTTTTCGTCCTGGGGCGCGGGCAGGATGCGATAGCCGCCGTCTTCTCCACCTGTGGACGCACCTGCCCGCCCCCCAGGTGGTACCCCAGATACTGCACCTCCCTCCGTCCAACCGCGCACTTCTTCGGATTGGCCGTGAGCCCCGCCCCCCTCAGGGACTCCAGGACCGCGGCCACCCGCAGCACATGCTCCGCCCAGGTGTCGCTGTGGATGATCACGTCATCCAGGTAGGCGGCAGCATACGCTGCGTGCGGACGCAGTACCCGGTCCATGAGACGCTGGAAAGTGGCCGGGGCCCCGAACAGGCCAAACGGAAGTGTCACGAACTGGTACAAACCGTACGGAGTGGAGAAGGCCGTTTTCTCCCTGGCCTCGGCAGACAAGGGAATCTGCCAATAGCCCTTGGTTAAGTCCAGTGTCGTGAAAAAGCGGGCCGTGCCTAACCGGTCCAGGAGCTCGTCGACCCGAGGCATGGGGTAGGCATCAAAGCGTGACACTTCGTTCACCCTGCGATAGTCGACACAGAACCGTATAGACCCATCCTTCTTCGCCACCAGAACGATGGGGCTACACCAGGCGCTGTGCGACTCTTCTATTACTCCCATCCTCAGCATTTCCGCCAATTCCCTCTGCACGATTTTTCGCTTGTGCTCCGGGAGCCTGTAGGGCCGTGAACGCACCGTCACGCCAGGCTGCGTCACGAAATGGTGCTCGATGAGGGACGTCTGGCCGGGCAGGGGGGAGAACACGTCCGCAAAACGCTGTTGCAACGCGACAACATCCGCTCTCTGGGCTGCTGAGCCTGGAGCAAATTCTCCCGTGACAACCTCCCCAAAGTGTGGAGTTTTGCTCTCAGGTCCAACACGTACTGAATCTCATTTTTGGCGGGGCTCGGACCGTCCTCCCAGCTTTCTTTAATCAGGTCGAGCACCCCACGTGGCCTCCTGCCGAACAGCAGTTCAAAGGGAGAAAATCCCGTGGAGGCCTGGGGCACCTCCCGCACTGCGAATAACAGAGGGTCTAGCCAGTGATCCCAATTGCGTTCATCCTCGTTAATGAACTTCTGAATCATGGACTTTAAAGTCTTATTCAGCCGCTCCACCAGCCCGTCAGTCTGAGGGTGGTAGACGCTGGTCCGAATAGATTTAATGCCCAGTAATTCGTACAGTTCCCGCAGTGTACGAGACATAAACGACGTGCCCTGGTCAGTCAGTATCTCTTTCGGGATTCCGACTCGGGAGATGACCTGAAACAGTGCCTGCGCCACACTCTTTGCAGAGATGGTGCGCAGCGGAACTGCTTCCGGGTACCGCGTTGCGTAATCTACCAGGACTAACACAAAGCGGTAGCCGCGTGCACTCCGGTGAAACGGCCCGATGAGGTCCATGCCGATGCGCTCAAACGGGACCTCAATGAGGGGGAGAGGGCGCAGCGGCGCCTTCGGTATGGCCGGCTGGTTAACAAGTTGGCAGTCCGGGCAGGACGCGCACCAGCGGCGCACATCCGCTCGGATGCCCGGCCAATAAAATCGGGCCGTTATTCGCTCCAGAGTTTTCTCATAGCCCATATGCCCTGCCATGGGGTTATAGTGGGCCGCCTGGAAAAGCGTTTCCCGGCGGCCCTGCGGCACCAACAACTGGGTGTGTGTTTCCTCTGTCTGAGTGTCACGACTCACTCGATATAATCGGTCGTTTAATAAGACGAAACGCGGGTAGGTCTGCGCGGCCTCAGGGCGCACCACATGACCATCAATAGCCATCACTTGGTCAAAGGCTGAGCGTAGGGTGCCGTCACGAGACTGCTCCAGTGGGAAATCACCCATGGGGGACACTTCCGGGGCCGGCGGGACGTCCCGTGAGGGACCCGCCGGCTCCTCCCCCCCGGAGTCAGTGTCGGACGACCCTGCGTCACCGCTGAACGCCGCGCACATGCTACACCCCGCTTCCGGTTGTGATCGCACCCCCGCGTACTGTCCCAGTAGCTGATGAAACCCCGGCCAATTGGTACCCAGAATCAGGGGGTGCGACAGGCGCGGGCTAACCGCCGCCGTTACTCTATGCGTTTTGCTCTTATACTTTAATAACAGCGGCACTATGGGATACCTGTGAACGTCACCATGCACACACCTCACCTCCACCCATTCTGCCTCCAGCAATGCCCCGGGGCGAACCAAGCTTTGGTGTACGAGGGTCTGCGTGCAGCCCGTGTCCACCAACGCCTGGCGTATACCCCCTCGAGTCCTTACCGGAATACTGTATGTCCCTCCTGGACCGGGGGAGGGTGCTGGGGCGCCAGCAAC
Organism: Mchenga conophoros; assembly: GCF_057382185.1. Classification (NCBI taxonomy): domain Eukaryota; kingdom Metazoa; phylum Chordata; class Actinopteri; order Cichliformes; family Cichlidae; genus Mchenga; species Mchenga conophoros. Next base: position 4,640,900 of record NC_140526.1, read on the forward strand.
ACGAAACACCTGCCCCACTTCCATAAGCGGACAATCCCTCCTCAGGTGCCCCGGCTGCCCGCACTTCCAACACTCCGGCCCCGGCGTCTGTGCTGCTCTCCGTGGCTTGGGGGCGGCTCCACTTGGCTCGGCTGCCCTGGACGGCACCAACGCCGCGAAAGGGTTAGTGGGGCTCAGCGCCGGCAGCCTGCCCTGGTGCCGGCACACGGCGCCTCGGGGCCGGCACCGGGGCCTGTTTGTTCGGCCTCCGTCCGGCGTCCCCGGGTTCCCCTGCTCCAGCGGCAAGGTGGTCCTCCGCCAGCGTCACCGCTACCTCCAAGCTTGCGGGCCGGTGGCACCGGACCCATCTCGCCGTCTCCGCTGGCAATCCCTCCGTGAACTGCTCCAGCACCACCTTGTCCACCAGCTTCGTCTCCCCCTCCGATGTTCCCGGTTGCAGCCAGCGTACCGCCGCGTCGCGCAGCTGCCGGGCCCAGGCGAATGGTCGGTCCGTTGTAGCCAGCCGACAGGCCCGGAACCGCCGGCGGTGGTCTTCGGCGGTGAGCCCTAGCCTGTCCACCACCGCCCGGCTCACGTCCGCGAAGCTGCTCCTCGACACCGGAGGCAGACTCAGGGCCGCTGTTTGTGCCTCCCCGGACAGCAGGGGGAGCAGCCGCGGAGCCCACTCCTCCCGCGGCCATTGGCAAGCCTCCGCCGTGGCACGGAAGGTGAAGGAAACGGTTTCCAAGGCCTAATCCGTGGATCGACTTCCTCCGAGGCGTGGACGTCTATCAGCAGAGAATGTACCTTCACCTATCAGCAGAGAATGTCCCTTAGTCTGTAACACAGTCAAATATATTCTCAAGTAATATTCAAGCATGCCATTCAGCGTGTTAGTACGAGCTCGGGAGCAGCTTGGGAGAACAAGAAAACAGAGACTGCTTTAGATTGTCTTCCCAAAGTGACTCAACTTTATTCACAAGTACAACAGTTTATATAGAGGGTAAAATTCATGAGACAGCAGATTTATCAGTTTAAACCAGTACAGACCAAGATAAGGCAGCGTCTTCCTGCCCATGGGTGAAGAAGCATCCTTTGTGTAGTTTATCAGTTCAGCTACAATTGTGATTATCTCAGCGACATATTTTCAAGGCACAAAACAAAGAGTTCTTACATTAGTGAAATCTGAAACAAACCATTTGGCCTCAACAGGCGTCTCCTAAAAGATTAAGAAACTAATGTAGCTGAGGGAGTGATCTCTGTGGTATTTCAACCTTGTACCAGCCTGTGATTCTCACACATCAATTCTTGGGTCAAAGAGAAAAATAACTAAAACAAAGGGGCCTTATTGAATGACAGAGTTTTCCTGCATAATGTCACTATAAAACAATATCCAGTAAATGCTCCCATGGTGCTAAAATACCTAACAGAAGGTCTCCAAAAAAACCTGTGGGTCATCCCCGTCCCCCATCCGGGGCACCGCCACCGACAGTGGCGAGGGCTTCGGCGTGGCAGCGGCCCCGACCAGCCGCTCCAGAACTTGCGTCTGCCGGTCCGTCTGCTCCCGCAGCGCGGCCAGGTGGGCACGCTGGTCGGCCGCCTGATCCCGGCTCATCGTCGCCATCTCCGCCAGCATCTGCGCCAAGAATTGCAGAGGCTGGGCGGGTGGCGCGGCCTGTGGGTCGGACATTTCCCCACCGGCACTTTCCTGGGTTTCGGCACCACTTGTGGAATACACCAGGCACAGACACACGCACACACAGGTAGGTACAGCCAACTTCCACATTTATTCAAGTGTTGTTGTTTTGACAGCTGACTCAGTCACACAGTCTGACAGCTCACGAGCCCAGCTGATCTCTCTCCTGGCCGCTCCTCCTCGTCTCACTATAAACACAGCGGAGGGAGACCATCATCAGTCCATAAACAACATCAGCTGTTCTTACCGGCCTCGCAGCGCCGCCCTGATGAGCCTTCCGCTCCACTCCTCCCCTGCAGCTGCGCCCGGGGCCACGCCTCCGCCACATTCACTTTTTGCTCCTTATATTTTTTGCCAAATTTTAAATAATGCTTCCAGAAAAATGAGGTAAGAGCAAAGAATTAAAGGAGATCCAGCAGAAGGTCTGCAAGGTTTTTTTTTAATATTGTATATTAAAGCAAATAATTAGACAAATGTGTGACAGAAAGGTGGCAGGAAAACAGAAAAAAAGAGCTAGATTAGATGAACAGGAAAGTTATATAGTATTTAGTATTAAGTGACAAGAAACAGAAGCTCAGAACCGTGACAGAAAGACTGTGTGGGATTCACTCTGCAGTCTGCTAAATGTACTCCACCCATATACTCCATGACCATCTCCTTCCAACCAAGGCTCTACAATTCATGTCCAAGAACACAAGTGCAAAAACAAGATTTCATGACTGTTTCATAAAACTGATATCAGACTCTATTTCTGCTATTTATACATGTCCACTGGTGTCTATTTAGGTAAAAAAAAAAAAACAAAAAAAACAAAAACAAAACAACAACTGTAAATTTATGACCCCTTCATTAAATACTGTGTGTACACAGACATCCAGAAATGTTTTGATTTAAAATAAATGTAAAAAATCAAGGTATTCACAACTCACAGCCAAGTGTCACGTATAAGTTCAGTCACATTTGGTCAAACACAGCACATTCCTCATTTACACTGAAATGAGATAGTGTTGTTTTTTTACCCACTGTGGGGAAAGAATGACTTAAACACATAATTATTACACTGATAAATGTTTCAAGATAATGTTTTGCCTTGTGTGCGCTTGCATGCATGAATATACTGTATGTTTTCCCCAGGCAGACTGACAAGCCGATCCAAATTGAGAGGGTGTTCCATCAACAGATGGTATTGGTAGCTCAGGCTTTGGCCTTCTGGGACTCAGTTTGGCCCACAGTTGGACCAATTAGCCTGAGCCACAAAACATTATTATGCTGAACAAATGTGGTTACAAAAGGCCCCAAGTTCTAGTAGAACTAATACACATAGACACCATGAAAATGTGTTAAGAAGAAAATGCACACATAGAAAAGCAGAGTTTATTGGACTTTTTGCTCAAATGTTGTTGGTTAAGTGTAGAGATGGGAAATTAACAGTTTCTATATACAAGTCTTTTTGCCATAGTTCCTTTTCTGTATGTTGATGCCAAATAAAACTTTATGCTGATGATATTATGCTGTACTTAAGTACAAAATAGTGTACCCTTGAGTGTTTCTATGTAACCTTAAGACAGCTTTTCTAGTTTAAGAGAAATTTACTATCGTACTTCTAGCGACCCCTTGAGCTTGTAAATATTAAATTGTTGCATACAGGTGACAAATTTATATTAAAAAAACCTTTGGTGAGCTTATGCTTCAGTGAGCTTTGCCATTATATAGTTAAATAATGGTGTTCGAGGCTCCTATCTTACAATTACAAAATGCCCTAGATGTTTGACTGCTAAGATCTGGTGAAGGCCAGTTTGATTTATATGATCAAAATTCATTGAAATCATACAGTTACATCTTGTGGGAAAGGGGAATGTTTAATCGTATGATGGTCCTTTGTTAAAAGGACTCGATCGCTGTCATTGCTTCACTGAAGAGGGCAAGTTTTTACTTTAATTTGTCACTTGTGTGTACATTTTCTACATATATTGCACACCAGCTTTGTCCCTTCTGCTTCATAAAGTAAGAACAGGAATGTAGTTAAAGACTTGTTTGTAATTATTACTTTTTGAAAGCAGCGTTAACAAATAGTTTTTTGTTATTTTTTCTAACTGTAAACCAGTGCATCACTTGTGTTCTTTAAGCGAGGTAGGGTTATTCTTTACTCGATTCTTGTACAGTAAAATTCTGTACATTATTTTCTCAGTGGCTTGCAAGAACAGTCAGCCTTGGTTACTTAGGCTTATGATTTTTTACATTTCCCATAGTCTATTGTGGCTACAGAAGGAAGACTTTAAGTTTCTGGTCCTTCTCTCACTTCTAGACACGAAAACATTTTCTTAACTGTTGCTGTGTCCTGGTCTTTAAGGCTTCTCTATGTGCAGAAATTTCTAATTTCTAAATCCTTTGTATTTCTTGGACAAGGATTTTAATTTTGGAACTGGACACTAGCAGATACAGTGAAGATGACACAGATGGTGAGGTTAAAGAGGTTTTAATGAAGGGGGAGTGAAGGGCCTGAAGCTCAACAGGAGAAATTCTGCCAGCAGCAGGAGAGAACAGACTGGAGATCTAAAGATGCAAGTGAATTGGAAAGATGGAAGGCAACTGGAGGGTGACTTTGAATAATGGTGTAAACCCATATGGAAAAGATATATATAAACCTTATGAAGTTTGTATCTGTCTTGTGTGAAACTTGTATGAAAAGCATACAAGAGTGAAAACAGATATAAGATCCCTTGAAAAATTGTATAAATGAAACTTGTATGTTTTGGATACTTACTAAAACAATATATGAAAGTAATGAGAAAGTGGCCACTTTCATGAGTAAATCATATGAGTAAATCATATAAGCCTTATATGATTCACTATATGAAGTAGGCCACATCTTATGCAAGTCTTTTATGAGTTTTTTCTATTTCTTTTCCATATGGGAATAGTCTCCAGGAAACTAATAACTACGTTTATAGTGTATTTCTTAACTTATGCAGGGTGGAAATATAGTTAAAAATCTAAAAAAGAAACAGTTTTTGTACAATTTGAAAGTGATTAAGTTAAATAGCAACAGGTCAGTATGTAAAAAGAACATCTTAGAGAGTTCACCAATCATCACAATACTGCATCTTCAAACCATAGAAAACATTTCAGAATAGTGTTCCTAAATATAAAGTTTCAAAGACTAAAGCATTCATTATCTGGAACAACCCTGACATATTACAAAACAATAATATGATAAACATTTCAGATTGGAGTGATAAAGGAATCAAATATTTAGAACATATACTAGAAGGAACAGAATTTATTTCATTTGACGGACTAGTTACACAATATGGGATCAACAAGAAAAGATTTTTAGAATATCAACAAATTAAATCCATAGTAAAAAAGAAATTTAAACCGGGTCAAGTTGAACTACAAACACCACCAAGTGTGGCTCAATTTCTTACTCTTAAACCCCCAAATTACTATCCAAAATATACAGAATGCTTTCTAAAACAGATGAATCAATATCACTTCCTATTGCAAAATGGGAAGCGGATTTATCAGTTAACTTAGACCTAAACTTCTGGTCTCAGATTTGCTTAAAAACCTTTCATCTAATTAGAAATCCCAGTCTTCAATTAATTCAATACAAAATATTACATAGAGTGCACTATACAGGTCATCGGATGTTCAAGATGGGCTTTACGTCTACCAACAACTGCTCACACTGCCAAACCAATTCACCGGACAATTATATCCACGCTCTTTGGTTCTGTCCACCAGTTCAGAAGTTTTGGCGCGAGATATGTGAAGACTTATCGAAGTGTCTGAAATGTAACATTCCAACTTCCCCCTTAGTGTGTTTGTTGGGCAGCTTAGATAATGTCACTTCAGAAAAGAATATCGCCCATATGGTTTTCACTGCCCTATGCATAGCCAAGAAAACAGTCCTCATGAACTGGTACAATAAAAATAATCTTAATCTAACCAATATAGAAATTATCTATTAGATTACATTAGTCTTGATACAGCTTCTGCCACCACATCAGATCAATTGCTCTGGGCTCCTTTGATCAGCTCCATCACCTAGTGGGGGTGGGGGGTCATAGTTTGGTCCCGCCTTCACTGTTGTGATTGGTGTGGGGGTAGGGACAGGCTTAGGGCGTCGGGGGGTTCCCCGGAGGCATCTTCCGTGGGGGGCTCAACCCGGGGTAGCAGTCATGTTAGGGGCTCTGTTGGCTCTCCGGTGACTGTTTCCTCGCGGCTGCGTGCAGCGGGGCTAGGGGAGGGTCTGTGCTGACGGACGTGGGTTACTGACCTGGTAGCCTGGCTGGCCCTGGGTGGGTCCGGGATGGGCGTGAGGTTCTGGGGGCGCTCCGTCTCTGGGCTGGGACCCGGACCGGGCCTCGGGGGCTTGGGTCCTGGTTGGTGTGTTGCCGGGGTTGTGGGCGGGTGGGTGCATGGGGGCCCAGCCCTGGAGCAGGGTGCCGCCGGTGCGTCGAGCCACCTGGGGGGCTCTTCAACTGGTGGGGGAGATTGTCACATCTTGCAGGAGCTTTCCTCTCCTCAGGAACTCTCTGCAGGAGGGGGAGATACAGGAGAGGTGGAGGAAGATCTCAGCCTGGGTGTTTATTGTCTTATGTAGTCTGGAAGATGAGTGGATGGTGGGGTGGGTGCAGTTTTCTCTGTGGTGGGGTTGGGTGGACTGTCCCGGGCTCTGTGGGGCCGGGCGGCGCTGCTGCACTGGGCCCGGTCTGGATGGGCCTGGGCCCCCTTTCCCTGGCGGGTCGCGGAGTATGGGGGTGCCTACTGGGGTCAGCGGGGGAGCTGGCCCCAGGGAGGGGTCACTTGCCCCTCCCTTCCTTCCCTCCCCATCTCCAGCTGCCTCCCTCTTCCCGCTCCACCACAACCACCCACACATGCAGGGCCTTGGAGTAGGGGTATGTCACCAGGGTGCAGAGGAGGCTACCCCCCCCCCCCCCCCCCTCTGTCCCCTTCTGGCTGCCTCTGCCTCAATTTTATCCCACAACTTAGACATTCACATTACTCACACTCTCAACTCACACTCTCATTACACATACATATAGGATCTTGGGGGTGGGCACGATACACGGAGTCCAAAGTACCATCAGGGTGTACACCCCACCCCTGGCATCGTTGCCCACCTCTCAATTTTAAATACACGTAGACATTGAGGGCTAGCAGGAGGGACCATGCGCTTACCTGCTGCTCTCTGGCAGGTAGCTCCATGCCCTCCTGGGTTTTAAATGCACCTTAGAACACACATGCATCAACATTACAATGAGCGGGTGGAGGGAGGTTTGGAGTCTTCTCTCACCCCCGTTCTCTGCGACCTGCTGGAGCAGGGGGGCTAGGAGGAGGAGTTGGCCGTCCGACTGCGGTCTGGAGTGTGGAGCCTTCCTGCTGCTGCGGAGTCGGGGCGGTCTGCCTCCCCCCACCGCAGGGAAAAGGGAAACACCACCTGGGTCTGGGTGCAGTTCCCCCCTCCAGGGGCGGGGGCACCTAGACCCGGTTTGTAGAGTACGCTTGGGGAGTGTGATCGTGTGTACAACGTCTCTTTATGTCTGTCTCCACGTTGGTTGAGTGTGGAGTAAGTGCATATGAGAGCATGAGGGTGGGAATGGATGTTTGTATCTGTGTGTGCCTGTATGTCTGTGTCTATATGTCAGGTTGGGTGTCAGGCGCCACCTCTCTGGGGACATCTCAGGCCCTCCAAGGTTTGGAGGCCTATCTCCCCCTACCACCACTTCCCCTGCCAGTGGCGGACCCCCTCAGACATCGGTGCGTTGGTGGTTCTTTGTGTCCGGGGATGGGCATCCAGGTACACACCGGCTCACTCCTTGGCGGCCGCTTATCGGGGCCTGGAGCCTGGGGCTCGCTCGGGCCACTTCGGAGGTGGGGTGCCCCCGGCCTCTCGGCCTGGGGCTCGGTCACTCAGGCGCAGCTGGCTGCCGGCGGAGCTCACGGGCGCGTCACTGCAACTCCCCCTGGCTTCTGCTCCGCGGCTGCTGAGTGAGCCCTCATCTGGGACTCTCCTCAGCTCTTTCCGGCCCCTCTGTTGGTCTTCCTTGGTCTCTTGTGTTCTGGGGGCCTCTGGATGTCTGGAGTTTTGATCTCCTCCACACCTGCTTCATGCCCTGGAGGACGGGGCTGTGGCCCCCCCACACCCTCTAGCAGATTATTACATGAAGGAACCTTTTAAAAAAACAAAAAACAAGCGCGTCCATGCTCACAGGTGTACACACGGGTGATCACACCCACAAACTACACCCTTTTTGGCTCCTACCTCAAAGCACACTGTGTTCTGTTGATCTTATGTGCTGCACAATAATGTTTAATATTTAGTATTTACTGTCATATTCCCATATATCATTGTGATGTTGTTTATTCTATTACTCTTGTTCTCTCCTGCTTGCTTTCTTTTTTCTTTCTCAGCAGGTGATCCAGGTGATTGATATATGCATTTTTTTTTCCTCTGCCCGTTCTGTTGGTTTTTGTCTTTTGCCCTTCTCCCCCGTCCCTCTTCTCAGCTGTTTCTCTTTCCCTCTTTCTTTCTCCCCTTCTTTCCCCCAGTCAAGTCTGTCCCGTATTCAGTAAGTGAAAATAAAATAAACAATAAAAGGTGAATCAAATGGACCATTACGGCAAGGCTGGGATGGTCAGTTTGGTAAAGTAAATCCGTTGGGCATCTTTCTTTGCCTTTAGACAACAATTTTGAGGGCAAAAGAGCCAAACGGGACAGGCAAAAAAAAAAAAAAAAAAAAAGAAAAAAAAAAGAAACAGTTTTTGTACAATTTGAAAGTGATTAAGTTAAATAGCAACAGGTCAGTATGTAAAAAGAACATCTTAGAGAGTTCACCAATCATCACAATACTGCATCTTCAAACCATAGAAAACATTTCAGAATAGTGTTCCTAAATATAAAGTTTCAAAGACTAAAGCATTCATTATCTGCAGGACACAATATTGTGACAAGCAGAGAAATCTTAACAAGAAAGCTCCACACAGAGACTGAGCTTGTTGTTTGACCCCAAACTGGTAGGAGGAGCTCTTTATTAAACACTTGCTTGTACTAGTGATGTGTCGGTCGCTCTTAGAGCCGACTCTTTGAAATGAACGACGTAAGCCTCTTGCCTTGAGCCTTGTGCTTTGCGCTGGGATGAGGGGGGAATGAGGGGGGAGGGGCGGTAGTTACACTCGCAGTAGCACAGGAACAGAGTAGGAGGGAAAGAGAGCCAGGGACAACAAGGTCACATTAGAAAGGTATAGTAATCATCCACAACTATTTTTAGTTGCGGATGATGAAGGATTCAGAAAGTTTATTCATGCAGGTCCATATGACAGAGAATATGCATGTTCTTTTAGTTTTCATATTTTTCATATTTATATTTAATTGTGTTGTGGTTTGCAGTGTTTTGTGTTGTTTCACTTTACATTTGTTCAAAAGGAAAAAGCTGAAAATGTAAATAGTTGGTTTTTGCATTATATGATTTATTACATTTTATGTGGAGTGAATGAATAAAAGTATATTTACGGTGGCCGCTAGAGACAAAGCACATACAAACTCCAAAATACGTACAAACAATTTGTAATTATTTCTGTTCTTTTATTTAGAACATTTGAGCAAATGTTTGACTTAGAATGTAAGCATAAAATGTTAATGTATCAAATATAAAACACTTTTGAAAAACAATTTACTAAAGGCCCAATATGAAATACTGCTATATAAAATGCCTGACATAAACAAAATGTGAACTGTAGCAGCAATAACTCTCACAACATATATTAAATATAAAAGAATCAAAGCACTAACAACTAAACTATATAAGGCCAATAAACCCTTTAAACAAAATAAATATAAGTCTAACATTAACATTAAAACCAAATGTAAACATTGTACTTCAAAACTGTAGCAACTATAAGGCTTACGACAAAAATATATTAAATATATAAATAAAAGAAATTTCCAGGTTTGAATTTTAGCATTATATGAAAATAACAGTGAAGACAATTCAAACAAAAATAAACGCAGGCCTGTCATATACATTAGTGTATAAAACCCAAAATGTAAACATGATTTTTTTTCACGCTTAAACTATAGCAGCAAACTGAGGTTGACAAAACAAATATATAAAACCTATAACAAGCAAACAATACATTGCAAGAAGGAATTACAGCATACAAAAACTAACTTGGCAAAACAGTGCTTTAAAATGTTTGCCCCATCTTGCTGATTCTCAGGGAATTGCCTTTAAAGGTTGAGAGCCAGGAATACAAGTTGGTCAACTCTTTCTGGTTTAAGTGCAGACCTTTGACATATTACAGTGTTTCCACTTGTACTGAATGCCTGCTCTGAGGGTGCACTTGTGGCAGGAATACACAGGTATTTTTTTAGCCAGCTTAGCCAATAGTGGGAAATGTGCCTCATGCTGCTTCCACCAATCCAGAGGGTTTGTTTGTGGGCAAGCTTCCAAGGTTCGGAGATATTGATTGAGCTCCTTTTCAACTGACTGTCTAGTTGACAGAGGGGCTGTTTGGCATTGTGTTGTTTTTTTTTAAAGTAGCTGCTCGAATCGAATAAAAACTGTCAGTGACTTTGTACCGCAGTATATACACAACAGTTAAGATAACAGTTAAAAGTAATGTAACCATAAACAATAAAACAAGAACATCTAAACAGCAGCACATGTCGGGAGAGAACTAACTGCTCCCCCAACACGCCACAATATCTTTAAAGGTCTGTAAGTAATAAGGCTGAAAATTCATTTTGAATGCCCAGGAACTTTGGACCCTCAGGCATCACTGCATTAAAAAAAACACAGGCAAACAGGCATGACTTTGTCATGAAAATCACTGGCCTCAGGAACACATACACACACATAGAATCATTTTACAACACATTTTAGAGTGCTATTGTAGTCATTTGAGATATTTCAGTTACATTCTCTGAATATTCATTTATTCTCTTTTAGCCCCATTTTTGGTATCCATCAACTTGTGAATGAAATTCTTGCAGATTTAGCAGCTAAACAGAACTGACAAGAAGTAGAGACAGTTCTCTACCTTGCAAAAAGGTACTGATAAATTTCAGAACTGGAGCTGAGAACCCAGATCCCCCCCCAAAGAAAGTGCCAGAAACTCACTGCAAGAAAGTTGATAACAATTAGTAGTAAATTAACTGAAAGATTAAAACAATTCTTTGAAATGCTCAAAAAAAACAACAACCCCAAAACAAATTAAAAACAAAAACCTCTTACTAAGTAACAAATTATTACAATCAGCCCTGAGAAGCAGCTGGGAAGTCATCAGGGAGATGCAGAAGCAGCTGGGGTTGAAACACAGACTTTTGAGCTGTCAAATGATGCAGAGAACATGATTGTTTTAGATGCACAATTCATACAGTTTTCAGTCTAAAGAAAGGACACACTTTGCAGGCTGTAAGACGAAAGCTTCGACTACGTAGCGATTCACAACCAATTGGAACACCTAAAAACCGAGGAACACACACAAACCACTGCCAGTCGGGTGAGGAAGACTTTTTTTCCCTAAATACAATGCTATAGAAAATAATCCCAGTAACATCTATCCATCCACTGCTGCGTCTCAGGGTGTTTTGGGTTTGCCTTGAGCCCTCCTCCTATTAAGGTGGCATGCCTGAGACACCTCACCCAGGAGGCACGCGGGAGTCAGATGCCCAAACCACCTCAATTAAAGTGGCCCCTTTCTTCTTTTCACATTAAAATGAACCAAGAAGCAGAAATTTCTAAAAATACATTTTTTTAAAAATCCAGTCACCTAAAAGAAAACAAAAAGATCCTGTTACCCGATGAATCAAAGTTTCAGTTTCAGATTTCAGGCAGTCAGTGGAAGTTATAAGGAGATAAACAAGAGATCAAACTTACAATGAAACACGGTGGTTGGAATTTTCTGTGTGGATTTGCTTAGCTTGAGTTAGGCACCTGTACTGAATTCTACTCTGACCAAGTGGAAGCAGCACTCCTCTTCAGACACATGCTTAACCTTCATCTCTGTGGAGAAAGGATTCATGCTCCTGCAGGATAATGAGCCCAAACATACCTTAAAGCTTTGCAAAAATTACTTGAAAACCAAAAAAGACCAGGAAGTGCTCACTGTAGTTGACATGGACTTCATAGACACTTGATCACAAACCTACTGAGCATGTATAGGGGGGCAGTTAAAGGCTTAGGAAACCAAATTATGACACTGTGAGAGTCTCTGGGTAACAGATAAATCACACTGGGATAAAATTGCTGAGCTGCTGTCCTTTAAGAGAAAGAGGGGACATGTCAAAAACACACGTCAAAATTCATGTACATTTTCCAGAGATGAACCTTTAAATTGCTGTTAATAACAATAATATTACCTTTGAAACAAATGTAAAACAGTATTATCTTCACTAATGGTGTCAGTCACTGGTTTAAATAAAGGGCACTCATAAAGTCCTATCCCTATTGAAGAGGGAAATATGACTACTGATGATGATTTTGCTGAAGCATGTGCTGAATTAATAATATTATGGGCACTATAAATAACCTAAACCATGCGTAATAGATGCGCATAATGACAGATGAAAGTCCACTACCTCCTTTCCTGTTCATTAAAAAGACTGACAGAGCACACAAAAGTATTGATATGCAAACAGGTCATAAAGGTTGTGTCTAAATCCAGTTCTGGTCGTAGATGCAAGTGGAATGGATGTCAGACCTCCCAGCTGCAGTATTAATTTGTAAATCAGACTGACGGATATCTGCTTTCAGAAATTTCTAGGAAAATGTCAGTCTTTGTGCACACATTTTTGTCTTTATCTGCAACTGGTTTGCTGAATATTCAATGGAGTTTATCAGGTGGGAAAAAATACTTAGGCCCTCGATATATAATAGGGAAATTAAAAAGCTCAGTATCTGAAGAGACTCCAATTTGTGGTTCCAAAGTCAGCTTTTCTGAATTATACAAAGGGTCTATAGTCTTTGTGAGAAATATTGCCATGTGTTTGGGTTATTTAAACCACAATTACAGTTTAGGACTGATGCACTTTCTTTGATCAGTAATGTATTACTGGGCAAGTACCAACTCCAAAATAACAACTGCAATGTGATGAAATCTGTACTGAAACAGTGAAATATGGAACACTCAGTATTCATAACACACTGACCATGTAATCAAACACAAATATAGCCTCCACCCCTGTGTCCTAATTACTTTGCTGACTTATTAATGAGAACCAATTAAGATCTCAAGTTTAGTTCCATGCTAAACCAACCATAACTGCTGAGTAAATCTTTTCAATGATGATAACAAATAACTTACAACACAATGATTCATGCATAAGGAAACTCATACAGAAACAAAAACGCTGTGTAAAGGTACCTTTGACCTTGTGTACAAGGGTCAAGAAAAAAAAGATGTCTCTGCAATAGATCGTTTGCTTGCAGTTAAATTTACTATAGAATCGAATTGTTGAGTTTAAACAGTATTTCTTATCAAATCCCAGCGCACCTCTAACTTCGGTAAATGGCACAAACCGTGTTCTCTTCTTATCTCATGTAATGATTCTGCCTATTTAAGAAATATACCTTTCTGTAGTTTTTGAAGCCCTTCAGGCAAAAATCTACGTGAGCTCTTCTTTTCTTTCTGTAATCTTACTTCAATCAGTTTTGTAAATGCAAAGATTTTTATCCTGAGGCTATACACTTGGAAACATGCAGCTTCACTATTTAACTTCATTAAGAGACAAAAGCTAGAGTGTTTTATTAAATGAGGAGCAACAAATTGATATTTTCTCACACCAGTTGCAGAATGTACTGCATACTTTCATCTGTTGTGCCTTTTAACACTAGAAAGAATTATCAAATTGATTGTGCATGTTCTGTTTAACACTGTGTTTGTCCTTTTGTTGTTCTGTCACCGTGTTAATCAATATGTCTTGATAAGATCTTAAAAAAAAACAACAAAAAAAAATCTGTATTGGAGTTCATCCAAATGTATTTAAATGGTTTGTATCGGGTAAATGGTGAAACTGCTCTCTTTAACAAGTTAGTAGTGACGGATGTGTCCGTCCAGTCTAAAAATCAAGTGCAAGCCAACTCCCCAATCAAATCAGACCTGGAGGCCATACATGCATCATAAAAAGGCTGTTTTAATTGAGAGCATTTATATAGTGCTTTCCTAGCCTTATTGACCACTCAAAATGCTTTACACTACAAGCTACATTCATCCATTATTAGTGGGATTTTCCTGACACACACACGGGCAGTTTTTAGGGTTCAATACACTGTTACATGTAGAGGAGGGAGGCTTGGGCTGGGATCAGGGCACTGACTTGTTGATTATTAAACGATGTACGTCCTCAGCTATAGTTGACCCAGACAGACGTTTAGTTTTATAAAGTAATATTATCATATAAATAGTTTAAAAAATATGTTCAGTCCACTTTGTGGTAACTTTAAGAATGTCTGGTTTCATACCCAATGTGTTATATTACTTTTTTGTCTTTAGCTAAAATATCACTATAGGAATATGTATCGAGATAACCAAGAGGCTAAACTCACTGCGAGGCTCATGTTAAGAATCACTCAGAGTGAAGTGGCGGAGTGGGAGTAGGTAGGAGTAGGTATTCTCCTGCTTCTTTTCAGATGAATCTACCCACCATGAAAGGACACGGTTGTTGTTAACTATTGTTAACTAATTTAATAAAAAATGTGAAACCCCAGTTTTAGTACTTTGGCCATCACCATTTTGGTTTTGGATGAGAGGGTGTACCAGCTACCACTAGCAAGCTTGGCTAAAAAAGCTGCACCCATACACTATATAGAGATTTAATGCTCAGGTACACATATCTGCTAATTAGTGATAATTTAGTGCCACTCCAGTGTCTATAATAAGTGGAGATCAAAATCAGCAGATGTAGGCACAGCTGTTAATCAAGGTGTACACAACTTTTTTTTAAGCCTTAGCAGTTTCAAAATACATGACTTATCCATTTAACTCCCCATGGGGTTATTATGAAAGAAGAAATTAGGTATGAGTTTAAAATGGTTTTATGAGAAGAACGATAACATTTTCACTTTTATGTCTGAAGTTAAGCATTTTAAAATGGAAGTCTATAGGGATTCATTTGTTTTCAGAGCCAGCCAGCAGCTGATACGTTGAGCTACAAATGCTGGAATCCCCCATATCAGTCGAAAGTAGATCCATCCTACTAACCAGTTCAGGTCTGCAGGGGTGCTGACCCCATTCCAGCTGTGGGGGTACACCCTGGACAAGCTGCCAGGCTCTCACAGGGATACAACTTGCATACAAAGTTGGATATAAGACATATCAAGCTTTTAAGTGATGCTTGTCTTGGGATTGTTCAGAGATATGAAACCACTGTTTCATAAACTATATTCACAAAATCTGTTTATAAAACACAGAAAGAAAACATGGCAGAGCCAAAGTCTCGGAGCTTCGGATTAGGTGGTAAAGTCATTTTTCTATTTTAGTTCATCTTTTTCTTTTCAAAATTACACAATGTGCCCATTGTCCCTTTGAAAGAATGCTTCACACTTTTTTTTTCACAGTGACTTTCCACAATCAATTCACTGCCCACCTAATGTGAGGATAGATTATTGTGCAACATGTAAGCCCATTTCACTTCATCACAGTAAAAAATAATACCCATTAGAAACAATTAGACTGCTGCTGTCCCTGTATCAAATTTTGTGAATTGTCAGTGTTGCACATGCTACTTCCTTATTCAAAGCTGAGCCCACAGGTCGTTAATATAGCTGCCAGTTTTGTTTTTTTGTTGTTGTTTTTTCCTGCCAAATCCTAGTTTACACATAATTACCAATGCATGATTAGCACACGTGCAATGTTCCTGCTGTGCAATCTCCATCTACTGCCAGTGGTTGGTGTGCATCATCCAATTGTTTTACATGGGGGTGTTGCATGTAATCAGAAGCATGACAGCCCTGATTTATGTATTTAGCATATTCGAATACTAAGCCAACAACAAACATAAACACCCTTAATTTTTTATTTATAAATTTCTCATAAAAATTTAAATCCCTTATTTTACAAGTACATAACTGACATAACGCTCATCTTTACTTTGCAGTTCTGTTGGCTCTGAATGGAGCTCACAATCAGTGTAACTATGAAGCAGTCTTAACCTTGTCTGTATGTGCATGAGAGAGAGAGACAGAGACAAAGTATGTCTGTGTCCACTTAACTCTAAAAAAATATATATATATATATATATATCAATGTGTTCTCTTTCCTTCTTTGTCTTCATCTGTTAATTTCCCTAGCGAGTGATTACAAGCACATTAATGTGGTTCAACAGCAACCTTCTCCGAAGACAATTGGCCGCTTAATCGCCCCATAACTGCATTCTCAATATTGATCAGGAATGAGTGCTGCACCATCACACATGGTTTAACACACAGAAAACATGTGGGGGGAAAAGGAGACTAAAATTTAGGGGTAACAAGCGAACACACAGTGAGATGATAGAAGGAGAGAGATCTCTGTCTGTTTGTAGGTGTGTTGTGAGGGGAGCTCTGGATGTAATTTGCTGCAGCATTGCAGTAGTGTGGTGGGGAGTTGCTCTGAGAGCAGCCATCTCACCTGACTCATTAGAGAGAGTAATAAATCGCTGACTATAGATCAGTGTCAAGGGGCTACTCCACTTTGCCCACTGCATCAATGTGCATTGTAGGTGTGTGTGTTAGCACCAATGTATTTGCATTTGTGTGTGTCAGTACACGTGAAAACAGCCGCACATTTGTATTTGAGCGCGCACGCTTGTATCTCTTCTTATTTTATTGTTTTTATTTCCCTGCAAGAACGTTGAAATCTTCACATACGATTGCACTTTGTCTTCTATGCATTCTCTTAATGAACATATAACACATATATGCAGAGTACCATCTTCTATAGTCTTTATTGCATGTGCCGTGGCTGTCACGTAAGGAGAGGGACTATTGTTTTAATGTCACGGCTAAAGGCAGAGACATAAGCTAAATCAACCAACAGATTTTCATATCCTGCCAGTTTTCTTGATGCATAGATGAGATTTGGGAACTGTGCAGTAATGCATACTGTCTTTTCTACAGAACCATAATTAAAGACAATGACATATTCAGACCAAATTCATGCTGAATGCAAAGTGTTGGTCTGTGAAATGATTTTGCACTCCTCATTTGTTTGCCACAAACAGCCAATTTACCAGCTATACAGCTGTTAGAGGTACTGGAGTGTGACTGTGCGCGCAGTAGCTTCCATTCAGTTTCTCTCAGTTTTACCCCATGTCTCTCTGTGGCCACTAATTAAAATCAGAAAACTTCCAACTCTGCTGAAGCTTTTTTACTGAATTCCAGAAATTCTGAAGTCATAAAATGTTCCACCTAGAATAAATTACTGACTTGGTAGGGTCATCCAAATATGCACCGTGCCACATACTTTGGTGAATCAATTCAATTCATATTCTGCATAACAGTGTGTATTGTGCTTATGGCAAAAATCATTACAGTAACTGAAATGTGAGATGGACTGACTGATGGAAGGAAAGGGCCAGTATGTGTGATGTAGGTGTCTCGGTTTTCACTGGCAGACCGTGTGGAGAGAGGAAGAGGACCCAATGCAGACACTCGGAACGAAATTATAATTTAATAAAAGGCAAGCTGTTTATTTGTGGCTGGAAAAAGGTACAAAACAAAACGCAGATAAACACTGAGGCAAAACTAACTAGAACTAAACTAAACGCTGACCAAGAACAAAACCTTGAACATGATAAAAACCTGAACATGGAAAAAACCTGGAGACATGACAGAACTCAACAGACGACCGGACACTGAAGAAAGGAAGACAGAGGACTTAAATACACACAAGGGTAATGAGGGAAATGGAAACACACGGGGGAACACAGCTGACACAAATGGCACAGGGAAGCAACACTAAACACACTGAACATGGAAACACAAGCTTGTCAAAATAAAACAGGAAACATGATGAGATGAAGACTGTGACAACACGAGCTTGAAAATATGACATGGAAAACACAGACATGAAACACATAACAGACTGGGGAGATGGAACGATACACAAGGAGAGGAACATGAAACAGCTAAAGGGAAATGAGGCACAGCTATAACTAAAAATCATACGTAAGAGGACAAGTGCATCGTGGGATGCCCCTAGATGCAGATGCTGTGAATTTATGTATATGTATTGAGAGATATTCTAATCAATCTATCAGTTTATTAGATTCCATTAGCAAGAGTATGATTTGGTATAAGGCTGGTGGAAATTCTAGCACTACTGGGCAAAATGGGATATGCTTCTGCTGATAGTGTTGGATCATCAGGTAGCACACTATGCTATTGAATGAAGTGAATGTTGTTTTTTTCTTGTCTTTGTACATTTGTCTTTGCCATGTTTGTGTGTGTGCTCACTTTTTAGGATGCTTGTGCATACCGCTGAGCATGTGAACCCAAATTTTAAGGATCTCCTCTGCTAAAGATAAAATTCACGATCTCAAAAAGCTCAATTTGAGGGGAATCATCATGTCGACTTCAAAGCTTCTAAAAGGTCCTCTCACTTCAGTTTGTGAATTCACAAAAATCTCATGAAATGGCGTTTCACCCGTCGAGAGACATAGTGCTGGAATCAAAGGCATGGATCAATTATCCACAGTTACTACAAGAACACAGCTTCAAAGGATACATATCAGATCATAATCTCTGAGGGTTGTGCTTTCTCCACCTCCTCTCAGATTTCACAAACACAAATACACAGGGAGAGAGAGTACGCAAGGAATACGCACACATGTGAATTGTAAAAACATTTAGTTTTTACAACACACATGTGAGTTGTAAAAACATTTAGTTTTTACATCCTTGCATTTGATATCATTAATGTCATCAGATCAGGGGGACTTATTTGACTGATTAATCACACTGATGAGACTGCCTTAATAAGTGAGGATGAAGAATTGAAATTGGTTCATTACTTTGTGAATCTGACCCACTTACATAGAAGAAAGAGAAGGAAACAGGGAGCGAGACGATGCTGCGATGCTGAGGCAGTCTTGAAACCAAACAATGAAACTTGTTTAAGAGAAGACAGCGTCACACCTCAAATTCAAAAGCATGGAGAAAAAGGTTGTTTACTTCTGTCGGGGATGGACATGTGAAGCTACTCAAAGAAAAAACATTAAATACAACAAAATGCCAGAAAAGACATGAATGAGGCCTGTGCAGTGAGACATCGAACTGTGATGCTCTGGTTTCAGAGGAGAATAAACGAGGTTGAGAAAAGTGGGCCTCCAGATGTGACTCCTTGTTCTTACGCCCCCCTTGGCATCATCTTCAGACGGCTGGAATGTGTTCAATTATATTCATAAATATAGGATCGTCTCATAGCTGACAAATATAGACTGGATTTGTATTATTTAAATGCAACCTGGGAGGAAAATTACAGCGTGAATATGCAAATGGGTTAAGAAGATTAAAAAGATCAGCAAAAAGTAGGGGTGTATATGTGGCATGGCAAGGCGCCACAATAATGGGGAGGGTAGTGGGGAGGACAGGAAGAGAATGAGTGAAAGAGTGAGGGTAGAAGAAGTGAATGATGAGAGAAGAGGGAAAAAGAAAGCAGAGAAAGGGAGAAGAGATAGGAGAGATTATGAGCGATTGAAGCAGGGGTGGAATCTGAGGAAAGGAGACAAAGTAGGAGTGTTTGAGGAAGGACTGGGATCGGACAAGGATGGGTGAATGGTGTTAAACCAGGACAAAAGGAGGAGATAAATAAGAGCAGAGGTGTTATCTGCGGAGAGGAGTAAGAGTATTATGTGCAAGAATAGAGCTGCAAAGCACTTTTTTAAAGAGCAGAGTGGGCCAGGCACAAAAACTGATCCTGATCTAATCTTCTCTATTGTCCTTCACTTGGGCGTCTTCAAACTTCAACCACATCTCTGCCTCTGCACACACTGGTTCAATCTGCTGCCACAGTTAAGTACAATTAATCTCATGCTGCCGATCGTAGATAAAAAAACAAACAAGTAGGCGAATTTTTTTTTTTTAAAGTCTGCTAAATAAATCATCGTACGAGCGAGTTAATTCCTGCTCTTCCATTGTTTTGTTTTTGACAGAAATTTCCTGACCAAAGGAGCGATGACGGATACCTATATCTAACTAGTACAGTTGATAAGTTGCCATGGTGACAATTAATGAAATCCATCCCCATCTTCTCTAAATGTGGCTCCTCATTAACATGGTAATAAACATTGCAGTCGTTATCACAAAGACAGATCGGCGAGAATGATAGCTCATCTTTTTCCCCAAAAAACTGAGTGGTGGGGGTTTGGATGTAGCGGGGAGGGCAGGAGGAGGGTCGACTGAAGAACTGAGGGTATGAGGCGAGACAAAAGGCTGTGGGAAGATGAAGCAGAAGATATGTAACAAAAGAGAGAGTCTAATGTTCAGAGTGGATTGTTCAAAGCTGTAAACAGATGGTATTGCTATCCAGAAGTCATTGCAGCATTTCATTTAAAATATTTTCAGCATGTTTTTAAATGTCTGCACTGAGGATTTTTTGTAACCATATGAAAAAGTTTTTTTTCCTCCTTTAACAAGTCTCTGATATTAAATTTGCATTAAATATTAAAAACAGTCTCAAGAGGAGCGCTAGATAAATTTTTAAAGTGAAAGAATCACTGTTTCACTGTGATGCTGCAATCTCCCAGTCATGCTCACAACACAGACATGCATCTTCCAAGCTTGCTGCTGTTCAGCTGACCTCTGTGGGCTTATTACTGTATATTTATTCATGAACTTGCCATCAGTTTAGAAGGACATTCCATTCCAACATGTTTTAATAATTATTTCTTCTTTATATCTTCTTTTTCTTTCTGAAAATTACATGGCAGAGCCTTCAGAGAGCAATGAGAAAACATATACTTGAAGCAGGTTCGGTCATTTTAAATCTAAAGAAAAAATATTCCTTCTTCAAAAAGAAACCTTGTGATTTTTGTCAATATATTACAGACCAAAGAGTTGGAGTCTAGAGAGTTCACTGAATTATCATGATTAATCCGTGTTGCTTTTTTTAACTCTCTCAGAAAATGACCTTAATGTGTGAACATGAATACCTCTACCAAGCAAATTATAGCTCTCATTTGACTCTCACAAAAATCTGAGAAGGCTGCTAAATCCCTTCAGTCTGTCTTCATGCTGCGATTCAGGAGATTTTTTTGGAACATGATAAAATCTTTGCAGACTTCCTCAAATATTTGCTATAAATACGAACAGCTCAGTCATTATGCAGGTGGATGCTAAGATTTATGGTTTTCAAAAATCAAATCTGACAACCAGTAATCAGTTTTGAAGCAAGGTCTATCTGTGCTTGAGAATGTCTACTTCCATTTCCTCCAGTGAGCGTGTTTTTAACTGCTCGGTGATTGAAGACCAGTTGTCAAGAGGAAGGGAAAAAAATTGTTTTCAAGGCAAATTTAGCATTTAGTATTTTTACAATGTGACAAATGATCTCCGTAGCAGATATTTCACTGAGATTAGTCCTCTCGTTACTAGTTTTATTTGTACAATTGTGAGGTTGTGACTGTATTATAGATGTCAGTTATGGCAGCGGTTTGAAGAGAAAAGAATGGTCACTGAGAAAAGTTCAAACTTATTTGCAAATTTATTTGTTTACACAGAGAAAATAGACACGATGATAAAAAAAAAATGTTTTGGTAAAAGAGAAGTGTTATGCTTTTTCTTATCTCTGTCAGTTACAATCAAACTTTAATGAAAGCAGATTAAAATATAAGCAAATAACTCAAAGCCTTCAGTGTAATGGCATTAAAACTAGAATCCAGCAAAGCACAAAGAACGTGGCAAAGAAAGAAACTAAATGGATGAACACCTGACATGCATAAATATTTTTGGTGGCTGCAAAAAAAAAGAAAAACAAACCCTAGCCATATGGATAATGGAGTTAGAGACTGCTATGATTAACAGGTATCCTGTTACAGGACACTGGTGCCCATCACTGCCTGCTATTCCTCACCTCTGGACTGAAGTGCTACCAAGAGCCAAGCCAAGTTCAGTTCTGTCAGTGGCCAAAGAAAAACCTCAGTGAAGCCGTTGAACAAGATTTTCAGCTGATGATGAGACAATTCTGTCAAACTTCCAGGTGCCTCAGGAGGATGAAGCCATTTTCTGACTACATGTATATACTGGGGTTTGAGTACTGCTGTCAACTGGGAATATAGTAGGATGGGAGGAGGAATACTTTGAGAATCACCTGAATCCCACTGACGTGTCCACTGCATGAAAGTTGGGGAAACTGCCTGTGAATTTGCAGACTGGACCAGTGGTTGATTTCCCCCCCCCCCCAAACAGGGTACCAGGTACCAGAGGGTGTACTTTCACTGAGATCAGCTGCCCTGGAAAGATCTATGCCTCAGATTCAGGGAGGCATAGATCTATGTTTTTTCACTGTTGTGGAACAAAACACCAGCTTATTTTCCTCTCAAGGATACTCTGGTGGGTGTGGACTTCTGACCAGGACTTTTGGAGTGATTTATGGTGTTTGGAGCTGGAATATAGGGTCTGTTAAGTAAGACTTATTCCCAGTGAGTGTCGGACTTCACCGAGGCTGTCCTGTATAGAAAAAAAAATGTTTATGTTATTATGGGTATAATTTATGGGTATAATTTCTAGGAACAGCCAAGTGGTAGGAGGTACTCTCTGTTTTATGTTTTTATGTACTCATGTATTCTTGTAAATGCACCTGAGTGTGAAGTGGCAAAAATGAGAGGTAGCCCCAGAGTCTCCAAGTCTAAGGCTATGTTTCTCAGCCAGAAAAGAGCAAGCAGAGGCGTCCCAGGGCACAAAAAGTAAAGGGAATGACTGAAGGATTGGTACAGTGTCCGCTGCTACATGGTCTGGAAAGAGGTTATAACTTTTGGCTAACTTGAAAATGCCTCAGCATCACTTCAGAAGAACTGGAGGAGCTGGTGGTGAATAGGGAGATCTGGGCACCTCTGCTTAGACTGCTGCCTGCAGGATCAGGTCAGTGTAAGTCGAAGAAAATGGATATATTATTGAAGCTCATGCACACATTGTGATTCCACCAAATGTGCTGCAGTGCATTTGGGCAGCAATCCCAGTTTGTTTGTTTTTTTAAGCCATTTCAAACTGCAGAGTGCAGGTGAGAGAAGGTCAGACACAGGAACAACATAGAGAATCCAATTAATTGTCAAGAATAGGCCCCGTGCAGAATAAGCATTGCACTTCAGACACTGGTGTGATTTATTGTGATGGACGTAACAAAACTGAAAATAAACACCTGGTTAATTCCTGGAGTGGGATGTATCTGTCAGTCACAGTTGTGACTAAAAGTTCAAGTGATGCAAAACATTTTCAGATTTCAAACTGGGCTGCAGCATTATTGAGACTGCAAGTCTCGTGGTTTACTTATTTCAGTTTAGTCATACACAACAAACCCCTCCTCCTCGTCTGTAGTGAAAAAAAAAGATAAGCAACACATTGTGTCCACCCATAATGACTCCAGGTTAATTAATACACAAGAAGATCATAAAATGATTATGATTTCAGGAAACTAGAGAGAAAACAAATGAAAAAGTTGATTTATTATCTGCAGAAAGTGGTCCCACTCTGGGCTTAAATAATTACAATGTGGCCAAGGTTTAGCATTGTGAAACATCAAAGAAAAAAAAAAAAACTGCCTTGTGGTGTTCTGATCTTAATCTGCTAATGAAGGGTGTAATTATACAACATCATCAGGTAGAAAATGAACTTGTTCCTAATCCCACCCACCCAAAATTCCTCACTGAAAGATTCAGTGGAACTGATTGGGAGAGCACATTGTGGGTGCAGCAGCCAATTGAATTTTCCACCCCCTCCCTCCTCCCAGGAGACTTTGCTCCAACTTTCATTACCCACAACTTCCCCCCTTTAAATGTTATTGCATTTACAAATCCATTAAATATGTCCTAATTTTTATCTTTTAAATCAGTAATTGGAGTTGCCAGCTCTACACAGTGGCTCCTGCAACAGCAGCTAGCTGATATAATTGCAATGTATGCGTGACTTGAGTATAATACCAATTAGCTGTGTTACCTCCTTGAAGAGCAAACTGTGTCCAAATAAACACATCTTAATTATGCCCGCAGAGAATAGGATGGAGAACACACAATTAAAGTGGCTAATTAATTCAGTGTTTTATCATGATAGTTTTTCCTTTTTTTGTCCTTACCCTGTCTTGCTTTGGCCACAATCATGCAACTAAAAGATTAATAAACTGTTCGTCCTCTTCACGCGACTTTGGGTCAGCCTTTATAGTTTTTGTCCTGGCAGCCCGTTTGCCTCTATGGACTGAAGAAAAGGGGAACAGTGAAAAAGGAGAAAAAAAAACTGGGAGAAAGTGCCAATCTCACTGAGTTTCACTGTGCTAACCAGACCAATCAGGCCTATTGGCTTCTATGTAGACACCAGACCTGCTGTCTACCCCAAATTCTCTCAAACTTGACAAAGCCTTTCTTTGAGTTTAAGCTTACAGCTTTTGTCTTCTGTTTTTTCAACAGCTCTTTATATACTGTGTTCATGTTTTTATTGGCTTCGAGCTTACAGAGCCAATCACAGCTGTCACAGGGCAAAGGTGGGGGTACATGTGGGAGAGGTCATTAGTCAATCACAGGACTCATAAACAAAGACCGACAATAATTTACACCAATTTAGAATTTCCATAGGAAACCTAACCCCATGCATTTCTTCAGACTGTGGGAAGATGCTGGAGTGCCCGACTGATGCATGAATTGGTTTGACGTTCGAACATGCAAACTGTTGGTGGATTCGAACCCGCTTGGACCTTCTTGCTGTGTGCTAAAGACTGTACAACCATAGTGTCATGTCATAATGGTATAATAATGAAAATAATATTAATACAAGGGAACATTCTTACATCATTCCACACTCCCATACTCTTTTCTCTACCTGCAAAATACAGAAGGTTTGTGTGTTTGCTGGTATTTGTTGAGCTGTTGGAAATCTTCTCCAAAAGTTGATTCTGTTCATCTGGACGTAGCGTTTTGTGGGAGAAACGTTTCGTCACTCATCCAAGTGACTTCTTCAGTCTCAGCTGACTGCAGGTTTCCCCAATCTTATAAACAGCCATTCCCCAACTCTCTGTCAATGGTACTCATGGCCATTGATCAGTGGTCTTTGATCAGTGGGTTTTAGTCAGTGGTTGTTGATCAATGGTCATGAGAATTTGCATAATTACGATTAAGGAACTGACCTCCCAGTCCATTGTTCCTTCAGTGGGCTGGTTTCAGTCATTGTGCAAAGGTACTGTTTATAAGCTTGGGGAAACCTGCAGTGAGCTGAGACTGAAGAAGTCACTTGGATGAGTGACGAAACGTTTCTCCTACAAAACGCTACGTCCAGATGAACAGAATCAACTTTTGGAGATTTACTTACCTGGATGATTGAGAATGCATCAATATATTGGAAATATTGCATTTCAATGTATTTGCCACTTATAGAAATGTTAGTTAAATGACCACAACCATCTGCACAAACAAAACAAAACCACCTAGATTGGTCCAATCCACTTTAACCCTTCAATACAGACCTATAAATGATACAGAAATGTTTTTTTCCCCCCCATGTCTTTCATCCCTCCATGAGTGATAAGCACTGCGTTTGATATGGTTTTTATGTAGCATTGTTGCCTCTAAATTGATTTGAAGGTACACAGTGATGGGAACTAATAACTGACCTACAATGTCTGAAATCGAAATCTACAGTAAAATGTTTGTAAAGTAAGGAATATAAAGTAGAGATCTTTGTACCAAAAGGATGTAAAAGTAATATATCTGGGAAGTCTACTTAAGTACACTAATGATGTAATTTTACTTCATTACTTCCCTTCTCTGATCAAGAATATGTTTTAATTAAGTCACTTTAGAAGCTAACCATCTTGAATTTTCTCATTTGTAACTGCTCAGTACGGTAAACAAAACCTGTCATGCACATATGAGATACGTTATACAAGAAATGAGCATAGAGAGACAATAACAGCATGACTATAGGAGAGTCTCTGTTGTCATCTTTAACTACAAATGTCTGAATAGGCTTACATCAGATCAGATACACAATTCACCACGGGCCCTGGCTCAACCAGCACAGTACAAATGCAGGTTCAAAGTGTCGGTCCCCAGAGTGTCAGCTCTGCTCCCGACATTATGTTGTGAAGGAAAGTGGATCACATAGTCAGTCAATGAGTCTCCGTGGCTTTGTGAAATAGCATAGGAGAAAAGCTTGCATCAGAGTGACTCTAAACTCTCTCGGTGATGCAAGCTCTTGCATTATTCTATTTCAAGCAACAATGCAAGGAAGCACAAAAGAAAAACGAATGCTTCCACTTAATTCACCATTACCAAACATTTCTAAAAGACAGTTTATTTTGATAATAGTGATTCTTGAAAGACTTCTATATGTAAGTTTTTAATAGATCACCCACAAAACTTTCCACTCCCATCAGCTGCCCTGGTTAGCAAGTTTAGCCCCTTGACTACATACCTCTGCCAAGGTGGAAAATGTTCTCCACACCATGCATAATAATCTCAGTCCCTGGGAGGACATCTGAATCCAGATTACTTTGTGCTAATTTCTTAAAAAACTGTCTTTAAAAAAAAAATCAGACCATATCAGATTACATACAAACAGTTCCTATAAAAGACCAACTTTAAAACTGTAGAATTTGAAAAATCACATGGAAAGGCACTAAGCTACATATTTTCTTTTAGAACAATATTTATGACCTCACTGCGGATTTTCCCACACATCTATCTCCAGGGTTTACAGAGAATGGTCCCAAAAAGAGAAAATATCCACTGAGTGGCAGTTCTGAGTGGTTAGAAATGACTTGTTGATCCCAGAGAACAGACCAGAATGGCCAGATTGTAACTAAAATAACCACTCACTGCAACCAAGGTATCCAGAAAAGTATCCCTGAATACACAACACACTGAACCCTTAAGCAGATGGGCTGAAGCAGCAGAAAACAACTAGGTGCCAATCCTGCCACTTCTGCAATTTGCTCAGGTTGACCATTCATCCTTTATGACCACAGTGTACAGATCTTCTGAAGGCTGCTTCCAGCAGGAGAAGGCACCATGTCAAAAACCTCAGATGATCTCAAATTGGCTACCTGAACATGACAATGACTTAACTGTGCTCGACTACAGCGGTGTGTGGTGACCTTTACAGAAAGGCAATTTCCTCCCATCCCCAAGAACAAAAAACCAAACAAACAAACAAAAAAGAAACACAGACAACAACCCTCATCTGTGTGTTTCCCAATCAACATTAAATTGATTAATATTAAAATAGCTTTATATCGTTCAGGTGAGCACATTTTAAAAGCTTTATATTCTGTCATATTTGTAAATGGTAAATAGCTCTGGTTCTTATTAAGCACTTTTCTACTACTACATTCACACAAACAATTGCCTTTCTATGCTTTGTAGTGGCTGTGCTGTGAGGACCACATATCACTGGGAAAAAACAAACTTTTGTTCATGAACTCAAAAACGCAGACCTGCATCTTGATTTTAAAAGGAGGAACATTTATTAAAAACAAAGAAAAAGAACTAAGCCCAATTAAAAGGCTTCAGCTGTGTGTGAAATGGTTAACTGTTAATATCTGTGGGGGCACTAAACATATTTAGCAAGATGAAGGTGCAATATTGGCAAAACAGCAGGTAAACATATTACATTGAGACATTCTAAAAGATGCCATTTCCAAAAGTGCTGCTGAGTTGAATGTACTGTTATTGGTCAGAGCTGTCATCTCCTTTTTCCCTCATCATCAAAGCTTTACTTGCCAATGTACTAAAGAAGTTCTTAACAACTTTTTCACACTCCATTTTCTCAACAGGTTGGCTAAAGTGATTAGCAGAGGTGTTTTTTTTTTTTGTTTTGTTTTTTCCACTCTTCACTATACCGCAGGAAGTTGAGTGATCAGTTTAGAAGCCAATCAGAATTCAACTAGGGTGGGTGCAACTCCATGCCACCTTTCTAGACCGGTGCCGGTGGTTAGCAAGATGAAACTCACCTGGTACGATGATAATTCACTGAAGCTCGTTTACTTGCTAATACTAGTTATGTTTCCACACAAAACACAGAATGTAACTGATCTCGGAGCACTAAAATTAGAGCCAGCCTGGCACCCATCACTTTCTCTCTAAAAACCAGAGGTTTATCCATAATGTGCACATGTAATGTGCAACCAGCTCGTGTCATTGTTAATGGGAGATGGATACATTGTTAAATGGAGACAGCTACAGTTTTCTATGAGCATGAAACAAGCTAAGCTTTCTGCCATAATAGATGATTGCAGTTTCAAGATGCCAGTAATATAAAGGATGGATGTGGAACATTACAGCTCAAATAGCATCTTAGTCTCAATTCAATTGAGCACCTTTCAGATGTGGTGGAACAGGAGATTTGCATCATGAATTTGCACCTAACAAATCTGGAGCAACTGTGTGATGCTATCATGCCGCAAAGAATTAAGGTAGTTCTGAAGGCAAACGCGGGTCTCCCCAGTATTAGCAAGGTGTACCTAATAAAGCATCCACTAAGTATATGCATGTATTAAACCATATCCAGGAAAAGCTTACACATACAGTGCTGATATTGTAAATTACAGGAATTTTAGTATGCATCAATAGAAGATTGGCCATTGCACTTGAATCTGTGTCCGTGCAGCTGACATAGTGGAAAAATGCAGCTGCACCTCCTAAAGCATAGACATCCTTTGAGGCAGGTATAGCCACAATCTTTATATAATATTTTAAACATTGATACATAGAAATTGTGCATCATTACTTCAGTGCCAAAATGACTCTGCCATTTAAGAACATCTAAAACTGGCACTTGGTAAAGGACGATGAAACAGCTGGTCTGAAAACTATTTCAGTCTAGATGAGCAGAAACGTGCTTTTAGAAAGAGTCATCTTGATATTCATGTTCATTACCTGATTGGGTCTTATCAGTAAATAAAACTGAAATCATTACAGCTGAGCTAACAAATCCTTTGTGATTATATCCATCCTGTATGGACTGTTGCCTGAAATTTTAGCATAGCAATAGTTATTTCCTATGGTGAATGAAGCCTGAAAATTATCAGCTCTTGAGATAATAGTCCCCCCGATCAGCTTATGAATGAGCCAGCAACATAATGGATATTTGTCTGGATCTTGAAATTTAAGTATTTTATCCGTTTTCAGATTTGACGCACCTTTAAGAGCCACATCAGGATTTTAGTTTTATTTTCACAAATCTAACTATGTAGGTGATTCTTTCCTATCACCTCCTTTGAGCATCATAGCTCTATGTGGTTGGCCATAGACTCAGCATCATGAACAACTCAGCAGCCAGGCAGCTGTGAAGAGAGAGCGGGAGCCTTTATTGAAATGCTAATGCTGTCGTTCATTAGCTGTCTTTAATTAGTGAGTGTGCTGCTGTGGGCTTCTGGCTAACTGCAGCCATCAATGCCAGACCAGTCATCAACAGACAGGAGAAACACACCATTCCCAAACAGCATGAGAGAAAGAAAAAGAGAGAAAGAAAGAGAAAAGTCTGTGTGTGTCTGTGTTGGGTGGGACAAGGGTATATTTTGGGAGAAGGACAGAGATATTGGAAAAATGGAAAGAATGAGGAGGAGATATTAATCAAAGTGAATAATCAGTATAGACTAAAATATGAGTCATCTGGGTTTTTGCATAT
Source organism: Mchenga conophoros (assembly GCF_057382185.1). NCBI lineage: Eukaryota > Metazoa > Chordata > Actinopteri > Cichliformes > Cichlidae > Mchenga > Mchenga conophoros. The sequence continues at coordinate 4,670,384 of NC_140526.1, forward strand.
TAACCAGGGCGTATCTTTGGGGCACAGTCTAACTTGTTGTCAAAAACATTCATAAGGCAACTAATAAACAGACAGGAAATCATTAGACGGGTGTGAAAGCTCACAGCCTTGTGGGATTCAGCTGGTTGGGAAGCTGAATGGAAATCATCTCATGACCAAATATTTGGCTAGTTTGGTGTTAATTTCAGGTATAACTGATGGAATACCAGGGGCTGCAAGGCAAAACATGAACGCTGGGTTTTCAGGGGCATACAATTTTGTTCTCCCTCTCTATATTTTGTGTGCAGCTCTTAAATAAATACACAGACAAAAATCAACCACTCCTGTCTAACCTGAGTTAAACATAAACTTCTCCAACCCTCTTCCCATTATATCTTAATTGTTCATTTTAATTCATTGTGCTAATAACTGCAAAACTTGTTTTTTACAAATTCAATACTACGTGCAGCTGTCTGGCTTAAATTGTGGTAGGCATATTAGTTTGTGTTTACTTGTTAGACTGAAAATATCTATGAGAGCAAAAAGTATTGTTTTTGTTGTGGTACAGGAATTTAATACTGAAGCAAACACTTTGAAAGCAGACTCTTTCCTGGAAAAAAATAAAATTAAATAAAATAACAACCTAAAAGTAAGGAGTTCAGCCCCCCCCAAAAATCATTAAAAACTCAAACAAAAGTGTTTTCTTGTTACAACCACTACCTGATTTCATGCTAGAAACAATACTACTGACACACTATACTACAACTACTATCTATCTCAAAAATGCTGTTTGAGGTAGGCGAGTGCCTTAAATCCCACGGAGCAAACTGACGTCAGAGTGACGTCTTTTATATGGCATTTTGGGACGTACAATTTTGGTCTGCTGAAGGGGTTGTTTTGTAACGCTAGGCGACGTCTTTTTTTCGACTTCTACTGAACTTCTAGCGTTGATGCTCGTGGGACCTGTATGAACAGTTGTGTGCAGTAAAGCAAAGTGATCAGCGGACATCTCCAAGATGGCACGGGCTCTTGATGCTTAAAAAAAAAAAAAAAGTAGCTGCAGGGTGGATTTCGCGCAGAAATGTTCCCCAGCTTCTCGCAGGCAGTTTCCGAAATATGCGCAATGACAAAGACTGTGGAGCAGATAGTCCAGTGCATATGTCATACAGAGTTGGTCATGGACCAACGGATCCAGTGTAGATATGAACTGCATATCTATCAGAAGTCCAATGTTTAGTGGGATAGGTCTCCCTGTGGTACATACATGCCCTGTTTGAAAGTAAGTATGTAGGCAGGCACATATTTGTCTAAGTTGCTCATCTAGAAGTAGCGTATCGAATGGAAGGGTAATGAACACATAAGCACAGTTCAAATATTGCAAGAATCTGTTCTTTTTCATCTTAAAATACAAAAAAAGCAAACATGCTGAAGATGTTGAAGTCCAGCTCAAACTGGTGAGCGTGGAGCTGAGTTTGATAAGCTGACCTTGGATGTCCCACCAAGACCATTACGATGGAATTCGTAATTTGAAAGATTCTGTCAAACATTTCAACATGTCTGTGAACACTCTTCATGTTCTGCTGTAATTTGTGCACATTTCGGTGCGTTGTCAGTACAAACATACTTACTTGTTATATTGTTTTTTTTCCCCCTTTGTTGTTCCCTCTGCTGTGGACATGCTGCAAGAGCATATAGCACATCATTTACTGAGACAGCCTTTCTTTCTACCGCCAAGTCGCTCCTCTTTCTTCCTTCTCTCTCTGTCGCCAGTACTCAAGGCCACTATGTATGCAGAAGAGACATGCAATGGTTTGTTGCTGTAAGCTGAAGTATTTTGTGATTTCTGATGCAGCTTTCAACAGCTTCAGACCAAGGAGCCGCCGTTATCCCTCAGGCCTGACAGCTATGTCGAGGATATGATGACAGTCGCAAAATGAGAAGACTGGCATTTTTCTGTCATTGTGTAAGACACCCAAGCTCCAGATCCCTTTCATCTCAAGCAACATTGCTTTGTTATTCTCTCCACTAATTCTTCCCCATCTCCCTCCATGCCCTCCGTCTATAGTCAATAATATATACTTATATTAAACATGAGATCTTTGCGATTCCTTGTGAGGTGTCACAGCAGGCCACTGATCAGTGTAATAATAAAAACATGCCATCTTTGGCCTTGTTGCTCTATGATTAGGATTTTATCAAAAGTAAAACTAGTGCTTTCACCTTTCCCTTTTTAATTTCCTTTGCCATGTTTATACATGATAGTGTTTGTTGACAGTCCAAATGGCCCAGAGGAAAAAAGCCGTTTGTGAGATCTCTCTATATCTCTCTCTCATGTTTAACAACCTGCTATGAGTTTGAGTGGACTGCATATGTTATTTATATTTCCGCATATTTTCAGAAAAAGACTAATCTGTGTTTCTGTCTTCAGTAATTGTAGTTTATTGTGAGATGTGCATGTACTTTGGTTCAACAAGAGTGGAAAGAGGTGCCACTTTATTAAATGACAATAGGTAATAAAATGTGACCCTAAATCTATAAACATATACCCTACCATTTCCATTTTTTCCCAGATTGTCAAAGTGGAATTGTTTGTTTAATTTATAAAATTAGTTTCTATTTGACCTGGAAACCAGACATGTGCAGTAAATCCCAAATGCTTGAAATTTTAAACCGTAAATAGAACAATCATGTTAACTGAGCTGACTCTGATTCAAAGGCTTCATGTTACAAGTTTCTTATGCTGCAGAAAACCACTACAGCACTATAATCATTCAAGAAGAAAGAATGGTTGTCTTCAGTTTCACCCACAATGTCATTGTGTGTTTTGTTAAATGGAGGGATTTCTTTCTTCAAGATAAAATGGCCATCACATTCACACTTCCTTAACCACTATATACATATTTCACACACTCCTTTCATTAATCCATGACATTCATGTGCCCACAGTAGGAAATATTGCAGCCGACATAATATATTTCTGTCTCAGTTTAAAAATAGCAAGAGTCAATATTTTCTTATTCACCGTGTTTTGTCTGAGAGGAAAACAAAACATTCTCAACAATTTTGGGTTTGAAAATATGGGAAAGAAACTATGGGATGTATTTTTACTCTAAACCAGTGTGTAAATGAGCAGGACTATTTTAAAACCAGTTCACTGACACCGAGAGCACAACTGGAGGCTTGTTTTTAGCCTTTGTGGTCTATGTCACAACTCTAGCAGAGCTTTTGTTCATGAGCTGCAGCTGTCTAACAGACTTTTCAAGAGACCTGAGGAGATGACTTGCTGGAGTTAAAGGCATGGTTGTTTTTCACGCACTTCGTCAGACACGGATTCGTCAAGTGCCTCTGTAAGAAGGCTCCATGTTGTTCTTGGCTTTCTTGTTCTCCTTCTGTAATGAAGTAATTAGGGCAGTTTTCTGAATACCTGTTCAATCAAATGCTAACATGTATAAAAGTATATCAAGACCTTAGACTCAGTACTTTGCTTGGTCTTGTTCTGTATGTTTCCACTGTACAACTTTGCACACCTGAATACTTTATCTCTTTCCTGGCAGATCCAGTGAAGCTTCCATAGATTGGATGTGGAACATCTGTGAACTGACATTTTTAGGTCCCTCCAGAGACATTCTATAGGCTTTATGTCTGTGTTTTGGTTAGACCACTCAATGCTAGTCAGATACTTCCAGTATGTCATACTGAAACAAACATTCTTTTGACAGCCCAATAACTCCCTGTGTTTGCCTATAGTCATTCCCCCTTCAATTTTGCCTACTTTTCCAACAGCTAAGAAAGAAACTCCATAGCACGACACTGTCCATTACCACTGGTTTGTGTTAGGGATCAGATTACTGGGCAACAAACTAGTGAAAGTGCCTGGCTTTTGGAGTTGAGCCTAAATATTTCTCTTTTTGACAGAAAAACTTTTCCCTGATGGAGCACTGCTGAGGTGGTTTTACTTTTGTCCTTATCCCAAAAATAATTTTTCAAGCCCTGTTAAAGTGACTCTTTGGTCCCAGTCACTAAAATGACCAAGGTACCACAATTCTGTTAACTCAGTTTGAAAGATTTTACACTTTACATCATCAATTTTACTTTGGACGTTTTGGGTTTTTATGCCCTGACATGCAGTTTCAGATGTCTGGCCTTATATAAACTAATTTGTGCCTTTCTAAACAATGTCCTGTCTGTTCAGTTCACCACAGGTGGGTTCCAATCAAGATCTAGGCACATCTTATTAAAGCAAATAGACCGCACCTGACCACAATTTGGAGCCACAGAAAAGGATCTGATACATTTGTAAATTAAAGATTTCAGATTTTGAAAAAATGTTTTTCACTTTGTCACTGTGGGTTATGTAGACTAATTGTAAAAAAACAAGTCTTGTAGACTTCTATGCATGTGCATAAACCATGCTTTCCAAGCACAGTTAATATATAAGAATGCATACATACACTATATAATGTTGTACTCTCTTTTTTCTACTCATAACAATCAGTTCAGGTTATTGTTACCTTTGGGATATTTTTGCACAGTATGGGTCAGGTTACCCTGAATGTGAAACTCTCTCCATAAACCTTGCACAAAATAAAAAAGATAAAAAGCATGGCATGCTTTGAATGTTACTTCAGTTTATTTGGATACGAAGGCAAAAGCACACACATTCTTAGGTCGACAGAAATGTGCACTCACTGGGTGGATTGTTTGACAGTGCAGGAAAACTAATTTAAAAAGCAAAGTTTAAAAGTAATAGTAAAATTAGTTGCTGATATACCTATCCTGCAGTGTCTGTGCTACTTCTCTATGAATAAAATCACAACAATACGTGAGTCTTTTCAATATGTCATGCAGCAATTCGCTATTAGTGCTGCTAACACTGAGCCACACGATTTAAACATTTAATTAGAGTCCCAGTATGAGAAGAGAAGAGCAGAGTAGAGACACATTCACTTCACTTCAGCTAAGAGCGCATGGACACACACACACACACACACAAAAGGCAGTATAACGGGCTTACAGTCTCAAGCTGCTGTGCGTTTGAATGAAGCTTGCCTCCCTCAGATTAATTGTGCCCCACTTATTTTTAATTAAAGTTCTATGTGTGGTTCCATGCTGGCAATGGGGAGTAGGTGTTAAGTAAAAGAAGTCTGTCCTTGCCCTATCAAGTGCTTTAATCAAAACCAGCTGACAAGATTTAGCTCAGTTAACCAGCAGACCATTCACTAATTCTCAGCAGATGATGGCCACCACCGGCAGCTATTGTTAGAAATGGAACATAAATCTCCAGAAACGATAATGAAGGCTAATGAAAAGTGTTTTCGGCTGTTTCAAGCTTGAAAAGAAAGAAAGAAGTTATTGATGCTTTAACTGTATTCACAGGAAAATAAATTAGATTCATTTTAGAGTACCTTGCCACAGTTTGCCTCAGAAATGTAAGCCATCTGATGATGTCCTTATGTCTGTGTGACATATTCCTGAACAACTCGTGTTGTTTAACATATTTACATGTGTGTACAGTAAGCATGCACTATCACTGCTCTGTCTGCTTCAGACCCATTTCTGCATTTGAGAGTTAAAGGTCTTGGCTGCCCCCTACCAGCACGCAGTAGAATACACCTAATTTCTTTCACTTCATTTCCAGCCTCATGAGTGATCTATAACTCTTTGTCAGGAGCAATGACCTGGAAAAATCTGAATTGAAGTGGAAACTGCAAACTCAGCATTAGCAACTGCAATGTTCACTAAGGTGTAATCAGGATGGGGTTTAGTTTCTCTGGCCAAGAAATCAATGTCTGTGCTTCAGAATAAAACTCTACAGGCATTTCCAACACTCTTAGCCATGGTTTTAATCATTATTTATTTTCACTGTTAATCATACAAATTTTTCTTGTCCAACATTCATGCCATTTAGAAGTTTCACTATCCTTTGAGTTTCAACCTTTGTTAGTTACTGAATGACTAGATACTGGCTACTTCAAAATGTGTTGTTAATTTTTTTTTTTTTTTCGCCTGTCCCGTTTGGCTCTTTTGCATCAGAATTGTTGTCTAAAGGCAAAGAAAGATGCCCAACGGATTTACTTTACCAAATTGACCATCCCAGCCTTGCCGTAATGGTCCATTTGATTCACTTTTTATTGTTTATTTTATTTTCACTTACTGAATACGGGACAGACTTGACTGGGGGAAAGAAGGGGAGAAAGAAAGAGGGAAAGAGAAACAACTGAGAAGAGGGACGGGGGAGATGTGTTGTTAATTAAAGAATGGTAAGGATCTTTAAGGCATAGGGAAGCGTTCATGATTTGTTCATAACCACAAAGGTTATGATTGGGTATTTCACAGTATAGTTTCTCAGCTGAAGCCCTTTTGATTCTCGACAAACAAAAGATTTTCAAAGTATCCAGCTTAAGAGCAGCTGAAGGCTAAGCTTTGCAAGGTGTATGTGGGTTTTGAGAAATTCTTTAGCCGTCCAATTAGATTTTAAAATTCTTGTTTTCATTTTTCATTTCTGCCTCAGTGTGCTATATGCTCTAATTCATAGACAATATCTCATTCATAATTATATAATATATTCAATTCCCCTCTCCGCCTGCACACAGTCTTTATCGTTCAAGTTTGGGTCCTCCACCAGAGGCTCCATGTGCTCCAATTACCACTGAGACCACTCTTGCCTTCACTCTCCAGATCTTTTCAACGTCTTCTCTCAGCCCTTGTATTTCTCGAGCTTCTCGTGTTCCATGTTCCTGAAGTTGTTATCGCTCAGTATGGCAACATCTATCACTATGACCATCTTCTTATTCTGCTTGTTCACCACTGTTATGTCCAGTTGGTTAGCCATCACCAGAAATGTCTGCAAGTCCCACAGGATCTTGGCTCTGTTCATTGTCCAAGTAGGCTATCTGATAACCGAGAGGGCATAGGTTGCTCAGATTTTGTTCCTTTTCATTCAGCTGATTCCTGAAGACTTGTCTTAGTCTCTGCAGGTTCTGTATTTGGTTTCAGCTTCGTTTCAGCCTCTTGGTGGTTCCCATTTAGCTGTAGGATTCACAGGTACCTCAATATCTGCAATGCTGCCTTTTAGTAGTGTGATCCCCTCAGCTCGGACTACCTTCCCTCCCTGTGTTGCTATCTGACTACAGTTCTCCAGTTTGAATGACATTCAAATGTTGTTGCTGTCGATCCTAGTGGTGTGAATTGATGCTTCATTCACTCCTGGCGTACAGCTTGCTGTAATCCAGAGGAGGCTGCTGACGATTTATCCATTCTGTAGTCAGTATCTGCAGCCAGTCAGTTATCTCACTGAGGTGGTTCAGGCCTGGGCAGAACAGCAGTGGGGACAAAGCTTCTCCTTGGTAGATCCCACGCTTGATGGTGACTTGCGCTATTGGCTTGAAGTTGGCCTCTAGAGTTGTTTGCCACATCCCCATTGAATTCCTTAGAAGGATCTAAGGAAGTAAAGTTTAAAAACCTCATCTTAAAGGTAGAGCTTTGAGCTGGTTCCTCAGAAGAGAGGCCTGAAAGATGATGGCTCTGGCTCCCATTCAACTTTTAAATACTCTAGGACCAACAAGTAAGTCTGAAAGCTCTAATGGGGTGACATGATACTATAAGGTCATTAAAATGAGAGGGGTGTTTCTATCAGTACAGGATTTTGCATCAACTGAAGGCTTTTCATGGAGGTTTTAGGACATCCTGATAATAACTAATTACAGTAGTCAAGCCTTGAAGTAATGAATGCATGAACTAGTTTTTTAGTGTCACTCTGAGACAGGATGTTTGCAATCTTAGAGATATTGCACAATGGAACCAGTCCTACATAGTTGGTTAATATTTTATATATTAGCCCTCTATAAATTGAATTTGCAAGTTGGAAATTAGAGATCATCCAGGTCTTTATGTCTTTAAGACATTCCTGTAGTTTAACTAACTGGTATATGCTATCTGTCTTAATGGACAGATAAAGTTTGGTATCATTTGAATAGAGGTAAAAATTGGAGTCTATTAGATAGATATGATTCAAACCACCGTCAATACATTTAATACCTACAGTTACACCTACAGACAGGGGACTACAGATGAGTCGACTGTCAGAAGACACAAGAAGATCATTTGTAACCTTCACTAAATGTGACGAGCTCTGAAACCTGACTGAAACATTCCTCTCCAGATGATCAGTTAGTTGTTTTACTCTTTCAGGTCAAGTCATCTTTATTTAAACAGAGGGATAATATAATAAAAACAAAAAAAATAGATATTATGAAAACATAATAGAAAACATTGTAAGACATCCATATATGTTTGTAAATATGTATGTGTACATGCAAATATGCACATACATATACAAAAATGTACACATTCACACACAAGCACACATACGTGTGCATACGCCTCTGAAAGTGCGCCCCAGGGTGGCTGTGGCTGCAATGTAGCTTGCCATCACTAGTGTGTGAATGTGTGTGTGAATGGGTGGATGACTGGATATGTAAAGCGTTTTGGGGTCCTTAGGGACTAGTAAAGCGCTATACAAATACAGGCCATTTACCATACGTGAACATAAAATACATGTATACGTATACACATGCAAACATCATCCAATGAGATAAAAGACCAGAGTAGCTAAAACAGAATAAAAGAGGTGTCGGAGAGCTCTGAAATCCTTGGAAAATAGGTAGGTCTTCAGATTCGATTTGAAGACTTCCAAGAATGAAGAGGATTTTATAAAAGAGGGAAGACTGTTCCAGAGTCTCGGGGCGGCAATGGAGAAAGCCCTGTCACCCCTAGATTTGAACTTGGAGCTTGGAACTAATAAAAGCATCTGACTGGAGGAGCGCAGAGTTTGAGTGGGTAGGTGCAGGCTAAGAAGACCTCAAATGTAACCTGGAGCCAAACCACGGAGGGCTTTAAAAACAAATAATAAAACCTTAAAATCAATTCTGTATTTAACTGGCAGCCAATGTAGAGATGCGAGTATCAGAGTAATACTCTCTCTCTCTCTTTCCGGTACCCGTCAGGAGCCTTGCAGGTGCATTTTGAACAAGTTGCAGGCGGGACAGGCTTAAGTGAAAGATGCCTAAATAGAGAGAATTCAGTAGTCAAGATGTGATGATATGAAAGCATGGATAACAGTTTCCAGGTCTTTAGATGACAGGATTTTTTTAGTTTAGAAATGCTCCTGAGTTGGAAAAAACTGCCATGAACAACTGAATTTATTTGTTTGTCCAGCTTAAGGGTAGAATCAAAAATGAAACCAAGATTTTTTTTTTACATGGGGATGTTCATTAGCTGATAATGGGCCCAAGTCGTTTCTTATAAGACTAACAGAGTCCTGCTTACCCAAAATTATAATGTCGGTTTTGTTGTGATTTAATTTGAGAAAGTTCAGAGACATCCAGCAATGTATGTCGCTAAGACAATCTGAGACTTTCTGCAATGTGCTATCAGCACCTGGTTTTAGAGAGAGGTAGAACTGTGTATCATCTGCATAAGAGTGATAGGAAATTTGGTGTTTCTGAAAAATGGAGCCTAATGGGAGCATGTATAAGGAGAATAAGACAGTGCCCTGAATAGAGCCCTGAGGTATTCCACAAGTGAGTGTAGCTGGGGAAGAGTATTTGTTACCCAGCATCACAGAGTATGATCTGCTCTCTAGGTAAGAGGCAAACCATTTTAGAGCAGAGCCTTGAATGCCGACACATGTCTTAGACGGTTTAATAGGATTGTGTGGTTGACAATGTTAAATGCTGCACTCAGGTCTAAAAGAATTAAAACTGTACTTTTTCCAGAGTCAGCAGCTAAAAGCACATCATTGAACACATTCAGTAGAGCAGACTCTGTGCTGTGGAAGGCTCTGAAACTACACTCATATTTATCCAGAATATTATGTGTGTTACCAATTATGAGGATAATTGGTGGAGGACAACTTTCTCGAGAACCTTAGACAAGAACAATAGACAGCTTAGAGAACTGATGTCTCCAAACCAGGTTTTTTTTTAGAAGTGGCTGGACAACAGCTTGTTTAAACAAATGAGGAACAGTTCCATTTGAGATACTGCCATTTACAATAGTGGGGATGTTAGGGCCGACTGTCTTCAGCACATCTCTGAAAAATGGCGTATAGGTGACACATCCAAGGGGCACGTAGTTGGTTTCATGTGCATTATTATATCAGTAAGATGGGATAATGAAACTGGTTTAAATTCAGAGAAAAAGAATGAACATGTAGGTGGCTCTTTCCAGAATTTATGACGTTAGCTAAAACAGTTGGGTCAAGGGATGGCTTTTTAAACAATGGATTAAGCTGTAGCCGATTAATAGAGACAAATTGGTCATATTTAAGATTGAAGGATTAATTAATGGTTGGATTTGTTTAAGCAGTCTTGTAGGAATGGGGCCTAAAAGACACGTTGATGGTTTGGAGGAAGTTATTACTGAAGTTAACTCAGAAAGATCACTTGGAGAAAAATAGTTTAAATAAATATCAACGTTATAGAAAGTAGCTGTGCATAATGGTACTCAGGGCTGGACTGGGACAAATAATCGGCCCGGGCATTTTGGCTAGAGACCGGCCCACCAGGTATTGTAGGAAAAGCCATAAAGCCTTTGAAAGAAAACAAACACTGTTGTGACATTGATGTACAGTTTCTTTTTGGTATATATGTATGATTTCTATGCGTTTGACCACTTTGGTTGTAAGATTATTTATAAAAAGCTAGACATTTTAAATGAGAATAAGAAAGAAGTATTTCTTTGTGCCCCCCTTTCCCTGTTAATGCCCTACCTCAGCGGTCCCCAACCTTTTTTGCGCCGGTTTGTGCCCGACAATATTTTCACGGACCGGCCTTTAAGGTGTCGCGGATAAATACAACAAAATAAAACTAGTGCCAGTACCGAAAAAAAGAAGCTTTATTCATGACACATGTGAAAAGACCCAGGAAAACAGAGTTAACAAAAAAAAACGATAACAGAGGAACCTTATTTGTAAGAATATAGACTCATCTGGAGACAGCCCTTTAGAGCACTTCTTTTCTAGCTTAGAAGAGAGAAAGACCTTGAATAATTGGCATGCCTTCTTCCTTTTTGAAGGTGTGCCACATACATAAGGCCTTGTATTCTGCATATGGAGAGGAATGTGCAATACACATAAAGACCATGTTTTTATATAAATGTGAGCTGTGCTGACCTGTACATATTACTCTTTTCTCATCTGCAGACTCCTATTTAATGTTTCTATATACATCTGAGAGAGAGTGTAATTCATTTTAACTCTAACTTAACCTAGACATTTGACTTTTTATTTACATTATCTGCCTAAAGTTATTGTTGTGGAAAATATGTACCAATGGGATATGGAATCTTTTCCTAACCACTGTTATTATGCACTGAAAGTGCAAGTGTCTTTCTTTGGTTCAGTGACTACAGTTAGCCTTTCTACCGCTGACTGGCCTATAGATGCCACACAGACTATTCACTGACCCATACTGAATCGCTTCTTACAGTGCATACTAAACTCTGTAGATGGTTTAGGATTCTGACCATATTTCTTGAATAAAAAGATTCGTTTTACACAGCAGCACACAGTTTAAGTACAACTTTTATTAATACTGGAATCATCACAGTGCGTTTTGTTACATTAGCAGTGACTAAAGTTAACAAAAAAAGGGTCAATCTTACAAAAAGGAAGACAGAAAAGAAATCTTCACCTTCAGCGACAGAGGCGAACCAAACTTAGAAATCAATTCACAATAAATTAAAGGAAAAAAAGCAGAAGTGAGGGGGCGTGAGAAGAGAGAAAGACAAGACCACAGTACCTGCAGGGCTACTCGGGAGGAAAAAGAGGAGCTAAAAGACTGGTTTGTACAGAAAGAAGAAGCAGGTGTTGACTCTCTCACAATGTTATTATTTGGGAAAAAAAAAAGCCCCTCAGAAAATGCCTCAGCTGTGAATTTTGTAGAGATTTCATTGAGAGTTCAGATGTCGGCTGTCGAGAGAGAGAGCAAGCGAGCAAGAGACACTACTGGAACTGGAGTATAGACACCAAGACATTCAATTTAGTTGCAGTGACAGTGGCACCGGGAGGCCACTTCGGCCACTCTGTTCTGCATGGCTGTATGACAAGAGGTTGCAATGTGTTACATCAGGATCTCATAGAGGACTTCAAGGTACCCTCATGTGGCTTCTGAGAATCAACCTTAGTCATGTTTGCTTCAGACCAGTGTGTATATGTGCGTGTGTGTGTGTGTGTAGTAATGTGGATACCTTCCGTATTAGACAGCAGGAAAGACTGACAGATTGTGTGTGGGAGGTTGAAGGGAGGAACAGTAGGGGTTTTAACCATCTCTCCTTGTACCACACACATAATCACACTCATACAGACACACAAGTACATAGTTCAATATAACTTGGGCAGATGGCTAAACGAGTGGGTTGTATATAGAGCAACTCAAAACTTTTTTTTGTCTGATCAAAAATATAAAACAATCTGTTCTTCAATGGCCAGCATTGTGGTTTCCTTACTTAGATCAAGTCAACAATCAAGAACATTATGTTCATTTTGACTGGGGTATTTCTAATGAAGACATTTTTAAATCTTGTGTAGCATATTATGTAAGTATACAACATTTAAAGGGAAGTTATTTCCATACAGATTTCTAACATTGTTTTCATGCTGCGAGCAAATGCTCACAGTGGAAGTCTTCCAACCGCCTATAAATCTCCGTAACTAGGGAAAGGGATATGTATCGGGTCATGAAGTTTACCGGCTGAGAGAAGTTGGCCGTGCCTTAAGTTTCATCATCAGTCGTCAACATGCAGTTTGAACTTCTGTTCTGCTCTAATTTTAATTTGATTATGTTGCACTAACAGTAAAATGACAGGATGCTGACTGCTGCATCTTCTCCAGTCTCTATAACAGTGATGTAAAATGGCTTCAGAAGAAATAATTCAGACAGCAGTTGGAAAAAAGCTGATTACATGTGCAGCAATTTTGATAGAAAAATGACTTTTATGCAAGATATCAATTTAGTAGTGTTGTCTCCTGAGCCATGCCAATCAAAAACAGAACATGTGAAATTGGCGATACCGAAAGCTTAGTTAAAAGTAGACAATGTTGTTGTTTTTCATGTATTAAATGATGTAAACAATCCTTCCCTAGAAATGAGACTCTCAGCCTGTGGACAGATTTCTGTTCGAACGACTCGGGTTAAAAAAGCCAAACCTGCTTTAAGCCATCTTTTGTCTGGATGACATCAGCTAATGATAGCTTGCAAAAGACAAATTGCTAGGCAGCTAGCTAACATGTATCATCTACTTAAAGTAAATCAGAGAAGAACTGTTTCCTCTTGAAATCAACCTTCAGTTAAATTTGGGTTACAAGACCACGCTTAACAAATTGGTGTTACAGCTGTAGTTGGTGTGGCTTTTCTTGCTCCTAAGGTCAGTTAGTGTTTTAACCTTTTCCTGTATGTTGTTCAGGTTTTTTATATTCTACCCTTTTTTACTCTTATGCTTTGTCACTCCTTGCCACAATGGAAATCAATTCACAATTGAACTGCAATATATTTTATTTATTTACATATGGTATTTTGGTGGTCTCCCTAACTGACCTTGTACTGTTAGTTTAAAATGCTCACATGGTGTCTTTGACAAAAGCTCACTGAGAAACCAAGTAACATGAACGCCTTTGAGGTGATGTCAGGAAGATGCCGTAAAAAGCCTGATCAAAATTAATTAAAATGTAATCTAGCACTGAGACGGTGTTAGAGATCCATCTGCTTGCCTTGAGACCAGCAGATATTAATGTGCACGCTAGGGAAAAGTTTAACCTACCTAATGATTCCAGCATTTTGAACAAAACACCCAGGTCCCAAAATGATAGCATCCATTAGCCATTATGACACACTGGATCCACACATGCATCCTGACATACAGTAATCAGACACAGAAGGAGGGGGAGGGAAGAGGGTGAAGGGAAAGACAGAAAGATAATAAACTGAGCGTAGTGTGTATTCACTGTGGACTATGGTCATCAAAATTATTTTTCATTAGCTTTGATGGGCTGCGAGGCACAGAGAGACAGAGTAATGCCAACGGGGCTCCCATCTTGACAAGTGTTGTTTTCTGATTTGTCAGCCACACATTATCCCTGTGTGTACTGATTGAGGAAAGTGGATTAAAGTTGAATGGCAATAGGGGAAAGGGAGAGAAGATGGGGATACACAAGTTTAAATGTCTGGGAATAAAGGAACATTTAAATTCAGTTCTCTTTTGCTTTTTCCACTTGGCGAAATACGATTAGCATGGCTAACTGGTAGCTTTCATATACCTCCAGGCTGTTCAGACAATTATGGTATTAGGAATTTTCAGCTCAGTCCATCTCCAGTTACATAATCCAAAAAAAAAATTAAAAAAAAATCATGTTTTCATTAAAAGTTAAAGCAACCGCTTAACATTTTGGAAATTTTCGAGCTTATTTCTTTATTCTCTTGTCAGTGTGAGCCATTCACTGTGGGAACAACACTTGCCAGTTAACCTCTTACTTTGTATAATTTACATTTTCAGATTAAACACAAAAGTGTATTACTAAGTAAACTACAGGTATAAAGGTAGGTGGAATGTTTCAGTTTGGAGGGGTTGGGTTTCCTACATCTTCCAAACCTTGCCATGCTAAAATTACCATCTGTTGGCTATGAATTATTCTTTAATGCACACACTCACCAAAAGTGAAAGTAAGTATTTTCCAAAATGTTAAACTAGTCCTTTCACATGCTCTATGCAGCCTCGTGCTAATCATTGAAAAGTATATAGCTTTCTAGTTTTTAGGGCTTGTTGTGCAGTATTTTAAGTATACACAGTATTTTTAAGTACTGTGCATGTTTTTAAGTGTGTGCATTACTAAAGAAGCTTGCACATTAACCTTGATGGAAAACAAGAAAGCTAATATAAAGTAAACTGTGGTAATATCATTGACTGAGCCAAATTATGAAATTAACATAAGAGGAGATTGTTCTATATGTTAGTCCTGTTTCTAATATGTCCACAAGTGTTTCCATCTATGCGCGCATGCCTGCATGCATGTGTGTCTATGTGCCTTTGTATGTTTCTGCAGCAGCCACTCCGTTTGAAGGTGGGCCCACACTGAACAACACATACACTCGTAAACTTACACTGTAGCACAGTTATTCCAGCTTGTTCAGTTAGTTACACAGTTAATTTAGAATTTTAAAAACATTATTATTTAGTATGATATTTCTTGTGCTGTAAACTGGGTATTTTAAAGGAAAATAGCAGTGTTGTGTCTTTTAGTCATCTTAACCATTCAACCTTTTACTGTGTGCCTTTAGGCTGCCGTGATCTCATTCAATTTGAAAAACTCAGAGGTTTTAGAATACTGGTCTGATCCCAAGTTGTTATTTATAATTTGAGTGCTTGTTCTCCAGGGCATTATTAAAACTTTATTAAAGGAATAACTTCCTGTAGATAACTGGCAGTTTATTCCTTAGTTTTCATTTCATTCAATAAATATGCAGCACTTAAATCTTCAGACTCAGGGAGACATGTGTAGCTATGAAGACTGAAGTCAGCTTCTCATACTCAGAAAATCACACCCACTGGAGAAGAAAACAATCATAGCCTCAACATGCAACTTTTGCAGGACTTTAGAATATTTCATGGCTCTAGGGCTCCGTTTCTCAGAAAGCGATTAAGTCTGGTGCTAGACTAGAACCTTTTTCAGTGGCAAAGTTTTCTATTAATCTGGGACTTTACACACACTTAGCTGATCTTATTCAATCCCTCTCCGTGAGAGGACTGCTGCTAGTTGGATGAGTGTGATTGTTTATGCCCGAGTTTGCTGAGTGTCGCATCAAGCTGCAGCTTGGTTGTTATACTGTATTTTTATTGTTTGCTGATTATTGCACAACACAACAACATTTTGTTTCAGCCTGTGTATGTCTGTAAACACCATGTAAAAACATGGTATTACAGAATAAACCTTCTTGAATCTTGGCTAGGCTTCTCACAACTCTGGGAAACTTTTAGAACATTACAGGAAGTAGTATCTTGTCAAACACTAAACAAAAGGAGCCTGGTTCTGTTGGAGTTTTCTTCTTTTAAAAGGGAGTTTTTAAATGTCCTACTGCTGCCAAGTGCCTCCTCGTAAGGAATCTTTGGATTGCTAGTTTTTTTCCCCCTATAATAGAATCTTTACATTATATATAGCATGTAATATAAAGTGCCTCGAGATAGCTGAATTAATAATCCTAATGAAATTGTAAATTTTCCTACTGAGTGACCAAGCCTTGCATAGCTTTATTAGGTTAATGCCTACAGTAACGTCATGCTGCACACTGAGTTTCAGGATCCCAGAGTTTTCCCATTCTTCCTAACGCCTCACATTTTATTACTTTTATCTAGCAGGGTTGGATAATTAGACAAATATACTGACAATAAATAAATCTTAATATGGAAGTCTTGGTTCCGATCTCCATTTTGGAGTTAGGCGATATGGGTTCTACTGCAAAATTCTGCAAATATATCTACAGTACCCAGTTGTTGGACTCATCGTAACCACCTGAAAAATTAAACATACTACCCAACACTAACACCCAGTTTTACCATTTGAATGGCTCAGTGTTTTGGTTTGGCAGCTTATTAAACCATTTGGTGGTGCATGACACCTCACAGCAGCTTTTAGGCAAGGTAAATTTTCAAAGTCAGTGAGGATGATACACCATTTTCTTCTCCAGTGTGTATTATTTATTCTGTCTCTTTAAAGATATCTGAACTCCAAATAACACCATTAGAGCTGTGTAGTGTGAAATAACTTTAAGGTGGACAAAACAAGTATCCTAGTCTACAAAACAATGGTATTCTCCTTTATCATACCCACAGTGGATCATGATTGTGAATGCACATACATGCACTACCCCTGTATTGCTTTCCTGTTGTTTAAAGAGGAAATATCACCCAGTTGTACAGGAACAATGCTCTGACATTGCAATAGTTTAAGCAAATCAGACACAGTTGGATGCCATCCTTCACCATGTCATACATTCAGGTATACAGATTCATGGACATGGTGACCTTGACAGGTGGTTTAGGAGAAACTCTTTTTCACTTTTCTCACTCAGAACATGTTTTTTTTCCCCCCTTTCAACTTCTAAAATTCAGAGTCAGATTTATCACACAGCATCCACATGTAACAACAAATGCACCGTTTGCTGTTGACAGAACATTAAAACATCCCCTATTTGATGCACTGTTGCAAACTTCAACAAAAAAAAATGGTGTGCTTGCAGAGGGTGCCTATGTTAAAAACATCTGTTCTCCAACTCTTTATATTAAATCATTCTAAAGAAGCCACAAATGTGCCTGGAACAATTTTCTATTCAAGGCAAAAAAAATAAATAAAATAAGTTGACAAAAAGAGTATATAGGAGAGTGGATGTCGCAGGCTATGTTCAGGTCACTGCTAAAAGAGCATACAGACATGTTGATGAAGAGTTCACTAGCCTAAAGATCAACAGCCAAACAAGGACACACTCACTCTCGGCCCACACGTCCTGCATCCGTATGTTACACAGCTTAGTAGTTTGTGTTACAACTGGAGTTTTTTCTTTTT
Source organism: Mchenga conophoros (assembly GCF_057382185.1). Lineage (NCBI taxonomy): Eukaryota > Metazoa > Chordata > Actinopteri > Cichliformes > Cichlidae > Mchenga > Mchenga conophoros. The sequence continues at coordinate 4,687,974 of NC_140526.1, forward strand.
TTCTTTTTTTACATTAATTAAAGTTAAGACAAAACATTCAAACAGTACTGTAGAAGAAAAAAAAACAACTAAATATTCCATGTAATATTTTCTAACAAACCTTTATACCAAATCTGTGCGCCTGATTCTCTTTAACAAGTACAGCACATACAGTACATATTGTATGAACAGGCAGTGAAATGCTCATTTCACACATCTTTTCCTCTCTGTCAACTTGCAAAGTTAAATATTCCCACGTCTTTGTCATCAGCGAGCCGGCTTCACCATTTCTTGCATCTTAATGTTCATAAAAGTTTCTTTCACACAGCCATATCCTGAGCTGAACTGGGGCGGCCTTTTTGTGTTCAGACACCAGCGTTGTGTCTCACTGCTGGGAATACATTCATTTTATGTGACTGAATAAATGTGGGGCTAAATAATTATGTTGCATGTGATTGAGCCAATTTAAAACCAGCTGGCCAAAGAATCTGAAAAATTTAGGTTAGATTACATTACTTGTTACAGTCCTCCAGTACTTGTACTGGATTTGAGAATGGTGGCTTTCAATAGCTTCAAAGGCAGTCTCACCTTACACCCTGTGCAGAAGTCCAACTTTCAATCGAAGACTTGGGCAACAGCAAAACTTTCAGGAACTTGCGGGCAGCTAAGAAAACTTTTACGCATAATAACCACTTTGACAAATTTACTCCCCCTGCACTAGGCAACTTCATCCTGTCTCTTATTTGAAGAGTTGAAAATGATCTCAAGTCTCTTGATCTGTCAAGACTATAAACATGTAGACCTCCAAATTGTTGAATAGCAATTTTAATGCTATTGTTTAGTTTCAAACAATAATCCCTCACTCTCTACCAAAATAAAGAACTAAGAACTAATGTCAAAAATTGTCAGCTACAAGCTGGACATGTCTCCGAGTGTTTTATTACATCTGTGCTATGTGTGCTATGCTGTTTGATTAAAATCTTTGTTTTATTTAGAAAGGACAACATACAGAGTAAATCTAAGGCAAAAGAGTATTGTTCAGCTTTGTTCAAGGCTTTACTTTGTGTGGCCACAATGTAAAAAAAAAGACACAATATTTACAGGTGAGACGATATTTTTTAGATAAGCAGCTGTCATTGAAGATTTGGACAGTGAAAAATACAGCCCTAATTTTTGATACTGGTTAAGTATTAAGAGGCAAATATCCAAGTAAAAGTGTTTGATTTTGTTCTCGACCACAGGTGTGTTTATAGTTTTGATAGCATTGGCCCAATTTTTGACATTTTCGCCTCTCTACAATAACATAATACAGGAAAACCGAATTTCAACTGTTAAACTCACAGTGGAAAAAGTTTTATTCTGAAAAGCTGTTTTTATTAGGTTTTTTAAAGGTCTGTGTCCACAGTAGAAACTCAATCAAACCTACATTCCCCTCTGATGCTATGAGGCAGAAGTTTCAGTGACAGAAAAATAAAACTGGCAGGAAAGTATGGATCTGCTTTATACAGTCTGACCTGTCTATACTGTGCTTTTTTTTTCATTATGTGACCAGTCCTTTAAATGCCAGTGCAGCCACAGCATTAAAAACTTCAGTGCTCTTCACGATCCACAACAAGCAATAGCTTGTATGGCCCTGACACTTTCTTATCCCATCTCATTCGACCAATCTCCCAAATCAACCAGTCTTTCTCACTTGCTCTTTGTCCCTCCCTGTCTTCTTCTGCTTCTTCTTTCACAAATTAAATAATTCCCCCCTGGATACCATCTCGCTCACTTTCACACTCCCTATCATACAGTATGACTAAAACAACACCTACTGGCTATTGTACATATTACCTATCCCCTATCAAAGTGCTTACAGTTTTCCTTCCCCCCCCCCAGACTTTTGTAATCCATTTCATTCACCAGAAAGAGACAGGGACAGAGAGAGACACACGCCAAAACCGGCTAGGCATGAATTCACAGTCGATGTGTAATTTAGCATTCCTGATGATTGCCTGAATGTGACAAAGGAGAATCTACAATCCTCCATCGAGCCGCTTCTTCGAAACAAGAAAATAAAACACATTTATTGCTCCATTTCTGATTTAACATTTTCTCTCTGGTTCTAGAAAATATATATGAATATATCTATACGCCTGGAGTACGTCTTGTAACTTCTCGTACAGCGGTAACAAGGTAAATGACGTCACAATATAAACAAGAAAATACACGCACAACACACAGGAGAAAAAGCCCTGCCCTCATTGGGTAACCAGCTGTCCTGCAGCAGAGCTCTACCCACCCTCCTCGCACACATACACACAATTAGTCACACGTAGACACACACTCATGTTTTACATTTGCCCACATGCACACCCATGAATGCACGCATTCACTACGCAGAGAGCGAGAGAGGGGGGAAGGGGGCACTAGCACGGTTCAATGCCAACAGTGGATATTTCCTTTTTTCCAAGATTCTTTTCATTAGGATGAACCAGAGAGGCCCTCTGGCTTGTTAGCTCCCCGTACTAATACCAAAGCTTCAGTTCAATGGGCTAATAAGTACAGTGTGTTGCTGCTGAGACAGCTTGGGTTCAAACCCAGCTGCTCACATGGCACTCTGAGTCCCCTCTCTCTCTCGTCCACACCAGCCCCTCGTTCAGTCATCAGTCTTTCATCTGGGATCAGACAGTCGGGTTAGTTGGAGAAGAGGATAGGGAAAGGTGTAAGTTGGCAAAACAGAACAGAACCCAGCGTTTCTCTCTTTCTTTGCCTCTTTTTTAAAAAATCATATCTGTTTTTTTTTTTTTTTTGTCCTGTGAGTCTTTCCTTCCCTGGGTGAAGGTGTATAGAAGACAAACATGCGTCCAACACACACTAGTTATAGTGGCCTGCTAGGAGCCTGTCAATGTTCAGCATTTAACTTTTAACTGTCAGCATGGGTTAACATTATTATTGTTATTATTATCATTATATTATATATCATTACTCTAATGGTGTCTTTAAACTTTTTTTTGTGTATGTTTCTGCTTTCATTCGTCTTCTGTTATATTATAGCTTTCCCTACATGGTTAAGTTTTTGTGTATGTACTAGGTGGTTGGGTTGCATCACACCAACACCTGACTCCCTCTCGGTTGACAAGCATCATCCTCTTTCTGCTGTTCCTCCGATCACAATATACGGGGAGCTGAGCGGTCATTGGAGACGGTTTTGCGAAGACGGACTCCTCTCCTGATGGTGGTCAGCATGTCACCAGACCCTTCTGCCCCTTCGGTCCCTGTCTGAGTGTCAGTGGGGCCAGTTGGTGGTGGGGCTGGGTCATCAGGGAGGGCAGGGAAGGGAAACTGGCCCTCACCAAGGGCGTGTGCACTAGCTACCAGCTCGCCAATCTTCTCCACTAGGCTGTGCCGATTGGCTGCGATCATCTGATCTTCCTCTGATCCAGTGCCCGAGCCTGTTCCTATTGCAAGGCCCCCATGCTGCTGAGCATAGACCTCTAACGCAGCCCCTGATCCCCAGGCGGTGTTAGGCAGGCTGAGGCGCTTTGGTGATGCCTTCACATAATCAAGCGCTCCCTGTGAATCCTCAGCTCCAGTGAAGAACACACATTCCTCACTCCCCACACGGACAGGTACGCCACCAGCGTGCCCTCCACCTGCACCAGGTGAATGTGAGTCTCCAGGGACAGTGGGTGTTTTGACAGGCACGATGGGTGGTCGAATGGGGATGGGCCCCGCACTGGATAACGTGCGCCTCACGCCAGGTTTGGTAGAGGGGGTTCGGCGGATGGTGGCAGTCCCTGGAGTCCCTGCTCCACCTCCACCAGCTCCACCGGGCTGCCCTGGTATCCCATGAGCCCCTGGACCAAGAACGCCAGTGGGCAGGCCAGCTGTGCTGGCTGGCCTCTTGGTCTGGATCATTCGCCTGTAGTTCTGGGCAATATTAGAGTGGCGAGGAATTGTGGAGGACTTGTCAAACTCTGTCTGTCCATCTGGACCTTCGGCATCACCATTCACTGAGTAGCAGTCATAATCTGAACCTAATATGAGGAGAGCAGAGGGTAAAACAAAAAAAGGTATTCATGAGATTTTAGAGAAATGATTGAACTATATGTGCCAGAAACAGAGACAGAGGAAAGACAATGTTCTGTGGTCGCTTTATTAGATTAACACAGGGATAGCTACATCATTTTGGTAGAGCAAGCCAGCAAGTGAGCACATTTAATATTTTTCAATTTTATCTTTATATTGTCATTTTCCAACTGCTGTCAGAGAAACTGTCAGAATACATCCATCATACACTTTAGCTGCTGCCTGGATGATTAAATGGATTCACTTAATCTGATTTTGGTAAAACTACACTCAATGGCAGGAGTGCTAGTGGGAGGAATACAATAAACTTCTGCAGAAGTTTTAAATATTGATATTTCCCCTAAAAAAACACCTTCCCTTAACAGGTTGCTTTTCCTGGAATGTTACAAAAATAAGATGATGAATGTGGCCAGGTGAAATGTAATATATGTGGGCACCGAATGAGATTAAATGCTGCCATAAAGAGTGTGGTAGATTAGTTTCACCTTGTGAAGGAATTGTGTCCTCTGAGCAGGATGGGGTTGTGGTCTCTGTGCTATATCCACTGGAGTACTGCAGGGAGTCTCTGTTGCTCTTCTGCTGCTCCATGCTGAGTCCCCTGGTAAGCACCATGGCCAGGTCACTGGCTGCTGGAGAAACCTCCTCTCCATGCTGAGAACATACAATGAAACACTGCACTGGAGTTTGAGCAACCCGCTGTTTGAAAACTAAACCCTAATCTACAAATTGAATAGAATAAAAAAGGTTTCTGGTCCTAAAATGCAGTAGCAAAAAGAAAAGAGTTTTGTTTTTTGTTTCATTTGTAAGCATCCACCTGAGAACCTGGAAGTGTTTTGCCTGTGCCGTACCTTGTGTTGACAAGGACACTTGTGTTCACAGCCTTTTGTAGACATATATAGGCTTTGTATGCTTTCTCTAAATTGACAACTAAGTCAAGTCTTTAGCTGACTGTCTCAGATGCATTCCACAGTGAATGATATATGAGCTGCTGAGGGCCATGTGACACATCAAACTTATTGGTAATGTCACAAGAAAAGCAATGGTGTGCTTGGTTTCAACGTAACTTTATTCTTTCATGAGTTATTTACAAGTTTCTCTTTGTTCACAGCCATTGACATGTCGAAGAGGTTAACACGTGAGGAGCAGATCGAAATTGCGTTGATATCTGGTGAACGCAGTAACCGGGTCATTGCAGCAGATTTCAATGCAAGACACCTTACGAGACCACCCATCTCCCATGCTACAGTTAGCAAACTGCTTGCTAAGTTTCGTGAAACTGGTTCAGTGTTGGATTTGCCAAAATGTGGACGCAAGAAAACTGTCACTAATGAAGAAACATCAGTAGCTTCATTCAGCAGGAGCCCACAGCGTAGCACTCGCTGCATGTCACTGGAGAGTGGGATCAGTCGAACATCCCTTCGGCGGATATTAGCTACTCACAAATGGCACCCTTACAAACTCCAGCTACTGCAGCATCTCAGCGAGGATGACCCAGATCGGCGCACAGAATTTGCAGAATGGGCAAAACAAAAATTGGAACAGGACCCTCAGTTCACGCTGAAGATTTTGTTCAGTGATGAGGCAAACTTTTATGTGAGTGGTGAAGTTAACAAACAAAACCACCGCTATTGGTCTGACACTAACCCACATTGGATGGATCCTCCAAGACTGTTGGACCAACAAAAGTGATGGTTTGGTGTGGTATATGGGGTACGACGATAGTGGGTCCATTCTTCCATCCATCCATCTTCATCCGCTTTATCCGAGACCGGGTCGCGGGGGCAGCAGCCTAAGCAAAGAGGCCCAGACCTCCCTCTCCCCAGCCACCTCCTCCAGCTTATCCGGGGGAACACCAAGGCGTTCCCAGGCCAGCCGAGAGTATTTAGTATTTAGTATTTATTTATTTATTGTCATTGTCAAGAACAATGAAATTATAATCTCTCCAGCGTGTCCTGGGTCTGCCCCGGGTCCTCCTCCCGGTGGGACATGCCTGGAACACCTCACCCAGGAGGCGCCCAGGGGGCATCCTTGTCAGATGCCCGAACCACCTCAGCTGGCTCCTTTCGATGTGGAGCAGCAGCTGCTCTACTCTGAGCCCCTCCCGGATGGCCGAACTTCTCACCCTATCTCTAAGGGAGAGATAGGGTGGGTCCATTCTTCATCAATGGAAACCTCAAGGCCACTGGATATTTGAAATTGCTACATGATGATGTGTTTCCCTCTTTATGCACTGAAGCTGGCACGTTTCCTGAGTTTTTCCAGCAAGATGGTGCACCACCACATTATGGGTGCCAGGTCCGAGCATTCCTAGATGAACAGTTTCCTGGAAAGTGGATTGGTCGTCGTGGGCCAGTTGAATGGCCCCCAAGGTCTCCCGATCTGACCCGCTTAGACTTTTATTTTTGGGGTCATCTGAAGGCAATTGTCTATGGTGTGAAGATACGAGATGTGCAGCACCTGAAACTACGGATACTGGATGTCTGTGCTGGCATTTCTCCTGCGGTGTTGCTATCAGTGTGTGAAGAGTGGGAGAAGAGGGTTGCATTGACAATCCAACACAATGGGCAGCACATTGAACACATTTTATAAGTGGTCAGAAACTTGTAAATAACTCATGAAAGAATAAAGTTACATTGAAACCAAGGACACCATTGTTTTTCTTGTGACATTACCAATAAGTTTGATGTGTCACATGGCCCTCTTCCTATTGAAAAAACAAAAGTTGTATCCAAGATGGCCGACTTCTAAATGGCCACCATGGTCACCACCTATCTTGAGGAGTTTGCCCCCTCACATATACTAATGTGCCAAAAACAGGACTTTAATATCACCAACCATTCCCATTTTATTACGGTTTCATCCATATAAATGGCCCACCCTGTACTATAGGCCATACTTTATACATATTCATGCATTTGTACAGACGTACACACAAATTGCTATCTTCAGCCCATGTTTCAGTATCATCAACTTCACTATTACCTTGGCAGCGATGTTAGCTGGCGTCATCCTGGCTCTCTGCCCATCATCAGGATGTGATGGCCCAGCATATCCCTGGGAGCCCGGTGATGCCTCACTCTCCCTCAGCCTATCAAGAGGTTCCCTTCTTCGCTGGACTGCCGCTGCAGCCACAGGCTGCTCATACTGACCTGCTTTGGACCAGTCCTGAAGAGGTGAGCGGAATTAATAAACAGGAAGTAGGTGGTAACATTAGCACACACGACTTGTCCACTATCCAGCAGTTTGATGCCCTTCATCTGAGTGCAGAAAGAGGGGGCCTTTATGGGTACATCAAGGACTGTGTGCAGGTCAGAATGTGTGGAACAGAGGCCTTTTCGAGTGTTAGAGAGCATGTATATGTTGATGACCTTTGACCCTGCTTGGTTTTGGTCAGTTACCAGTTGGCAGACTGTAAAACCAATGAGGCAGATGAAGCCAAATAAAATGCACACAAAGCAAGTGGGGATGAACACTTGCAATGAAGCAGTGCAATGTGGTTATGAATGAGTTAATCAGGTGATAAAAAGTAAAAGAAAATAAATTCTATGCATTAACTTGTTAAACAGAAACAGAAGAAAATGTGCAACTGAAGAAATGGAAGCGAATGGAGAACAAACCTTCCACATAGGAACCTTTGATGTGGGAGAGGAGGAGCTGGATCCAGGGGGGCGGTTATAGGGTGGGGACGCAGGAACAGGAAGAATGACAGAGAGAGGCCGGGTGGAGCCAGAGTGAAAAAGAGCGGGGCGGAAGGTAGCGAAGGACGAGCCAAACTGCGGGACGAGAGACACAGTCATGTCATCAGAGAATGGAAAAGCCACAGACATGAAGCAAGAGTGAGCGGGAGACAGGCAGACAGACATATATATATATATATATATATATATATATATATATATATATATATATATATATATATATATATATATATATATATACACAGAGAGAGAGAGAGAGAGAGAGAGAGAGAGCCATCTACTGGGCCACACACGACAACAAAAGCCAAACATGTGTACACACACACACCAAATTCTAAGAAACAGATAGACAATACAGCTGAAACCAAAATGGGCCTCTTGAAACACAATTAGTTACTGCTGCCATGCATCAAAATGACTCTATATGCAAGTTAAGTGTGATTAGAGTGGGACTAAGCCTCTACATCAACAAAGCCTACTTCTAATTTTTAGTCAGATACTGTATGTTTAACACGTTTATGTTGATGTATTTGTAGCAAAAATTCAGATTGATGAATTGTTGCACTTGTGCATCAGGTACCACAGAAGACTTGGGTAGTTCTGCATATTTGTGGGATTTGTACAGTGATCAAGGAAAGGCTTAAAGTAAAGGAGCTCAGGTAGAAATCACAGTAACTCTGCTTTTGTTGCATGTACATGGAGCTGTTGCACCATTTTCCCAAAGGTGCTGGATGTGGATACAGTGAGATGAGCTGATGAAACTGATCTAAAGGGTTTTAGATCAGTTTTAGGGGAGCAGGCAAATTTTAATTGTCTCGTGAGTTTTTAATGGAACGTGTCATGTGTCTAGTGTGTCTGCCTCAGATTCCATGATGATTTAATTAAGAACATCCAGAAATAACCAATACATGCAATGCACAGGAGAGACTGCAAGTCTGCCTCGTGATGCTTATGCTAAATCTTGTCAAGATAACCAGTGAAAGTGGGGCACACGGTCCAGCTTGACAATGTGTATCAGTCAAATTAGAGATGGATCACAGATGGTTGTGAACACGTCAAGGGAAAGAGAAGCAGTATATGCAAGCTGGTACGGAGGACAGATGCTGCTTAAGATCAGAAATGAATATTTATTTTGCCTTGCAAGCATGATTTATATAATGGTGTGCAAACTGGCTAAAGAATGTATTATGGAAGAGGAGGAGACAAGTTCCCAAACATAAATAAAACAAGTCTCTGATTTTGTAGAGCTTTATTTGGGTATGTCTCCATCAATTAAAAGCACAGAAGACCGGCGTTACATGCTCCTATTTTCAGTTGGTAAGCAGGGGAAGATGCAAATGGCTGTAAATCTTAAAGCCAACTTTGCAACTGGCACCAATGTGTAGGTGGTTTATGCTGAGGAAGATACAACTTTGCCCCATGTGCCTATGAAAACAGAGCTCTCCAATGCTAATTGCTGCAATGAACATTTTTTTAAATTGGAGAAAATGCATAAATTCAACCAAACCCTCGTGTCTCAAATACATTTGCCTCACTATTCTCTTGTGAGTAAGTGGGCGGTGTTTGATATGATGTTGCTTAATGGTACCACAAAGCTTTCTCTGCTGGAGAACACATCAAGGCCCCAGAGATTTAATACTGTCAGCTCTACACCAAGTTTGACTTACCATTCAGAAATCAAAGTCTCCTTCTGTTCTCGGAAATCCCTGAAAATCTTATGAACGTCCTGCTACCTTGATGAGTGTAACGTCTCATTTTAAACAGCATGTGTTGTGCGCTACCTTGTAATTCTGTATCAACAATGACTTTATACTACCACAATTATCACAGCTGTTTAAAAAATTGCTCAATCTTATATGAAATTACATTTTGTTGTTCTTGCCTGATGTCTCTGGAAAACACTACAGATAATATAGGTGTGAATCTGACGGGTGTTCAGTGGAAATCTGGTTGATTTGGACAAGATGAGGAAACTTGAAGTAAACTTAAATGAAGCAGAGCTTAATTTTTAATTTCAAGTAATTCATTTATCTTTCCCCCCCCCCCCCCACCAATCATTAAGCTGTATTTGTAAATATATCCTAAACTGAGAGTTTAACTTAAGAATAAACCAGCACTGTCAGGGAAAACTAATCTCTCGACAGTGATGTCACAGACTGACCACAAGTATGATGTATGATTGTATGATTACTGTGTAAAAATCTTAAAGGACACACATTATGCTAACTAGAATAATTTTGTATGATCCACAGCTCACAATAATTCCTGTTTCTCTTATACTGGGCCTGCATTCCATCCTCCATGTGAAGCAAATCATTATAGCCCCCCTCTCTTTAAGTTGGGCCCCGCTACTGGGACATAGACCCACTATATACTCAATACTACATGTATGCACCATGCATACATAGCGTGAATATGAATAAGTATGAATAAGTATCAAGTGAAACTAACAGAAGAATAGTTATGTCTAACAATCATAACTAAGAATAATTTTTGAGGGTAAAAACAAACAAGAGTCTTTTGACACTATAAAAATCATCTAATTTTTTATTCATTTTTTCGGCTCTTTAATTGGAGCATGCCAGAGAAGGTTTGGGAGCCACTGCTTAAAGCTAATTTTCACACAAGGATGGGTCGTCTGTGTTTACAATGACAGCTGTGCATATTAGTGATATCCTCTCGCTCTGACATGATACAGAGGAGGAAGCTCTCAGAAACAGAGTGTTAGGAAAGTCTGAAGCCTGAGCTTTTGGCTCATAAGGACTACTTGTACACACACTGACCTTTATTTGTTAACTTTTTAGGACCACACTTTTATTGCTTTAATTTTTTTTATGCTGCATTTCAGACTGTCCATGTTATATATTATGAATAAGAATACTTACAGTGGTGGGGGAGCTGCATTCACTGACTGACTGGCATGTTTCTGAGGCCTCTGATGATGCTGAGCTGGATGATTTCTACACCAGGAAAGAAATAAGAGTGACACAAACCGATAAGAGTTTAGACCAAGAACCAAAACACATGTGTGAAACTTAATATTTTTCATTAGATATCCAGTAATTAAATTCTATTCAAATATTTGTCCTTTGTTATTTTAAAGTTACACTGAAATGTTTAGTTTACCTGCTGGCTGTCCTTAAAATAGAGACCAAAAATTTTGTGTCATTGTCTTTTTCAGGCTGTGCGTGTGTCATTGGAAGCCAGCAATTTAAGCCACAGTAACTCTGAACGGGTCACATAAATAATGTAAATTTGTCCATGAGGCATTTGTACCTGACTAGTGATGTCTGAGGGCATAGGTGAGGGTGGCTTGGAGTAGATGTTGGCATCCTGGGACACGAAGCCCGAATCATGTGAGGAGACACTGCTGAGGCGGTGGGCAGCAATGCCCCCCGGTGGTGGAGGCTGGTGCGGCAGGCTGCTGCGGTAGCGACAGGAGGAGGAGGATGATGAGGTGGGCGAGTGGGGCAAGGAGCCTCCGCCACCAACACCACCACTACCACCTCCCCCTGACGAACGGGAGGCACTACTGTGGGTGCTGTTTACACTGCTGTTGGGGGAGGAAGGTGTAGAGGAGAAGGGAGGGGGCAGAGCGATGGAGGTGTGAGGAATGTGGAGGTGATGATTCCCAGCGTAGAGCGAAGGCAGTATCAGAGAGAGACAGCATGATTAGAGAAGTAATGGTGGAATTCAGAGAGAAGAAGTGGGGTTGGTTGTTGTAGAAAGTGATAGATTGACAATTAAAGGAAGTGTTGGAAGTTCGTATGATGGGTTGAAGGACCAAGAGGAGTTTACAGCAAATCGTTGGTTCATCAGGTCAGTGAAAACCCGCAGTGCGATGCGCAGTAAAGCCACACACCAGGAACAGTTAAAAGTAGAGACCCGCAACAAAATCAGGTAAGCAAAGATCCAGCAGGAGAGAAAGAGGGCAAATCACATGAATGCACACAAACAAGACACAAGTAATAGAAGATAAGTGAAAAAGAGTACACAGAATGGCAGTTATTTTGAGTGGAAAAGTGGGAAAGAAAAGGACAGGAGGGGGTAGACAGAGGGTGTGTAAACTTAGAAGGATCCAGCACACACACATCTATACACACAGTAAACACTGAAGACAAAATGCTGTGAATCCGCTTCACATGCACTGACACTCATACAGTTTGCTTCACAGAACCATAGAAATCAGTTTGTAGTCTTTTGAAAGTATTTAGTTTTGTTTATGCATTTGGCTTATAAAAGAGAGGCTGTCATAACTTATCTTAAGGCCAAAGTCCTAGATTCTTTATTATCATTTATTTATAATGCTGTTCTGTCTGAAGGCAGTGCTTCTGCTGAGGATGACCCAATCATCAAAAGCTTGTTGAAGCACTAACTTCATCAGATGTATAAATGACGTCTTGATGCATTCTCAATCATCCAGGAAAGTAAATCTCCAAAAGTTGATTCTGTTCATCTGGACGTAGCGTTTTGTGGGAGAAACGTTTCGTCACTCATCCAAGTGACGTCTTCAGTCTCAGCTGACTGCAGGTTTCCCCAATCTTATAAACAGTACATTTGCATAATGACTGAAACCAGCCCACTGAAGGAACAATGGGCTGGGAGGTCAGTTCCTTAATCTTAATCATGCAAATTCTCATGACCATTGATCAACAACCACTGACTAAAACATCTGAGTGACCTCACTGGAGGATGAACATCTGACTCTCATCATCCACTGGAGCACAAACTGGGTGTCATCAGGACACTACAACACAGAGCGAACACCATCCCCACAGACACAGCAGCCAGGGAGGCAGAAGAACAGCACATCAAGAAGGCCCTGAGTAAATGTGGTTATCCCAGCTGGACTTTTGTCAAAGCTGGAAAGGCACCTAAAGAAAGCTCCAGCCGATCCAGGAGAGAAGGACAACCGCTCCATAAGCGAAAACCTGTAGTGATCCCATATGTGTCAGGAGTATCAGAACAGTTGAGACACTTTTTTTTTTTTTAACACCGGGTTTCTGTGGCTTTTAAACCCCAAAACACGCTGCGCCAAAAACTGGTCCACCCCAAGGATCGGGTCCCCCGAGTAACATAGTGTACGCTGTTAAGTGCCAGGAGGATTGGCAGGATTTATACATCAGGGAAATCAAACAACCTCTGGCGAAGCAGATGGCACAACACAGAAGAGCTACCTCGTCAGGCCAGGACTCTGCAGTCTGTTTACACCTACAGGCCAGTGGACACTCTTTCAATGATGAGGATGTAACATCCTGGACAGGGAAGAATGCTGGTTTGAGCGTGGAGTCAAGGAGGCCATTTAAGTGAAAAGGGAAAGACCATCTATGAATCGAAGAGGGGGCCTAAGGGTACATCTTTCGCCATCTTAGAATGCTGTGATTGCAGCCATTCCCCAACTCTCTGTGAATGGTACTCATGGCCATTGATCAGTGGGCTTTGATCAGTGGTTGTTGATCAATGGTCATGAGAATTTGCATGATTAAGATTAAGGAACTGACCTCCCAGCCCATTGTTCCTTCAGTGGGCTGGTTTCAGTCATTATGCAAATGTACTGTTTATAAGATTGAAACCTGCAGTCAGCTGAGACTGAAGAAGTCACTTGGATGAGTGACGAAACGTTTCTCCCACAAAACGCTACGTCCAGATGAACAGAATCAACTTTTGGAGATGTATAAATGACCTTTCATTTCAACAGACATTTGGATTTAAAGAGAAACATCCTTTTTTCTGATGCCCTTTCAACTACCTGAACAGGCAACCTTTCACTCAGCATTTTCTAATTTGCTGGCTAAGTTTACTTTTTAATATTTTTCAGTCAGTTTTTGGCAGTCATCATGTTTTAATGGCCATGTTAAAGCTATATGTGGTCCAGTTTGATCAGTCCAATAGTTATGCAGAATCACCACAGCCTGATTATGAAGGAACATTTCTGGGGTTAAATGAGTGGCTCTATCACCCATAGACACTTGTTTTTCGGGGACTGCACAGAATGTAATGGCAGACTGACATGTAGACAAAACAATTGACAATCACACTGACATATAAACATCAAGGATGGCTCCTCTTTCTGATACTCAGAACACTGCCTATGTGTGTATGGATAAGAGTGTATTTGTGTGTGAGTACCTGCACATGCTGCTCTTGCGTGAGCCAGAGCTGCTTGGGGATGACGGAGGGGTCTGATAGGACCAGCTGTAATCGGACCCCTTTAGATCTTTAATCACCTGAGAGAACGTGTAGGAGTCAGAGGTTTGTCTTCTATTTGTTTCTGTCTTTGTGTATTCTGGATGTCATGTTTGCGTATGCTTTTCACCTGTTCACTGGCAGGGGGCAGTTTGTGCGGATCAGTTGTCAGCACAGTCAGGTCATCAATGATGGCCTGGAGATGGGTGATCTCGCCCAGCATAGCAATCTCTCCATTCTTAAAACAAGATAGAAAACATTTTTACTTTTTCTTTTACACTAAAGTCCAAAAATTCTCAGTGTACAGTTTCCACAACAACCATAACACAGTTAATTATACTCAAAGCTCTAGTTACTTTTATGTATGATTATTTTTCGTGATATACTTAAACTGTAAATTAGGTACTGTAAGCAAAGCAGTTTAGTTTCTTGTCTTTATAAAGATAATGTGGTTGACGTGTCAGTACGACACAAAGTAACAACTCATTTTACACGTTTTTGCTTTACATTGTTTATTAATTAATGGTTTTATGCAAGATAAATGTTATACTGATGCTATTCTTTAAAGTGTCTCCCATCAGTACAGCCCAAGGTTGTTCATTTTAGCCTTATAGTTTTGTAGCTAAATACATGTGTTTTTTTTTTAATGGGGCAATATCAAACAATGGCCTCTGGCATAAGGGTTCAAATACAGTAATTATCAGTGGAGCTGTTCAGTGAACATGCTTCTCTGTACGGCACTTCAAAAGTTACTTTAGACAGTGCTTGCCCTCATCTGTCCATCTTTCCTCCTGCTGTTAAAGTCTATCACATTTCCTCCATATGTGTCCTCACCACAACTGGCTGAAGGAAACCAATGAAGGTGCAGAAGCGACCCCTCTCCTCCACCAGGGCACGGCGCACTGCCTGCTTCTCAGTCTCCTCCATCAGCAGGCACATGTCGGTCACATCCTGCATGGCACTGTCGAGCTGTGGCTGCAGGTCCCCTCGCCCTGGGTGGGAGAAGGCGCAGCAGTGGGTGAGAGACGTTTATCAAACGAGAGAGCAGAGACTGACACAGGAAGGTAGAGGTTTTCATCAGAGGGTGAAAATGAAAAAGGAAAGAAAGATGGAGGTGTGGAAAAGTGTTAATGTAACTAAATGTGGATATCTCTCATAATGCAGGAGTTCATCCAACCGCTAGTACAGATTATAAAATTTTGACCAAGACAAAAAAAGCAGCAACTTGTTTATGTGTTTGTTTTTAAGCTATTTTAGCTCTGTATTTGTTCTAATGTTAATGTGCAGTAGTCAGTTTCCTAACTTTTCGCTAAAAGTTTTGCTAAAAATGTAATGTTATCATATCTGTTGTAACTATACTGCAATACCTTGATAATAAAAGCTTAAATATAAGTGCATATGTAATCTGAAAAAAGATTGCTATCTCTAAAAATACATCAAATGCAGTAAATGGAAAGCAAGACATGAAAATTTCTTTGTAGTTTTACAGCATGTAAGAGCAGAATGAGGAACAAAATGGCAGAGATAACAGACGAGGAGGGGTAGCATGAGAGTCAGACTGAAGCCTGCAGTGTCACTACAAAGCTGATAGTAACAGCTACAAGTCATGCAGGAGTCAAGGAAGAAGTTCAGTTACATCATGCATTGTTAAAAGTGACACTACACGACAGCTAACTACAGACGCTGAGCTCTAATCTGTCACGAGGGGCAAAACTTGTTTAGGAAGCATTGGAGCTAGTTCATGTAGTTTTTAAAAAGGTCATGGTTACAAGTTTCATTAGTTTCAATGGAGAATTAAAAGCTAAACCCCAGTTGACCATTTAGGTGCAATAAATAAACTGTCATGTTGTTGTTGGCTCAGTAGAATGATGCCCATTACAAGCAAGGCTGGATTGCCCACTGGGCACAGTATGTAACTATTCAGGTGATCCGAAAGGTTGAGGTTCAAAATGTGACATTCAATTTGTGGTAAAAAGACTACAAATAATTATGTTTGTGCAGAAAAGTCAGAAGTATATTTTAACCTATAAATTAACATCACTTAACAACATTGCTACCCCACCTCATGAATCACCGGTCACAAAAAAATCTCAATATCAGTTGTTTCAGGCAAATTAAAATTTTCTGACTGAAACCTTCCAACATCAAAATGCATGATCTTCTACAATGACCCTAACACGTCTGCTCTGTAGAAGATAATGAAAGTTTTTTATCATTTTTTTCTGTGTTGATTTAAAGCTTTAAATCTTCAAATCTGGTCATGCAGACTTTTGAACATTGTCTGGTTTCTCTGGCACCAAAGGAGGAATAAAATATGGGAAATTCAACACAAATACAAACGTCAGTTTTTCCGTTGGCCACTGGGCAAACTGTTTTCTGCACATTTTCTGCACACAGACTAGAATGGAGGACTTAGCTGATTAAAATGAAGAAAACAGACTGAGAGTGATGCAGTTCAGGACACACACAGCACGTGTTTCATGTTTAAACTAGAGTGGCACCAGCCTAAAAGCACCTGTGTTGTAATGGGGCCTCAGATAGAAATTTGGCTTTAAGGCTTTATTATTTCAGCTTGCAATGTGCTTATATGGTGTACTTGACAAAATAATTGTATGCTAATTACATTACCATAAACTCATAACTAATTAATAACAATTTATGCACCGAGAGCGAGTTAAATTAAACAAAAGCCTACAGCTTATTATGGGAGTCCCTGTGGTGGGTTAATCCAGCCCTGATAAGGTTCTCTCTATTCCCCTTAAGTCTGCTTACATGACTATTTCATTATGAAAGACAATTTCCTGATATACCCCCAAAACTTTTCCATGACCTCAAATTTAGTAATAATCACTGCCTGCAGGCAAATGCTGGAAATTTAAAAAGAAAAGGATGTGATGCGGTAGAGCAGCGAGCGGCAGGCTGATACTTACCCTGCATCTCTATAGAAATACCAGAGGGGAGGAGAGACAGAAAGACGTAGCAGTGAGAGGGGGAGACAGAAAAAAAGGAAGCAAAGTAAGGAAAGAGAAAGGAAACAGAGAGAGAGTGACAGGGGCGGGGAGAGCAGAAATAGCAGAACTCATTGTTAGGGTTAGTACAAGGAAGCCATCACAAGACAGCCACAGTGCCAAATGTTAGAGCAAAATAACACAGCTGCAACCAAAAGTTCAATCCAGAAACAATAATATCCTCAAGCATCAGCTGCGATGGGGCTTATCAGACACAGGAACAGACATTGCACAGTTTAACTGTTAATCTAGTCCTGTTAAAGGATAGTTTAGGTTTTCAAAAGTGGAGCTGTCTCATTTTGGAGATGCACCCAGGTATGCAACATTGTGGAAACATTGTGCCAGTGTGGAAGAGATCAGCATCAAAACGTATTTTAGCCACATGAACTCTCATGTCATGTGAACTAGAATGTCTGATGGCTTTAAACATTGCATGGATAGAAGTTCAGACTGAGGACTAAGGAGAAAGGGCAGTGTGACGTCGCGGTATGCTTTTGTACTTTTTTAAAAAACACATTTTGCTGCTGACCCTTGAAAGCAGGACTTTGCTTATCTGTTACACTGGTAACTTTTCAGTTACAGTACATACAGTAGGTGTGTGATAACTTCTACAATAGGTAACGCACTGACTACTGTGAAGCGCCTCATACAAACCCCCCGTCAAAGATATCAGACTATCGTTTTAAGATAATTTCTTATATTACCCTTGTTTTATGTGAGAAAATGACATCTCTAAGCATATAACTTGCATTCAGATTCACAGTCACTGGGTTGCTTTTGAAGGTGTGGACTTCCTAAAGAAATCAGGCTAGAAAAAACTGACATGATCATGACGGGACTTTTTATCAATACAAACGAAATCTTTAGTGAGAAACAAACTGAAAACTAAGATTCATAATTTATATTAAATAGTAGCCTCTCTAATATACATTATTGCTTCACAGGAAACCTCTGAAGACAGGCTGAATTTAAATTCTTCTTCTTTTTTCACTGATTTTGATCATATATGATTTGAAGCAAAAAAAAAAACTTACCAATTTAAATGGTGCAAACTTTTTTGAGGTACCAGTATCAACATTATCATTATTATTATTGTTATCACATTACCAACATTCTAAGCGTTTGTTCACAGCAAACCTCTCAATTTTTTATTTTTTTTTGCTTTCCATAGGGGCGCATTTTTCGCCTTACAAATACTGTTTACTCTGTTTCCAACATACTAATGTGCTTACAAGCCATTCTCCCTAAACAGAATTTAAAGATTAAATAGCTGTTTCCTGTAAAATGTTAACTTTTTTCTTTTTCTGTTTCAGTCCATTAGTTGTGTTTGTGCCAGCACAGCACAACAAACACAGCTAGCCTCATCCAACTACTGCAGTAATAAATGCTAATGCAAACCCCACCTAACTAAGTAAAGAGGAATGACATATTAACATATTGACTTGCTTTTCTGTTTAATAATTGTAAAGACAAAAATGATGGACTCTCACAAAGACTGCCCCAGGAAACTAAGTCCAAGAGTTACCTGTGCTTTGGACGACAATTTGTTTTCTTATTTTTCCCATGAGGCAATGCAACTGTAGGCTACGTAAAGGCTACCAGAGTGTGGAATACTACACCAGAGGACCTGACCTCTACAATATGGTAATGTAAACCCACCTGACACAGTCAGGCATGAGTTACTGTGCATATAGAAGGAAAAGCTCCATCATAGCTGTAGGAAAACATTTTGGAAGTTGTCCTCATGATGCAGGCTGAGAGACTGTAATGAGCGTGCAAAGTATTCATCAAAGCAAAATGTGGCTACTTTAAAGATACTTCAAATTGAAAGTGCATTTTGCTTTCCCCCCTCTCTTTCTACATAAATATACATTTAAATTCTGACAAACCCTTGAATGAGTGTTATATACTCATTCAAGGGTATATGTTTTATATAAAATATAAAACAACAATTTCAATAATGATAAATAATTATCTTGAAATATATTTTAGACAACTTGCATGTGTAAATTAATCTGCCTGGCAACTGAACGGAAGCAGCAGCAGAAAGAAACCAACAATTATTGGCTGCTGCCTCACTGGGTAAAGCGATTCAGGACAAATGAGAAAAGATCTGTAATTTTTCAGAACGCCACCAGATGGCAATATAAACTTATAACGACTCAAGTTACTGTTTGGATGATGCTCACGTAGTCTGTTATCAAGAGTGCCAGTCAGATACAAAATGGCTCATTTTTTGTGATTAACTGCAGCCTTACACTTACGATGTTGTGTTTAGATAAATAACAGTAGGAACAATGAACTGGATATCTAAATATATTTACAGCTGCAATACATAAAACACACAAACAGCACTTTACAAGAACTGTCTGAGTGACAACCATGAGCCTGAGCTTGACTGTTAGACAGCTGATCGTTACCTTTACGAGCCTTCTTCTGCAGTTTCATGGTGTCAGATGATTTCTTCTTGATCTCGTGACGTGACCTCTTGTACTCTTGACAGAGAATAAAGAGAGATGTTTTAGAAAAACGAATGCAAAAGCTGCTGAGCAAACTCATACTGTCTTGCATTTCCAATAATAACTCAAATAGAAACAATATTAACTTTCAGGAACCGAAACCACCAAGAGGTCAGCGAAACACTGATTATTATGTTTGGTTTCAGATGTACCCGCTCCCGTTTAGACACTGTTGTATACAAAGGTATAGTTTTAGAACCGAATGATGTGGAAGCAAATGTTTAAGTAAGATTACCTGTTTACTGCGGAAACACATATTAACAGGTAAATATCCTGTTTATATTGACAAAGGCTAGTTCTACTCCTGCATATGAACATACAGTTTGGTTTGGAAAAAATTTTCATGGTGTCAGGTTTCAGTCTGATCATAGTCTGAGTAGTATGGTTTATGGAATGAGGAAAAGACAACATGTATTTGGCACAATGATATCCTAACAACACTGACTTTGTCTTTTTTAAAGCATTTGTAAAGAATGACCAGCGCACAGAGCAGGAAGTGTCCCGGCTACGTCAGAAGCCCCAAAACATGCTTTGCCTCAAAGTTTAGGTCAACTATCTGACACCCTGGCAGTGGGACAGATAATGGAACAGATAACTTGATGAGAATACTTCCTTGGCATTTTCAGACATGATTCTTTGGCTGTTTGACAGTTAGGACATCTGCAGGCATTACTTTTCCAGCTGCTGGGGTACAAGCTTACAAGGAGTGACGATGAGCAGGTAAAGAGGAGCGTAGCTCTAAGAAGCTGCAATGTGATCAAGGTAGGCATACACGCCACATGCAGCGCTGCTGAAACCTCATTTTAAAATGGTGTGCAGAGTTTGCTTTTTCTGTTCACTGCTAGCCTGTGCTAGCATAGCAATGGTGCAGCCCAGCTGATCAAACATTTGCCCTTCTGTTAGAGCCGTACATAAGCAGTACACTTAAAGCTACTTCAGCGGTGAGGATATGGGGTTAGAATTTAGTGATGTTGAAGTTGAATGAATAAGCAAATCTGGGATGTCTGTGTACCTTTGGCGTGATCCTTATCCAGCTGGTTGGCTGTCTTTTTCCAGTCCTCAATCTTGTCCTGAAGAGGAGTGATAAGACTCTCCATCAAAGCACTGTGGGAGAGACAAAGAAGTAGATATTTGAATGCAAGTTAGATGCACTGGCAGTATTAGAGACAGTGAGCAGGGATTCATTAAATAGTTCCTAAGTGTGACATTGTGACAAATGACTGGTTTAATGTAAACCTGCAATATTCAGATCTCCACAGAACAGTGCAAAAAGTACAAAACATATTTCTGAAAACATGTTAATGTATACATCACCTCCACCTATTGTTTTACTTCAGAATTTTAGTAACTGGACATTTTCCCACAACATGTCCACACATGCATACACATGTGATACACATGCTCAAATATTAAGATAAATGCATGACTATTACGACATGTGTACATCTTTTATGTAAAGCCACACAAGAGCTTGAAGATAAATCATTCATCAAAAACCCCGTCATTACCACAGTCATAGATCATTATCGCCATTACCATCATCATCAGCGTAATAGCTTTTGCTGTGGAAAAGTCATTAGAAAGTAGAAAAAATGAAGATAAAGGCAAACAATGGTTGAAAGCAGACTCTGGTGAGGTTTCCAGAGCGGTTTGCATTGTGTGCCATAGCTATATTTATTTACAGCCACTTCAATATGGATAGACAGACCAATGTTCCTAATGGAGTCCATATTGCTGTCAAGAAAACCTCACCAAACATGTGCCCCATCATAAAACAAAGTCAGCTTTACTTGGAAATACACACATAGTTGAGCATTTTCTGACTTCTGAAAGATCCTGATGGGCTGCAGTTTAGGATCAGAGGAAAAAGTTACAGAAGGGAACAAATTCCTACTTGAAATAAGGGAGCTTGAAGGATA
Source organism: Mchenga conophoros (assembly GCF_057382185.1). Taxonomy (NCBI): domain Eukaryota; kingdom Metazoa; phylum Chordata; class Actinopteri; order Cichliformes; family Cichlidae; genus Mchenga; species Mchenga conophoros. Next base: position 4,709,357 of record NC_140526.1, read on the forward strand.
ATTTCTTACTTGGTGAACTGACGAAGTTTGGCCTCAATGCTGCGATGCCTCATGCACATCCTGGTCAGAGCTGATCCGATATCTCTGGTTGCCCCTGGAAAAACAAACCAGGATCTTATTGTGAAGCATAAAATCTCCTAGTAAATTTACCACAAAGACCTCTTTTTTCTGTTCCACAAAAACATAGATCACAAAGCTGTGATCAATATTTACGTTACAGCTCGCTGTGTGCTGTGTAATGTAATGCAGTTAAAAGCGCTGCATCTTTCAAACACACGAACAGCTACACAGACTTTGTATTATTTTACCTCCAGCCAGTGTTTACACAAGACACCGATCTGCCTCGTGTAGACACTACGCGCACACCCCGGCTTCATCCAAATAAAGCAGTGTCTTGTGAGTGTGTGTGTATCCTGTGCAGGGACCCAGTTTCATGAGTAGCTAACCTGCAGCTGTAAACAGCAGTCTATTTTAAGGCAGTAGATCCATGTGGAAAAAGTTGACCTCAGAGTTTAAGTCAATTTAAGTGATGGCAGAGACTGCTAACTTCCAAACAAGGTGCTCAGATCTGTTGCCGCTGCGCTACAGGTGGAAAGCCTGCACAAGAAAAGTGATTAAAGCTTTATTCTCAATGCTTTAAATGCTACGCATTTAAAGACTTTTAAACAGAAGTCAGGCTTATATAGTATACCTTACCTAGAGAGACCATAATCTCTACTGCCAGTGAAATGTATATAGCAGAAAATTCAGATTAAACAGCAACCAAATGGGATTTCCTCCTGTTTATCATACGGGCTTAGGCTGGCTTACAAAGCAATGTGCAGGGGGAGTACAGCATGAGGAAGGGCATTAATCTAATATGTTCTTTTTAACATTTTCATCCAAAACTGGAATTATAATTTCCAAATAAAAAGGAAATTTTCAACCAATGCACACGTTTACTGGAACTTTACTTCCACTTAGCTTTAATTTCACCACATAAAACACATAATTTTGTAATTGTAGAAATATTCTTCATTTGCACTCTGCCTGTCTGTGTCCTGCATTTGGGTGCTCACCTATGCACACTCCACATGACAAAATGATTGAAATTACTTATTAGTTAAATATATATTAGTTAATATTGTTAAATATTAGTTATTTAACAGCCCTGAACTTTTCTAGACCTTACCTAAAGGAACTGCGTGTCAGGATATGTCTAACAGAGTTGAACTGAACATTCATCAGGACCATGCAGCAGTCTCTCAAAGCGGGCGTGTTCTTATGCAGTGCAGAATTTGTTAGCAAGACACAAAAACGTTGGTACAGCAAACTTTTTGGAGTCAGTTTGATCATGTTTGAACAGACTTGAGCTGCATGCAGATCAACTGTGAAGAGCTTTGAATGCAGTGATGAGTGGCCCGAAGTGAAAACTGGTTTCACTAGATGCCCCAGAGTTTAGCTGGCTCAGTCGATAGTTTATGGTTTGTCAGACTGATGGTCCACTGAATTTGCAGTGAGTAAGGCATGTGTCCTGCCTCCCGCACACTCCATCCAGGCAGCTGTCTCATCTAAATCTGAGTGCTTCTGGTACACTTAAATGAACTCTCTCCTGTTGCTTCCTAGATGTGAGAAATGTGAACTTTGGACAGTCTCCAACCTAATCTCCTGATACCCTCTGAAGTTCATGTGTGAAAACAGCTTAGGGTGATGATGAGGCAGTTAAGCTTTGGGAAGTTGGGTTAGAGTTTTTAAAAAGTGAAATGTATATTTTAAGGAATAAAATTCCTGCTGTTTCCTGCTCAAAGGCAGACATCCACGTCACCACTTCCACCACAGTGGCCTCAGCAGCTTTAAACCTTTGACACACAAACTAGTCTAGAGTACCCCATAATTACCAGGGAGTGTGGAGACCTCCTTTGCAGTCAGTTAAATCTGCATTACCTACTACATTTGATTTCACAAAATCAGTGTTATGTGGGTTCCCTTCTGTTCTAATATGAAACAATGATTTGGTGCTATTCTCGTCTGATCAATCTAATGCCTTGCTCATGAGCAGTACAGTGGTAATTAGTATTGTTCATTTAATTTCCTCACCAGATAGTCAGCAGATTCAAATCAGCAACCCCTTGATTAAAACAACCACAAGGCATATACTCAGATGTATCAGGCATACATCTGAGCATATGCCTTGTGCCTACCACACAACCACACACTCACAAACGCCAAACCACACACATGGACTCTCTCCCTCTCTCTCTCTCTCACACACACACACACACACACACACGCGCACGCACACACACACACACACACACACACACACACACGCACACACACACACACACTGTGTTGTTCACAACCAGAGAGAAGTGCGCCATTCATAATTAGCAAATTCCTCCCTCACGCCTCCTGTTCTACCCGGCAACCATTCATTAAAGCAGCGACACCCACCCCCAAACACACACACATTCATAGACACATACACACATACTAAGAATATAAAAGTGTACAATGTGCACGTTGAGCAGTTATACAACTGAAGGAGTAGTTTGAACTGTGCCTGCCGAGAATGTGATCTTACCCCAGATCAGTGAGTGGATCTCAAGTGAAACTAATGAAGAGTGTCGGTGTGTGATAGTTCGTGTCGAAGGAAAAATGAAGATTTGGGAAAGAAATGAGAGAGGACGAGGTGGAGGAGAGATGAGAGGGAATGAAGACGAAAAGGGTCGCTTTGCACATTTTAATGAGCTCACTGCTGGAGTGAGAACCACGGGACTGGAGTTACAGCCAAGTGTGTGTGTGTGTGTGTGTGTGTGTTTGATCTCTACATTTATGATGGTGCTCTTCCTGTTTGTCTGTTATTACCAGGCCTCTCAGACTCCATAGGAGATCAACAACTAGACAAAAAACTGTAACTACTCACATCTGGAATCCAGCTACTGTGTCTGTCCACATCCAAGTCAGTTTTCGTTTTCTCCGAAGCCAAATCACCATGTTAACTTGAACCAAAAGAGGAACTAACAAGACTCAAACCACACTGAACATACTTATCTTTTGATTTGCTTCACCGTTTATGGATTGCTGTATGTGAATGAGGATTACATAATTGTACACACACTGTAGGTGTGTTCAGCTGTGATCATTAAAGGCAAAAAGCAAAAAAAAAAAAAAAAAAAAAATAATAGTGTATCTATAGTCTGCTTTTAATAATATGTGAACAAGAACAAAAGTTTTTAAGGAAAAAGCCACAGCCCATGAAATTTTTTTTTACTTTACAGCCTGAGAATATATTTTTCAGAATTACAGTTTTTTTATGTTTGTTATTTTCACATAATTGGAGTGCACCAGTTTTCAGAGATAACCCCCCCCCCCCTCTCTGTATGTCTGTCCTGCAGCGGGGTGGGACCGCCTCCTGGGACATGCGACCTTACTTGTTTTCCTTCATGTTCCCTTCAGTCACTCTCCCTTTCCTGCTTTTGATATGCTTCCTGGCTGCAAAGTGCTCTGTGAATATACTGTACAGAGGGATAAAAAAAGGATAAAAGAGTAACAAATCCACTTTTGGAATTTGGAGGGATGAGGTGAAAGTCACATGTTTGTCAGCCAAGAGACTGTGTGTGTGTGTGTGTGTGTGTGTGTGTGTGTGTGTGTGTGTGTGTGTGTGTGTGTGTGTGTGTGTGTGTGTGTGCGCGCGCCGGGAGTCTGTTTAGGAGTTTTTGCTCGCTGAGGAGATTTATTTAAACTCACTTTTTTGTTCTCTTTTTTACTTGCTGGTTAGGGTCAGTAACCAAAACTTATTTCATTTAGGAAAGTACTATAAAACTAAATATTGTACTAAAAGTACTATATTGAGGAAAAAAATCATGCAGTAGGTTAAAATCTGCCCCTTTACAACACTGACCCTACATGCTGCAAAAAAGATGTTCACCTAGTAAGATTAAGGGTGGGCTTTCCATTCCATACACAAACCAAGTTTGTGTGACTCCCAAAGTTAAGTTTGTTTGCTAGTGTCAAACAAACTTGACTGATTAGGAAAAACTAGCCAGGGCAAAGTTAAGAGAGCTGTGCCATTGCCCACTTGGTTCATTTGGACTCAGGCTCAGTATGCATGTAAGCATGCAGTATGCAAGTGATGACTATCAGCACCCAAGTGCTTCCTCAACCACGGATGCCTCTGTAATTATGTTTCTGTTAAGGAATTCACAAATCTGTAGGGACAGTGTGTCACTGCTTCACTAATTAAGCCACAAAATGACAATAAAAATGGAAAAATAAATGAAAAAAATCATTTCAAATCAGCAGTCATGCTTGAATGCAGTACGAGGTATCCAGACCTACGATGAGTACTTCCTAAATGTGACATGAAGAGGTTCCTTATAAGTATTTATATGTGATTAATTGGAAGTAAGAGACTTGCGACTTTGAAAGAATGACCCTGAGGTCAGAAGAACTGGAGAAACCCACAGAGAGAGGCTAATGAATGGTAACTTCTGGTAGCTGCTGTTATTGTGTATATATTTATTTATATTTAGATTTCTTCATACATTCTTATATAGTTCTATATTGTGTATTGTGTATTTTGTTGTACAGTTATTTTATTTTCAACTTTAATTTATATATTTTATCTTATTCTTCCCAGTTAAATTTACCCTTCATTCTAATTTGTGTTGTACAGTTATTTCATTTTTAACCTTAATTTATATTTTATTCCTTCCTAGTTAAATTTACCCTTTTTAATTTTTCATATTTATTTCCTATCTTATTCATAGCCTTTCCTTTTTTGTTTTCTTTAGGTCACGAGCAGTTGTCCAAGCATTTCACTACATATCGTACTGTGTATGACTGTGTACGTGACAAATAAAATTTGAATTTGAATTTAACCTTGTACTTTCTCAGATCTAAAAATAATTTAACTTTTATACAATTAAAAATTAGAAACCTGTTATTTTATTATTTTATTACTATCCACAGCAAGCAGGTTACTTACATTTGGTTTGTTAGTACAGTAACCAGTCAAACTAAAGAACTGACTAGTCTGCTGATATGGCCTCTGGGGTTCAGGGTTCCAGAGTAACCAAATGATAAATGGGGCCGGACTTCCTGTTCAGTTACAAATGCAGATAAAAAAGTAATAGTTTCAAGATTGCATTTGGACGAGCTTCTCTCTTTTATCTCAGTGCATTTTCCCTGAATGCAACCAAATCCTGTTCATACACGATTGTTCCCAGGAGCAAAATATTGCTCTTTGCATACAGATTTAGTTTATTCATACGCAGCTAACTATTTATAGAGAGCGGTGATATCCTGCCGCCTGATTGTTAATCATTACAAAAAGTAATAATTAACAATATACACATATATATGTATGTGTGTGTGTGTGTGTGTGTGTGTGTGTGTGTGTGTAATGTAAATGAGTGTTGAATGACAATTAATGTTCTTTATATAACTCCTATATTTTTGTGCTTAAAACCTTGAATGGAGCTGATGATATGTATTCACACTTGAGGCAAAGTGAGCGCCTCCCTTGTAAATGGCAAAGTAACTGATCTTTATCACCTAGCAACTGACTTAACTGACAGGGTTGCTACGGTTTCCATGACAGCACAGATCTTGGCCTGTTGCTAAGGTCAAACTGTCTGCTGCTACGGAAGCGATTGTCTGAACTGCACTGCAAGAGAGAGAGACAGGAGAACAGAGTGGGAATACCAAACAGACACACAGACTGCAGTCACTCACTGGCACACAGTAACATCACTGTGAACACCGGAAAAGCGCTCAAAGCGGTGGGAACGGGAAGCGACACACCAGCACAAACATCGTTATTACATTAACTCGTTATTAGGGTTACCCCTGTTTTGTTAAGGAATGTGTCTGTACAGAGTGGAACAGAAATTGTATCACAACTGTTTTAGTTTTCAAATATAAGAGTTTATTTTCACAATCAAATAACCTTAACCCGTCACTGGTGATGGTTAGCATTTATAGCAAGGATGGGCAACTCCAGGCCTCTCTCACCCATCTCACCCTGGGTCAACACACCTGAATCAAATGATTAGTTCATTACCAGGCCTCTGGAGAACTTCAAGACATGTTCAGGAGGTAATTTAGCCATTTAAATCAGCTGTGTTAGATGAAGGATACATCTAAAACCTGCAGGACACCGGCCCTTGAGGCCTGGAGTTGCCCACCCCTGGTTTAAAGGGTAAATTAGGTTGGGGTTTAAAGGGTTAATATCCCTGTAGCTACAGTTTTTTTTTTTGACAATAATACTGTCATTCTAGACTTCGGTTGTAACTTCGGTTGTAACTGTAACTTCGGTCGTTGCTGTGCTTTTTGGAAGTCGAATTTCCCAGAGGAACCCACCCGAGGGATTAATAAAGTTCTATCTTATCTTATCTTATCTTATCTTATCTTATCTTAGATTTATATCAACTGGAAGAAAAAGAAATTCAGCAAGGCTTGATAAAGACTATAGCAACAAACAAATAATGAAACTATAGAAATATATCAATGCTTACCGCTATAAACACATAAAATTTTCCAGAGACGTTAAAGAAAGGTCTTTATAAAATGCAAACCCTTTAAAAGTATAACATTATTACTTATAAGCCATTTTACCTCTGCAGGTACAATGAGGTACTTTCTTTCAAAGTGTGGGTATATTTTCTAACTCCATTCATTGCATAAGATGGTAAATATACTGGCAGTTATAAGGTGCTTTCTAGTCTTCTTGATCCTTCATAAAGCTTTGAACTGTATGTGCCATTTAGCCATTCACGCACAAGTCATACAACACTTTATTGTATTCACACAAAAGGCAGGTGGAAGGACACTTCCAGTCAGGCAGAGATGGGAACTGAAACCCCCAACCTCCCCACTGTAGAAACACACTCTTCCTCTTGGCCACTAAGCCCCATCTTGGAGTAATTGCAACTAATTCACTTGCACGTGCACACACACACACACACTGTACATGCTGCTGTACACTGTTTCCTTCCCAGGAAAATCACTTCTTCTGCTCTGTAATGATAGCATCTCTCTCTCTCTGCTTCCCTTTTCTCTGGTTCTTTGCCTAGGGCATCTCTGGCCTTCCCACCAGTGCATCTCCATGGCAACTATTATCTGTACTTTTGCAGAGGGATTCATCAGTCTCTGGGTTTTCATTTGCTGTGCAATGCAAGCAAACCTGCAACTGTAATAAAGTGAATGGTAGTGATTGCTATGTATCTGTTTTACTTGGATAAATGCATCCAGCAGGCGTATTCACATCTTTCATGTTATGTGTGTATGCACTGGGTGTAGGCCTTTTTTCAGTTTCATATCAGGTGACAGGACTAAATGACAACTGTGTTTGGATTCTTCACAGTCAAATGGAAACACACACATAAAGACACACAGATGCATACACACAGAGACACAACTATATATGAAGCAAATGGTTTATTAGTTGTTCATTACTCACAATTAGTTCTTAGTGAGCTGAGGTTATGGTTGCATAATTACTCTTAAATTAACATCCTGCCACATGTCAGTCACTGGTATCTTTTGCTCCCACTGGTATCTGCTTCAATTGCTTGTGTTTCAGGTCCAATTAGTTTAATGACTTAGAACGACTATAATTATCTCACCGGTCATTACTAAAAGTTGCCACTCTAAGTCACAGCTTACACACGCACATTATTGTTTTGTTTAGTGTCGTTTTCACCTAAAAACAGCTGGTGACACACAAACTTGCAAAGAAAAATAAGAACATGAGTTATGATTAGTATTTGGTATTTAAACTTTTCTTAATGCTATCAGTACATCGTACTCTGTTCTCATCAACACTGTGTTTCTTGGGCCGAGTATGGCGCAGATTTAATGGATGGAAAAATACAACTGCTAAGCAAAATAGTTCTTCATATTATGGTGACATCTCCACCTTGACTACAGCTGATTGGTATGAAGGGGTCAAAGATGTGGGAAGAAAAAGTCTCTGGCGCCATTACACAGTGAACAAAAGTCACGTTAGACCCATGAATTGTCAATGCCATATCATATTCTGAGCATACCATCAAAGTTCCTTAATAGCTCATCAGCTCACGCTTTCTTGTTTTTGGTTTTTGTGAGTCTGAGGCCACTGCAGCTTTACAATTTCTGCCCTGTCCTGATAGGACCGTGAGCTGACTTCTCCAGTTTAAGGCCATTTACTTCAAGGCTGGACATGCTGTGTAACATAATACACAGCTTGTTGTCTTTATTATCTGGCTTCCAGATAGCAGATAAAGTTGAGCCTAATCTGGGCTGCTTTTGGGAATAAAGGCTCAGTTATAGGTTTGGTAACTGGTGTGCTGGCCAGATGTGGCCCAAGACACACCAGCCCATATATGGTAGACCTGTCACTGGGCTGAGGCAGCCAGACTCACTCTGAGTCAGTACCATCAGTAAAGACCAAATGTTGCCCACAAGAAACCTGCAGATGTGGGACACATTTGGACCAAACATTCATTTTTATCTGAGTCTAGTCCAGCAGTTTCGGAAACGCACCAGCTGGCACCAGTAATTATGCCACGCATACCTGCAATATGATAATATGTTTCAACATTGCAGACTTTGTTTTCTGGCTCTGCTGTTAAGAGACGCAGACTGTCAAATATTACACAAGCAGCTAAAGACTTTTTAGCTGCTTCTGGTACTTTAATGAAGAACGAATCCTCCACATTTAGTCACAAGCAGCCCACATCCAAAACAAACAACTGCCTGCTGCTCCCATTCACTAATACATCATCTATTATGTGAGCCGTTTGGTTTGAAAACACTTAAAAAGGCAACTGCATCACTGAAACTTTTAGGGACTCTCATAAACTATACGCAATCCCTTAACCTTAGCTAGGTTGTACAAATGAAAACCAGTCAGAATGAGAAAAAAACCCCCATTTAGTTCACATTTCACATAATGTAATCTGAGAGAAAGGTTGTATTTGATTAGAGATCATTGCAGTTTTTATAATTATTTCCTAACTTTTTATTCCCTTAATGATAAGGGAATAAAAAGACATAATAAGACGTGTAAAGCGAGGAAAGCTGACACACTTATAGTCTGTTAAATTTAACCCGGCCAAGTGTTGTTAGTTATGCTGTAAATCCACTAAAGGCCACAGTCCATTAGCAGATTGCACATCCAAAGACACTGTCAGTAACCCTGACTTAGCTCAAAGGGTCAGCCACACATGAAGATGAAACACATAAACACATAAATATGACAACAAGGACTGAAGAAGAAAGACAATAAAAAAGCAATGCAATAGGTGATATACAGACGAAAAGGAATGTGCAGGATGACGATGCGTTTGTGTCTCAGGTGGCAAAACACAGAGGCAGGGTTAATGCTAGAGCAGGTGAGGCTGTGGTTGCCAGGGTTACAGACGTCTGCAGCATCCGCCCATCTGTTCCCCTGACAGCAGCATCTCTTCAGTGACACAGCAACAATAAGAGGGAGAGGTGAAAGAGATAAACTCAAAGGCAGAAAGGAAGGAGGAGACAAAGATAGATGGAGACAGATTAAAGAGAGGAAGATGGGAAGAGAGTCTGCAGTAGTAGCACCGGCTGATAAAGCAGAATTATTCATGAGGCCTAGATTCTCCTCTCACCATGAAACCAAGACAGAGATTGTGCTTTCCAGACAACTAGACAGCCCTGGCCAAAACAAACCACCTCTGAGACAACAGCATCTACATTATGTTCCAGTGTAAATCCTGTGCCGCAAATCTCCAATACAGCATGCTGAAGGAATGCATTACAGCATGAAACATTATACTTAAGCAATAAACCACAAGAGGCCGTGGTTTGGAAAGATCCTGACTGAGAAGAACACTGGTGGTAACGGTGTTAAGGCTCATTTGCCTTACTGGTCAATAACATGAAGATGTGATGATGTTCTTCACTGAGTGAATGCATTTAATCCATTCACTCAGTGAAGCATGGTACCTCAGGGTAGCCGTTGAATGGATTTGAACCCTCAACCTTCCGATCATGGGGTCACCACTCTACCCTACTGAGCTATCCCTGCCCCATATTATTAACATAGATAATAATGTGGTGGTTTGTTGGGAACGCGTAAATATGATGAAAACCAACTATATCCACTTCACACACTCAGCTAATGTTGCACAGTATCACGACACTATAACTGCGTGTTTTTACAGCCAGTGGATCAATTTTAAATGAAGTCACAGTGGCTGTGTTTACCTGTGCTTTTTGTGTAGATCAAAGGCAGGAGCAGTTAAGGTCACAAGAATTAGAGCCAAGCACTTCAGTAGAAACAAAGAAATGTCTCACATATTTGAAATACAGTAGTTCAGTGATTTAAGCTGTTACTTCTGCTGAGCTCCTTTGGGAACAAGTCAACAAGCCGTACAAAGATCTTGAAATGTCTTAATGACTGCTCTCCGTGTTTTTTATCTTTATGTGGCCATAAAAAACTTTAAAACACATTTAACTCTGCATACATCAAGCTGCTTTGGGTGTTTTATTTTCTGGGGTTGCTTCAAGTTTCTCTTTATTCAGTACCATTAACAGCCAAATCACAGCAAGTGCATCAAGGTGCTTTATGTGCCAGTGGTCCTTATTTTAAATACTAAATATGAGTAACTGTTTTCCGTTACAGTTACCATTTAAAAAGGTGATCATTAGAATACAGTCTTTTCCTGTTTCATATGTTAGGCTATCCCCTCTCTATCGGGCAGGAATGCATTTCTTACTTGGAAATTCTGACACCACTTCACATTTAAAGAAGAAAGGGATGGGTGAAATCTAACAGTGTAGTGCAAACTCTGTTTGCCACCAATCAAGCTGCTCTCAGCGTCAAAAGACTCCACCTGCAACCTAAAGAAACATCTGGAAACAAGTTCTTTTTTAAAAACTAATGTTAGCCTGCTGCAACTACCTTGTTTTAGTTGTGGCAACTACCTGGGTTATGTGCAACTTCAGTATCTTTGATGTACTATTGCTATTACTGAAGGATACTTCCCTCCGAGCTAACATTGTTAGCTAGGGTTACCTGAGGTTAGTTCATAGGCTCGTAGACTTGATGGATAGTATTAACAACCTGCTAGCTGCAAATAACCATGTGCAGTTCTGAAAGTCTATGAACTAACCTCAGCTAACGCCAGCTAACAATGTTAGCTCGATGGCAAGTAGCCTTCAGTAATAGTAATAAATCACACAGCAATAGTGCAGTACACAGCAATTTATGTTGTTAAAAAGCATGACAATATAATTAGTAATCCAAAGTATTCAGAATACATTACTCAAATTGAGTAACTTAATGGAATATGTTACAAACTACATTTTGGGGCATGTATTTTGTAATCTGTGGTGGAATACATTTTAAAAGTAACCTTCCCAACACTGTTTATAGAGAAACCCAAACATTAAACACCCTCTATGAGCAACTACTTGGCAACAGTGGGAAAGAATAAAAAACCCTTTTAACAAGATAAAAATCTCTAACAGAAGCAAACTCAGGAAAGGGCAGCCATGAGCAGCTGGCGCTGTGGTGAAAGAGAAGAAAGCAGAGGGAGAAATGACAAAAGACACAATGATGGTAGAATATGAATCTGTTTACCCTTACACCAAGATTGGGATCCCATCATCTATCCAAAATTTGACCTCATCTTTTTGTTACGCCGCAGTCTGATTCAAATAAGGACACATTAGCATTTATGTGATAGGATACTACACCAACAACATGCTTGCATGGTATGATTACCTCACAACGAGAGGACCCTGGGTTTGAATCTGTTGTCTTTCTGTGTGAAATTAGCAAGTTCTCCATGTGCCTGCGTGGGTGGTCACTGGGTACTCTGGCTTCCTCCCACAAAGACATAACTAGGTTAACTGGCGATTCTAAATTGGCCATAGGTGTGAATGTGAGTGTGAATGAGTTGTCTCTATGTGTTAGCCCTGTGACAGACTGATGACCTTTCCAGAGTGTATCCCGGCTCATGTCCGGTGACAGCTGAGATAGTTTCCAGCCCCACCGTGAAACCTGAACTGGATAAGCAGCAGAAAATCATTGAATGAGTTACTTTTATTAATTGTGTAAATAAAATGTTAATTTTAAGGATGGTATTGGTTCACTGTAGAAGGTCCTGCTCGCCACACAGAGATAGAGGTCTCTTTTTCTTCACTTCATTTCCCCCCCAGTGGTCCCCCTTGGCAAGACTGTTTAATATGGTAATGATTTTAATAAATGTGAGCACAAGACAGAGGAAAACAACTGCCAACGAGTTGAAACATAAAGTTCTTATTTATTCCTGCATATACAATCTTTGTCATTCGTATAGTGTCTCTTTGTATGTCCCTCACGATTTCCCGTCGTCACCCCCGGGATGTGCCACTCCAGTACTTTTACTGGCCCCCATATGGCCATCCTTATGAAAAAATTCTGGAGGTGCCCCTTGGGACAGCCCTTCTGTCATGTTATGACATGATTTCAATTTGTAAGACTGGATATTTAATAAGTAATTAAAGTGCCCAGCTTATGAGCATTGTTACCTGATTCAAGCTCCACGTGGTTTGGTCAAACTCAAATTACGTGTCAGATAAAGTCAAGCTCAGCCTGGAACTGCAAGTCGTGCTGTCAGTCAGAAATGTTTTGACTTGACAGAAACTGTGACACGTACATTCTAGCTTTGACCTCTGACCCACTCTGGATTTATGACATCAGTCAGAAGGTCATGACAAGGTCACTTCCTGTCAAAACACATCTTTCCACCCTAACTGCAATAGCTATGATGACGGAAGACTAAGATAGGCGATCGCTGATGAACTGATGCACAAACTCAGACATTAGCTTAGTTTCCTTATATCTGTTGACTGGTTACTTATTAATGATTTCCAACAAATGTTTTATTTCCTTTGTGTTTTACATCCGAACTTTTAATTTCCTTAATGAGCCTAGTGGAAGACTGTGTCTCCTGAGCGAAGATCTTTTATCTGTTCCTTGACGATATTTGCTGTCTAACCTCTTAAGTTATAAAATGAACAGTCTGAGAAAATAAGATCAATACCCTCTTCTAAATCTTTTTCAAGACATACTTTTTCCCCACAGAGTCTTTCCTGCCTCATTTATTTTTATAATTTTTTATTGTTTCATTTTTGTGTTTGTTTTCATTTAAATGGTTCATGGCTGATGTGTTAAACTGTAAACTGCTCATTTTTTGGTGTCTTTTTGCTATAGTAGTTTGGTTTTAAAAGTATTAATAAATACAGATTATCAAATGTTAACAAAATAAAAAAAACAGTTTTAGAAACGGTATCATGCTCAAACCGGGTGCAGTTTAATGCTGCAGCTGCTTATCAGACGCCGTCCCCAGAGACGCATCAATCAGGACCCAGATGAGTGTCAGCTGAGACGAACCCGAGCAATCAATGTTCTGCTTGAGTCTAGCTGATTTTTACAGCAGTCATTGTCCTCCCCAGTTGCACGAGATTAAGAAATCATCATGAAGCGATGGCCGCAGAGCTCCTTTTCTGTTCAAGGAATTTCTATTAACTTGGTTTTATGTCCCGAAATGAGTAAGAGCACTAATTGTCCAGTCAGCTGGGATTAACTGTTGTTGTTCTGTTTCACAGAAAAAGCAAAAAAAAAAACAAAAACAAAAAAACTCACATGTCAACACAGTTCTGATGAATTTAGCTTATTCAGGCCTGATTAGGTAGAATTAATGCCTTATGCACTCAAATAGCCTTTACTATAATTAGCACATTCACCTTTTTCTGTATGTGATCTATAATTAAGCGCTTTCCACATGTCCTGCATCAGTCATGCTGTTGTTAATTTTGAAAAATGAAATAGGGTATGGCAGTCTGCCTGTGATAGTGGCTGACCTACTTGATTGACGAACCCCTGGCAACACAAGCAACTCTTCTGCATTACGTAGATGGAATTTATGGAATAAAAGTCACTTCTCCCATCATCAGTGGCGAAACTGTGCAAACCGTACTGATGACTGGTGGATAGGTGCCAGGAAAAATGACAAATGCAGCAGTTTCTAACATGCGACGAGATCGTGGAGGCTGTAGACAAACTGTGTAATGTAAGAGTTCAGATACAAAATGTACATGTGATTTGTACCTTTTTGGTTTTTCTTATCTAGTTGTTGAACCACGGTGGCACGGTGGTTATCACTGTTGCCTCACAGCAAGAAGGTCCTGAGTTCAATTCCACCATCAGGCCGGGGTCTTTCTGTGTGGAGTTTGCATGTTCTCCCCGTGTTTGCGGGGGTTCTCTCCGGGTACTCCGGCTTCCTCCCACCGTCCAAAGACATGCAGCTTGTGGGGATAGGTTAATTGGATAATCCAAATTGTCACTAGGTGTGAATGTGCGAGTGAATGTGAGTGTGAATGGTTGTCTGTCCCTGGATGGATGGATGGATAGTTGTTGAACCATATAGAGTTTATCAACTTATACTTCAAAAAATAGTTGCCTTGGAGCATGAAATGCATACGCTGAAAAAGCTATCCATGTCACTCATCTTAAGGGCATCACAACTGCAGAAATGCAGCTACAGCTGGGGAGTAATGTACTGTGCCATAAATAAAAGTCAAAGCCAAAGTGCATCTGTGTTCAACAAAGACAGGTCACAGGTTAGAGCCAGAAGCTTAGCTTAAAAGGAATAGGAGACAGCTCATGTGTCTATGTGCATTATTGCTGCAGAAATAAAAGGTTACATTTTTCCATCTCTATATCTCAGCTCTCTGTCTTAGTCTTCCTCTAAATTTTTCAGTAATACACATTAAACCCCCTCTTTCAGAGTTCTTGCTTCCTAACATGTGGGAATACACATTCAAACAACGTGACAGGTCAAAACACAGGTTTGAATGTGCAGAAGCAAGTAAACAAAATAATAGGCGATTTCTGTGTAGTCCAGCTGCACATTAATTCCCTTCTATCAAAGAAATATATTAACATGCATCACCTGAAACTGCAGTTTCTTTTATCTGTTTCCATCCCTGCCATTTGATCTCCTTTCTATGCGAAAAAAAAAGTCAAATATGAAGCATAATTAAGTTCCATTAACTGACCCTGAGAACTTGAAAAACTGACCTGAGTTCAGAACAGCCTGCAAGAAAGCAACCCTGCTCCAGGATTAGACACTACTTGGCAAAGAACCTTAGCATCAAAGAGCTCACTTCATGATCACAGAGGAAGTCCAACTTCCTTACTCAACAAACAGACATGCACAAATGTATACAGTAATTCGCAGCCCACAACCTTGGACCCAATAAAATGCAGGGCACAGTAGACCAGTGTACTGGTGCAATGGTTTAGAGAGGAGTCAGCTGGGCCTGGGAAAGCATGCACATTCTCTGGCTTTGATTACAGAGGCTTTAAATCTCTCTTACACACATATCCACAAGGACACACATGAGCATACGAACTAAAATACAGATACACACTCGCTCCCCAGAGACAAAGACAGGGTTGAACTAAAGGCCTCCAGACAGGGTATAGGCCTTTTTTACACAGAAATGGGGGGATGCTGCCAAAGGACAGTTTCTGATGCTAAAAATACCAACAGAGAAAGGGAAACTGGCCAAGTTAGCTAGCTTGAACCTACATTACACAATAATCAGTGGAAAAAAATGCAACGAGAAAAGAAGAAGAAAATGCAACTTAAAAGGCTTTCTGCTGTCTCTACCAATCAGTAAGAAGAGAAAAGCAAAGTTCAAAGTAATACAGGCTTTAAGCATACCCTCCATGACCTTCCTTCTAGCATCTGAACTGCTCCATGGGTTCCTTCTTCTCACAGATGTAGAAAAATTTAATATTTTTTCAGAAGTGAAATATCACTGAAGATGTGAATAAGCTTGGTGCTTTTTTAGCTAGTGTGCTAGAATGCTTTAGCTATTATTCTGTATTTGAATAAACAGTATGCAGTACATGTGATGGCGACCTCTCCAGGGTGGACCCCGCCTCTTGATTAAAAGCTGGGCAAGCTGCAACCCTAAAATGAATAAGAAGCTAAGCAAATGGATGGATGAAGTTGAATATTGAGACTGCACTTCGACACTCGATTCACTTTTCAGACCAACACAGCAAAAAGACGAAGGAAGCAAAGTGACTGCGTGTGCCTTTCACCTTTGAGTTAAGTTGCACATTATTAGATTTGATACATTCCTAAATGGAGTGAGGTTAAACAGCAAAAAAGCCTGATAAATTATTCAGAGGGAAAAAAAATAATCATCAAGTCTTCTGCTGATTTTCTCTTTGATATCTGTCTAAACAATTTCCATAAAAACAAGTTGTTTGATTAGGCACATGTCCGCACTTTTCAGTACACTTCTTTATTGCGGCAGTTGACATACACATGCGGGTGCAGCTTTTCGGCTACAGCCTACACACATCATCAACAACAACAGGACCTGATTCATTCTGGTTTAAGCAGCCGAGGCATGAATGGGGATGCCGTTTAGGTGCGTCCGCCTACCCGACGGCCGCGCCACAGACCACGCCCCACCACAGCTCTGCAGTCAAAAACAGGCTCACTGCAGCCACTAAGAGTAATTAGTATTAAACTCTCAATAAATATATATTTTTCACCTCTGTTCACAAGTTTCTGGATTTCTTTTTTTTTAAAAATAAAACTAAGACTGAAATGTATTTTTCCAATGTTCACATTCTGTTTAACTTGTTGCTTTTTTGAAGAAGTGGTGCAGACTAATGAAGCAGTCTAGTGACAAAAGTTACAAATAGTTGTTTGAAATGAAAGTTGTTTGTTTAAAACAAAAACTACTGAAGGATTGATTGTGAATGAGTTTATGATCTAAATAAAGCTGCAGCTAGGCCTTTCTGTCATTGTTTTGTTTAGATGGGGCGTGAAAATATTTCTTCCCGCCATGTGGGGAATGAAGTAAAGAGTTTGAGAAACACTGGATTAGGCACTTTATTTCAGCACAGTGCCAAATGATGTAGTCTTGCTCTGGTGTTAATTAATCCTTTCTGTATATAGAGTACTAATATATAAAATATAACAATTAAGCTAATAATTAAGCATTATTTATTTGTATGATAAGTTCATTTACATCCTTGACTACACATAATGCACGTATGTAACTCTTTAAATAGCTTATGTAGAAAAATAAGAATGTCCTCAACATTAAGTCAGCATTAATAAAAACTTGGCATACAGAAAAATACTATAAATCAGGTCTGTGGTCGGGTTTATTCAAACAGCCATCCCACTCGGTTATACACAAAACCTTGGATCCCTTCCACCTACAAGGTTGATGACCTCACTGGAAACCATCCTGTCCCTTGTCAGGGAAAAACAGAACATAATCACGCAGTAGCACTGCTGTTTCACATTCACTTTACTCGAATACAGAAACATGACACCTAATTAGGATCAATAAAAAGGAAAATCAATGGAAAGTACATTTGTGCATCTTAACAACCTGATATTGATCTGATATCTTTTACTGTTACCGTAAATGTTCAAACCTGAGTTTCAGTTTAGGTGGAGTATCAATCCTACAGCACATGGTTTTCACAAGGAAAACTCTGAATCCAGATCGGAACACCTCACCCACTGGTAAGAACAGTTTAAACAAAGCTGTTGTCTGATGCCAGAGTAGGCGGAGGTGCGGAGGTGCTTCCCTCAGCACCGGCTGTTGAGTGGCTGGTTTTCTAAGCTGTCTGCAGTTCCTAACCTCTTGAGGCTACATGACACATGATCTTAAAGTGCTCTCACTGCTCTGGCAAATACTTAGAAAGCCACTCAGTATTGGGTTCAAGGGAAAGCTTATCTCCGTCACAAATTCACCCTGTTGCTGTCTGTGCATATGTGCATTCTCCTGTATCATGCATTGAAATGGCCAGCTGAACATTTCTGTGGCCACTGCTCTTCAAACTTCTCACAACGCATTTACAAAAGTTCAAAAAGGAGCACACACAAAGAACAGAGGGTTAACACTACAGTGCTCTCCACATACTTGAAGTCACTGTCAAGTATTCTAATCCATACATTGTTAAAATAGCATTTGACTGAGTCATGGGATCCAGTCCAGAGTTATGTTTTTTCCCTTATAATAACAGAAATTTGTTGCCAGTGGGGTGAGCTAATCTGCCTTTCTGTCTTTTACAATTTTAACACAGAAAATTTCCAAAAATGGCCCTGAAACAAGGGACTGCACTCTATATTTATCTCAGTGACGTGATGTATTTTTAAAGGAACATTTTAACATTTTTGAAAACAAACTGGCCGTAATAAAGTTGATGCCACAGTATATATATATATATGGTCTAAAGTCACTAAATGAAACAATAAAATGTGTTATTCCCAAGAATAATGCACATATTTTAGTAATCTGGTGAATTACAAAAAACTGGGATAAACCAGAACTTCTACATGTTAAATACTGCAATCTGTTGTTACATGTTCTTTACAAGAGATGCTTTATGGAGTGCAAGAAATTTTCCTTCCAAATAAGGTCAGGAGGTCAAATCTGGAAGTTGTGCAAGACCAACATCCTTCAAGGCTACTTGCTGGTACTCTTAAATAAATCATATTTTCTTTTAGCGTCAGTGTTTGTGTTTGTGCCATTTTGGCTGCTTTCTCTTAAAACACATTTTTAGATAAACTCACAAATTTTCCACAAAACTGCTCAGTGTGGTTTCCTGGCATGTTGGTTTGCACGCCGAGGACACACAGGGCTTACAACAGGGAGAAGTGCTTAGAGTTAATTGGTATGCAGTGAACACATTCTCTCACAAAACAAAAAAATTACACGTGAATATAAAGGTTGCTGTGCAGTTGTGTGGCAACTGCCTATAATTGCATATTAACTGTTGTTATCATTATAAATGTTTGGCAAACTTTTGATTAATTCTTGACTTTGTCCCTGAAAAACCAAAACACATGTGAAGAGGAACATAAAAATCATTTATTATTTTATGCTTTTCTATGCATTGGGTTTCATAACATCAGATAGTAGTTTGCCATTATGTAAAGCAAAAGTTAAAGGGTAAAGTGTGTTATATTTACATGCCATGAAATGTCCTTTGAAGCTAATTAAATTGCCTCAAAGGACAGGATCTAAGATATGGTTATAATTTATGAATAATAAATGCACATATGACACCGTGGAATCACCAGTCAGAGCTATGCCATCACAACCAGAGTTAGGCTTGTCTCTGCTGAGTCATGCACTGCAGTGATCTAAATATAGCATTGTGGGTAATGTAGTCTGAGCATCATGTATGCACGTCTGCTGTTCTGCACATTATTGATCCCCCAAGGAGCAAAATAATGTATAGAACTGGCTCTGAGAACATGAGACAAACAAAAGAATGATGGTCCATGACTGTCACAGTAAGTGGGAGTGAGTGATGGCATGTTATACATGGAGCCTCGAGCCATAACTCCTTCATATTATTTTCTTTTTCTACTTTTATTGTTCTTTTTTAATACATTTGCTCATAAAATAAAAAGAAAACATGCAGAAGAATAAGGGGTTCGATTTTTCCCCAAAAGATAACACACTGGCATCTGTGTGCCACTGTTGCCATGGCAACACAATTATTGGGCTAGCTGCAGACCTGAGAGAGAGAGGGGATGAAGGGGATGCAAAAAATATGAATGGGAGAGGAGTCGGCGTAGATATCCCTGCATCTGTACAGGTACTGCGTCCATTATGAGGGAACATTATGGCACGAGATGTTACTCACATGACAAATAAAATAATGTAAAGAAAAGCAGATTCATTGAACAGAAATAAAATCAATTGAATTGTTTAACTGTACTAAAGTATTTAATGTTGAATACAGATTTCATTACTACTCAAAAGTCAAGCCAGTTTCTCAATTTGAAATTTACTAGTTGCAGAAGGTATGGTGTGAAATTGCAGGTGTGCAAGTGAAAAGAATTGAAGCAGCACTGACAGCAGTCCAGACGTTTGCAGGAAGTATGGAGACGCAAAGCTGGTCTGGGTTTGTATTTTATGTCCCAGAAAATCACAATTTTATTGGTAACTCTTGTAGTGAAAGATAGAACGATTGCTGCATGTTTAACATTCCACAGATATAAAGTCCTTCCTCCTAACATTACAGAACACAAAGAAGTTGTTCAGCATGTAATACATATTGCACAGCAACATTCACTTTGTATCAGACTATGAGTGATGCTAAAATCAGGGAGAATCCCTTTAAGATCATAACAGGTCGAGATTGGACATGTAATTCTGTGTGTGTGTGTGTGCGTGTGTGTGTGTGTGTGTGTGTGTGTGTGTGTGTGTGTGAGAGTGTGTGCGCGCGCGCATGCAGCTGAGCCAGCACCAGCCACACCGGTTATCACGCCTGGCTGATGGTCGTTAATGCTGAGGATTAACACCTAACTCTCACATAGCTGTCAGCAAACACATGTACACACCATTATACTAGCTTTTCTCTAACTGCTGCAAGAGTTGCATCAGTATTTTGAGAAACTTAGTAAAAAAGTTATTAAATGCTAAAAGTGAAAATAGAAGCATGTAAATGTAAAAGAAAACCTTGTGCTTCAAATTGTTCCTGACAAAACTCCTAAAACACAAAGATACATAAGCACACTCACACTGCTCCTCCGCCCAGCCTCTTTACTGATTAAACAGGATTGGGCCCTGGAGCAGTGAGACTCACTGAGCTCAGCTTCCCATGCTTACTGAGCGAGGACATTGCATGTGTGTCTCAGTGTGTGTGTGTGTGTTTGTGTGTCCAATAGAGCATGTCCTGTGTTGTTGACCTCTGGGACAATACTGCACTGTGACATGAGGAAATGTCCACAGAGAGCTGCCAGAGACAGACAGAGCGATGGAGGGAAGGAAAAGGCCAATCGAGGAACAGGAATTGTGAGAAACACAAAAATTTGATAGGAGAAACATGTTGTGAAGAAAGAGATGGCAAAGGGGGGAAAAAGAGAAAACGTGAGGAGGAACGCAATATTTGGATTAAGTGAGGAGGGAGAGAAGAGCGATGGAGGGGCTGCAGGGAGGGAAATAGATTCACAGTGGCCGAGGCTTAATTAAAAACAATAATGTTGTTTTGTTGCCCTCCACAACAACAGACCCCTCAGCCATGGCCTACTTAGAGAGAGGGGGAGGGGAGGGTAAGAAAGAAAGAAAGCAAGAAAGAAAACAAGAAAGAAAGAAATTATCATTACAACATCTCGGTGTAGTTAGGCACAGAATTAGACACTTATTTGGATGTATGAACTGACCCTCAATCTAGCAAACGGCTTACCCTACCTACAACCAAAATTTGTTCTGTTCAGCATTTCATATTATACAACATTAACAAACCTACAGTAAGATCAGGGCTGACATAGCATGTTACAAAATAACAATGTAAAAGCGAATCATTGAATTCTAAAAAAACACATAGGTTTGGTGACGTTGTGTCATAGCTTTTTTTTTTTTTTTTTTTGAGACCATAAATCAAAGGTATCAAACTATTTCCATGTGGTAATCTCACAAATTTGTCAAATACAAAATACACATTAGCATAACACGTGAGGATTATCCTCGTAAGCAAAGGAAAACAAGACAAATTTAAAGTTGTGCTTTTAGATAAGTACGCTTTTGCACAGTTTGCGTACACTAAGCAGAAAGTGTATTAGCTAAATGTTACCTTTATGCTAGTTAGACGCCCGCTTAGTTTTGTGTTTGTGCATGTGTAAAAACTCGTGTCTTTAGAAACTCCAGGTATTGCAGTTATTTCTCTGTACCTTCCTCCTTTTATTCCTTACTCGCCGTGCCTTCATGAAGAAGCTACATGCTGCCTTTTACACAGTAATACTTTAAATCCCAGCAATGGCACTAATTTATCCTAATTTAGCCAAACTTAAATTGCACCTAGCTTTTATGTCACACCGTTTTTAAGTACCACTCTGGGGTTTAGGTAAGGACAAGAGCTGACTTAACCTGATGCTAACCTGGTTATGTATAGGACAAAATCTCGCTTCAAACATTTTGGTTGCATGATGAACTCTTCCAGCTCCAGTGCGTCTCCAGTTGACCGTGAATGGCATGCTGTCTGTGAAAGGCAATTAAACCATCTTTCTCAGATTTCTCCTCTCCTCTTGGCAACAACATGGCTATTTTTTCTCTGCCACCACGTCCCTCTTTTTCTCACACACTCACTCTCTCGCTTGCTTTCTCCCTCCTTGTTGCCTGGCAACCAAGCTCATAAATGTGATCCCACTTGTCTGCGATTGGCTCAAGAGAGAGGGTAGATCCACGTTAGAGTCAGAGACAGAAAATGGGTAGACACGAATGCATCACGCACCAGAGTTATAAATGTAAAAATATCGAGCAACTGAAATGAAAAATCAAAAGTATCTGGAGCGCAGAGTACAACTAACATACTCTTTCCACTGTGTATGTCTGTGTGCTCATGACTGGTATAATATACATATGTTTACACTCATGCCCAGGAGCTAATATATATGCATATCAGAACTGCATATGTAGAGGTAAAAGTGTGTGTGTGTGTGTGTGTGTGTGTGTGTGTGTGTGTGTGTGTGTGTGTGTGTGTGTGTGTGTGTGTGTGTGTGTGAGGAGAGGATTTATCTCTGTGCACTTGTATTAAACAGCAGGTGGTCCTTGGAGGAGGTGCCATGCTCCAAGCTGAATAAGGGAAACCGCTCTTGCTGAGTTGCATGTGTGCGTTTGAGTAGCTGTATTAACTTAAGTGGCCCCACATCTGCAGGTTACGTCTCCCCCCCACACACAGGGAGTGTCACTGACGCCAGCATGGAGAACCCTGCCAGCTAGAATGTGCTGAATACTTTTACTAAGAGATTAATAAAAAAATATTAACCCCCGCAATAAAACCATCACCACCACCACACACACCCACAGACATAAACACTGTTCCTTTATTATGCAGCACATAGTTTTTCATTCATAGCGCTTCTGCAATAAAATGTCTCAGTAGGCCAGTTTCTTACATATGAATCTCCACCCCCTCACACATGAATGACTCTTTAGACAGTCAGCTCAGTAAATCCCATCAGGAGAGTAAAGAACAAAAAACGTAAATAGTCAACTTAAAACAACAAATTGACTCCATATCAGTAAAAGTTACTCATTAGCAGATGAAATGCCTGATTAATTACTGTGGTAACATCGCATCTGCATGTAAATTATTGTTAAGATATCCTCACGTAATGTTTACATTTTAGCTGCATTGGTGCCAAAGGAAACAATATGATATGATTTTTACCTGCCCATCTCCAGCAGCCTACTTTACAAACGAGCACCACTGAATAGTTAGACATTGTGTGTAAAGGGTGTTGGAGAAAGTCGTCATCTTTAATTGCTGAATGGCAACATGTTGCCATATTTAAGAATAACAGAAGTTATATCATGTATGTATTTATATGAAATATATACACAATAATGATTATAGTAAAAGATAAGATTTTGCACGAGTACAATAAAGACTGTGAGGGTGATGGAGTCCAGGATTCAGAGCTCAAAGATGGCAGCCGTGTAACACAATGTAAAACTGTTCTCTTGCACTCGCCAGCAGGCTCTGATATTGTTTTGGTGCCACTCTGGCACTTTGTGGCCTGTGCCCAGCACGTGATGCGCACGTACATAAAACCAGTGCTGGGTAAAGCTGAAGTTCAGCCACTGTCTTAGCTGAGCTTGGTCATATTTATAATGACAGCACAGGCCTGTCACTGAAGACCGCCTCACATTTCTCCAGAGCAGCCCTCTGTCCATTCTCTGCCTTTATTGCTTTCTATACTCGACTCTCTCAAGCATGGACCTCTGTGTTTTCATGCAGTGATAACTCCATTGCTCTGAGGTCAGAACAATCCTTTACTGTTTCTATCATTTCCTTAACCAATTATCTTTCATCTCTTCACACTGCATCACTGTGCTTTGAATCTAAGATTCTTTATTTGCAGCACATGCATTCTTCTTCTTTTTGTCTCCTTTTAAATGTGCTGTGTGTAGCACTTTTTAAGCACCAATAAACCCTGCTCCAATTAAAAACCTTACCTTGTTAAAATTACTGTAAACATGTAAGACCACAGCCAGGATAATTGGCAGCCTCCATGTCATATTGTTGGTATATAGTGCTAGTCTTTCTGAAAATCAAGGCCACATTTCCCATAAACTTCATTACTTCCTGACCTCCAGCTCACTTCCTCTGGATTTACTGACACAGATAAACACATTAGAAATTAGTTTTCCAGCATGTTTTCTCTCCTCTCGACCATCTGCAGTTGTGATAAACCTGACTTTTGTTTCTCCTTTCGTATTTATTTTAGAAAATCATGAAACTATAAAGTTCCAGTGTAATGCCACTGTATGCATTCAATCCACACTGGATGATGTTTTACACCAACTGAGAGCCAACACATGCAACCGAGGTTCTTCTGTTTCCATCTAGTTTACAGTGCTTAGGTTTGTCTGATGACTTTAGTCACTGAACAGCGATATAATAGACATCAAAGTGCACAAACTTCAGGAGAACCGTAAGCTTATTTGGATTTTCTCGGTGTGTTTGTATTCCCAGAACACAAGTTGATGATATCAGGACATTGTTTGAAGGTGTCCTTTCTCACACTCCATTAACCATGTTCTCACTTTTGGAATAATTCTATGTGGTTTAGGCGAGGGTATCACCCGAGTGCTGGATGGATATGCAGGAGGTAGGACACATGCTACTGCTCAATAAAAACACAATGAAAATTGCTGTTTGCACACACTGTTGTTCATATTCTATATAAAGAGTGCAAAACTTTTTGCGTTCTGTGGGCATATTGTATTTCTAAATCCAATCATATATATTCTAAATCACAATCTCTTCATTTATCCACCAACTGCAACTGTACAAGTCGGAAGAATAACAGAGAAATTTGGCTCTTGGCATATGCATGATTGTGTGCACACAAGTGTTGGTGTGCATTAAAAAGATTTATGATATTCATTACGTATCTGGGTGCAGGCAGGGAGCCTGGCAATAGAACCACCAGGCATTCTGTACCATCAGATCATCATCTTCCTCTCTTTTTCCCTTTCTCTCTCTGTCACACACACACACACACACACACACACACACACACACACACACACACACACACACACACACACACACACACAGGGCACTTTATTGCTGCACACAGTGCCAAATATGCATAGTGAGAGTCCTGGGACTGACCCAGGTTTTACTGCTGTGATTGCAGAGAGAGGACAGATATGAGGGAGGGTGTGTGTGGATACAGATGCCTCAGCATCATTAACATCATCATCTTCATCATCATCAATATTGCATGAATAAAACACATGAGTAAAACAACAAATCTCATACATGATGACAAGTCACAAAAGGCTTTTTTGGGACTTACGATTATCATGACATCCTGTCTCATTTACAGCCACCTCTGTCAGGAAATGAAAGAGGTGGCTGTAATGGCTGTAATAAACGCTATGGAACAAAATATTAAGTTTGCCACACATGATATAAATAGAATATTCCAGCCACAGCCCAGATCTCTTCAAGAACAACAGGTTAAATAAAATAAACAAATATATAATACAAATATTCTACAAGTTGTCAAATTCTCATGTCATGCTGCAAAAAGAAACATGAAATATTATCGCTGTATTTGCATCTTTATATGAGGGTGGTGACAGAAGTGGGCAGATATTATCAGTAAAAGAATTCAAACAAACGGGTGTGAATCTGCATATCAACAATTTTATACAGATTTTATTGACAGTAGAAACTGTTACTGTAGATAATTTCCATCATCTGAAAAATATCTTTATATATTTTCCAGCATTAAAACTTTGAGCCCATGTTACCCACTCAAAGTTTTGAGTTTGCCAGTGAACTAAGAAAAAAAACTACAAAAGCCCACTCTGTAACTTAAACAAAAGCCAAAACAACAAAAGGAATAGGTTTTGCTGGGAAAACCTTCAGTTAATCTCTTTGTATAAACACACACACAAACACACTCGCATGTAAAACACAGTTTTCCCTCAGGGGCGCTGCGGAAAGTGAATGTTTGGGCCATAAGACAGGGGTGGAGAGCACATCTGAAAGTGCACTCCCACACCAGGGAATTCACAAATAATTGTTCACTTCCTACTGCTGGATTTCACCCACTTGTTAAATGTCTTTCACACACACACACACACACACACACACACACACACACACACACACACACGCGCACTGAAATATAACATAAATGGTCCTGTCACAAAGATCCAGACTGTTCATCAGAGGCTCTTTCTACTTTCTATACTGATGAGTCATTCCTGTTAGAGTCCATTTGTCAGACTGCGATACAGATGCGTCTCTTTCTCAGTGTGTGATGTTCTATAATAGATTTGTTAAATGGATGCAGGCAGGAGACGGCACCAATAATGATGCTCTCTGTCTCCCTGCCACTTGCTATATCAATGTGCTACTTATTACAGTGTGTATGAATCAAGCCCAAAGGGTACTGATGATCCTGTGCTCTGCTCTAGTACTGACAGTCCCATTTGGAAGGCTGGATTGGGAATGTTTTCATTACGGCTGTCAAACAAATTTTAAGTGAACTGAAACGCTGCAAAATGTTATCAAGTGAAAAAAAAAACAGGCTCCTATTATTCATGGAATATTTCTCAAAGTCTTGACAGCTAATGATTCATGTTATCGTTCACCATCTTGTGAAACTTGCCGTGAACTATTTTAGTTCTTAGAAACAGAAGAAAGAAAAGCCTTATGTGGCAGTTCATTTCGAAAACAAGTTGAAATTTTCATGCGACAGCGTGCAGGACTCCCTACCCAGACCAGCACAATGCGGCTGTTACATTTACAGCTTAATGAAGCCTCCAGTTGAGGACTTGTGAGATGTCAAACCAGGAACTCTCAAGATTTGTTCCTGGGTTTTTTTCTATTCAGATCAAATTTACTTTTGATTTTTCTGTGACTGGAGTTGTACACACAGTTGTTCACTGGCCGTTTCTGCCTGTAGTTGAAGGCTGATGTTTCAGAGACTCAGCAGCCTTATTTAATTAACAAAAGGGTTTTCTGCTGAGTCAGCACGATTTAAAAAGTTTTCTAATGATGAATTAGCCTTTAAATATTCCATCAGGGAACACGTTGTGCCACTGAAACACACAACTCTGTACATTTTTCTACGCAGTCCCTCATAAAAGATTTCTGATTAATGATCAATTTATTCTCATCTTTCTTCCAAAAACAGGGACGTTTCAAAATGTCCCCAAACCCTTCACCGCTGCTGTACATGCCCCTCAGAGAAGGATCCCCAACTTATCTAACTAATGAAGCTGACATGTATTATTCAAAAGTATTTTATTATTTGTACTGACATGATATTTGATGTATGTTTCTCTCAAGATTAACCCTTTACAGACAAGTCATTTCTAGTGTTATTAGAGGATATTTTTATATACTTTTTATTTAATTTTACATTTTTTATGTTGAAAATCAAGTTCGGTCAAGGTGATCAAACTGACTAAAATCACGTCTTTCACTATTTGTTTGACCTGCTGATTGGTAAAATACAAAGAGTTCACTCTCTGTGATTTAGCCTGGTCACAAAAGTGTCCACTATCGTTTGCGTTCAGTGTGTATAGCTAATGTTAGCATGCTAACACTAGAAGGGGATAGCTATCAGCTATCTGATATCTGTGTGCTACAGAGTCTGCTCACACTAGCATCTAGCTGAAACCTCTATGAGTAAATAATATGTCTGGACACAGTCTGCTGTTAATACCTGATAAACACAAATAACTAAAAAGTATGTGTTTTGGTAGATAGTCTATATTTTCTTTCTTATTAGGGGTTAGATGAGGATTTGGAGAGGAAGACTAACACAGAAATGTGTGCATCTGTAAATGCTAACAGGGTGGCTTTAAAACAAAGCCACGCTCTATTTTTATATGTAAGTGGGAAAAGTCACAAACGCCAGGTAATGAATTTTTCAGTCTCGATCTATGTTTTCTCCTGGGGTCATCTATATTCATTATTTTCTCCTAACAAAATTAAAAGTGGCCACATTAGGTAAGATAAACAGTTTTCTTAGTTTTTGTCATTGTGTGTGTGTGTGTGTGTGTGTGTGTGTGTGGCACATATAATGAGCTGACAAAGCATGGTGACTTCCTGTCTGGCCTGTAAAAGCAGCATGATCTTCCTGTATCCTCTGCTATAGGAGCCCACCTGGGGCTGCAGACACACACCACATACACTGTCTGGCAGCTGCACCTAATAAGCTACATGGATGGAGAAATTCCCTGTATTACGGTCTCGGTCATCTTCCTCACTTTCCTCAGTGGTACCGTACTATTCACGTGGTTGCCGGTGGGCGATGAATGTTTGTCTGACCTTCTTAGCTCTCATCCCACACTCTCTTAAAACTTGTGCCAAGCTTTAAGCCTACGCACAGAATATCAAGTGTGTCAAGAGTGTCAAGCCAAACACACAAGAAAACAATCCATAGCCCATAAGTCTATAAACTCAGTTGAATTTTTGGCTGAGTACCATGCAGAAAAAAAAAATGTAACAACATTAATCATGGGCATTTTAGGAATTTAAGATGTGAATCAACTTGCTAGAAAGCAACCAAACAGCTGTTTAAAGTTACAATTGTTTGGCACATTACCCACAGGTTTTACCGGCTGTGTATAATGTGCACATTTTTTGTAAGCTCTTCTTAGGAAACATGATCCATGGAATTGTAGCAAAAATGACAATTAGACAAAGTTTAAAGTGCAGTAGTCGCATTGCACACAATTCAAGCTGTTTATTTGCTACATAAAGTGAGAACTTCACTATCATTCTGCACCTCTGTCAGCAACAATCACCCAGTGAGCTTTACAAGCATTTCTCACCCTAAAATACATTTTTTTGCTACACCTTCCAAAATCATTGGGTACAAAAACAATCTGAGGCTATACTTCTGGAGCTACTTCCTACTTCACACTGAGCTTACTGTTGTGTCATTCATGAATTATGAAGATTTCACACCTATTACATGACCGACTTGATTCATTTGACGCAAAAACAACTTATCACTTTCATTTATAGATATGAGTTTTAGTCATTTTGGTCTGTTTTTCTGCACCCTGCATTTGGCATTACTCACACTTTACTCACTCACCAATCAGCATTAACATGTTGGTTTACTGATGCTGACGCTTGATGCTGGCTTTTATGTGTATTCACCATGACCAATATGAAAATACGGAAAAAATCTTAGTTATTCCTCCGATACAGTAGTTGGAGTACTGGGGACTGTAACTATTCTGCAGGTTGCTGATGTTCAAACATTACCTCTGTGAGAACTTTCTCAATAACTCAAAAACTCTTACAGTACTTTGACAAGAAAGAATGAAGGACTATTTTTGTGTGTCTCAAAAAGACTCCATGGAATAAAAATAATAACCAATACTTTCCATTTCTTTTCTTTCCCAGCAATAAAATCCTGATGCACGTATTTTTTGTCCCCTGTTGCCTCAGTGTTTAAAAGGTGTTTCCCATTGCATTGGGATGCCTGATAAAATGCATCCTGCTACAAAAATAGATTTGATTGACCTCTCTGAGGTACTTCCATCATGTTTTTGTCTCTGTAAACAGCAGTAAACTTGTTTTGAAGTTTGGGACAAAGTTTACCTCGAGGACACTGGAAACACTTTCATGAGTAAGATGGCTCTTTAGAAGGCTGGTTGATAATATCTCAACAACATAATAATACTCTTGATAGTTCTGCAATGTGGAGGGCATTTCAGAAAAGCAACAACAGAAGACACAGAGCCTACAGTTCTCTGAGCAAGTCGCTGTTTCTTTCTTACAAACCCGCAGACACACGTTGTTATCCTACCTCTGGTGTTGGTAGCCATGTCTGCCACCTTCTGAAAGGCATCAAGGAAGGCCACGGCAGCCAACACAGTGGTTCTATGGACAGAAAAAAAGCATTTTGACAAAACTTCAGCCTGACTTCACATGATATTAGGATATTATGGTATTATGGAATTTATACATAGACTATATTTAAAACTGTATATAAAAATGGAGCTGTACCAACAATACCTGCTGCTGTGTCAGTTTTAAAGCCTTAACTTCCTCAACTCATTTTAAGTGAGGTTTGGATTTAAATGAAAAGGGTACAAGATTTCTCTAAGGCCTCTCACTAATAAAAACATTTTAACAACTAAAATATCAAATAGATGAACACTTTAATTTCATTCATTGTCATTTCTGATTCATCTTTTGGATGCGACAGTGGGCATGTCTGAAAAAACTGAATGTGAATATTTTGAAGGAAACAGCGTTGCGAACAAAAGCAAGTGGAAAAGTCATGTCTGTGATGTGGGACTCATATACCTTTCCACAGTTTTTGCTAGGACTGTCCTACAAGAAATCTCAGAGTGTGTTAAAACTGTAACACCCAGTTATCCACTCCCATATTAACTGGTTTAATGCCCTATATTAGGCCCACTTTTCAGGCTACTGCATTCTCATATTTAGTCTATGCCTTTAAATGAAGTCTAAAGGCCTAAATACTGAAGGTAAAAAAAAAAATCCCAAATTCTCTCGACTTTAATCTGTCTTGTTTTGAAACTGGCATTAAATATTCTCTTAATATTTTCATAATTCAAAAGCTGTCGACTGTGCAGTGGTGTGTTGTGCAGTGGAGCATACCGGAGTTGGGAATGCAGCTTGGTGGCCTTGGCGCTGAAGTCCTCCCACACAGGATAGGAGCACTGACAACACAAAGAAAGGGATCCACATTAAAATGGAAAAATATCATTTAATGACAAAAGTTTACTGCATATATGTGTTACCAAACCAAAATACACGTGTTAAAAAGGATGCCAGAAGAAAAAAGATACATGAAGTCCCATATGGAAAAGATTTAATATAAATCTTAGTTTGTATCTGTCTTGTGTGAAACTTGTATGAAAAGCATACAAGAGTGAAAACAGATATAAGAGCCCTTGAAAAATTATATAATGAAACTTGTATGTTTTGGATACTTACTAAAACAATATATGAAAGTAATGAGAAAGTGGCCACTTTCATGAGTAATCACATATAAGTTTTTACTATTTCTTTTCCATATGGGGTGGGAAGATAATGATGTAGTAATAATATTCTAACATGAAGAGTTGCTTTTGAAGAATAAAAAAAGTTTTACTTTTGAGACTTTGCATTGCATTTTGCTTATATATGTTTCTGTGCATGCGTGTGTTTAAATTGATACCAATAATGTTCAATATGAATTAAAAATAAACAAATATTCTGATAACAGAAAAGTGTCTTTGTTGTAAATTCACTACAGACTTTTTCATTTCATATGCTTTGATGTCCTTTAGCTCTACATTTTTCAAGTTAAAACCATACAGACACACACACATACGTTTTCATATCTTAGTGAGGACATCTCATTGACATAATGCTTTCGCTGGCTGTTTACCTTAACCCTTGCCATCAAAAATGAATGCCTAATCTGAATCCTAACCCTCAGCCTAAACCTAACCATAACCTAATTGTAACCTTGATACTAAAACTGCATTTTGAGCCTGAAAAATGCCTTCAAACTCGTGCAGACGGCATTTTGTCCCCATAAGTGACTGTTAGGCCCCACAAGTATAGTAGCATGACATTTTTCTGTCCTCACAAAGATATCTAAACATGTACACACACCAATTCCATTCTCTCCTCCATTGGTACTCTGCATCCCCCAATCCCTTTTTCACCCCCGCTTCACCCCGTCCTTCATCATCAACCCCCTCTCCTCCTCATGCAGCCATCTAATCCATCTATCCAACACACAGACACACACAAATGCGCACACACACATATAGAGAAGACTTGACAGCCACTGGCATCAGGCAGCATCAAAGGGTCTGACTAGAACAGCCAAGATCGTTAACACAATTCAAAGCTGAAACGGTGTCTTAATGGATGCTACTCCCCCATCCTCCTAGCACTTCTTAAGACTCGATGATTCCTCTATCACACACCCCCAGCACATATTACATTATACTTGATCCAGGTTAACCTATAACCCTGTTAAATGCTTGCAAATTGTGCGTGCCGGGGGTTGGCGGGTGTATTTATATCAGCATGAGGTCAAAAATGTCTTTACAGGAACAGTGAAATATGAGAAATCTGCCAGTGTAAAATAGAAACTCGAGGAAATGGAGGGGATAATGAAAAAATGAAAGTGAAGGAAAGAAGGAGGAAGTGGATGTTTTTGTGTGTTTCTGGGGGGTGGGGTATCCTGTCGTGATGTCAGCCTGGCACAGACAGTAAGGCCTGTATACTCTTTGATCTGGCCTGTTTGATGTGGCTTAATTTGGTCTGAAATCACAGTACCATTTCCCCTTGGTACTGAAAGCTACTCCCTCTACCCTCTACACACACACGCACGCGCGCACACACACACACACACACACACACACACACACACACACACACACAGTAACCCTGCACCCTCCCTTTGCAGGAGCTTAAATAGTGTGGCTGGAAGATAAACCAAAGCGATGCCCTCCTCCTCGCACACACACTCATACATACACACGAGGGGAATCCTTCACTTTATTAGCATATTTGTGCAATTTCAATCCAATAAAAATTTGGTGGTAAGTTACTGTATGAAGACTGAGTAAGGATGCGTGTGATTGCTTTCAGCTTCTTAAAATGCAGGACACACACTGTATGCTGCTGTGAGGTATGAGGTATGATCAGTAGCTTCCAGATTAAATGAAGACTGTCTCTGTGGGATAGTGGCACTGAATATTCAGATGGCAGCATGGAGGCTTTGGGTTTGGTCTCGAGGCCATTCTGTGTGGCATTTACATGTTTTCAGCATTCCTGTGTTGGTTCTCTTTGGGTACTCCAGCTTCTTCCCGCAATCCAAAGACATGCATGCTGTTTTAATTGTTGATTCTAATTTTGCTATGGATTTAAGGTGCATGGAATTAAATGCTATACAAATATATGGCTAAACATGAATCGTAGTCTAAATTGCTTTTTTATACAGTGTGTGAATGTGTGTGTGAATGGGTGGATGACAGGTTGTGTAAAGCGCTTTGGGGTCCTTAGGGACTAGAAAAGCGCTATACAAATACAGGCCCTTCCATGTGAAACGTGGGGAGAGCGGGACCCAGACTTTCAGGACCGAGCCAGAAGGCATCAGTGACAAAAGATATGACATTGATTAAGTCAGACACAACAGGCTAAACAGCTAGTCTAGCTAAATAACAAATAAAAACGATTGAATTCATAGAAAGGTATCAGGTGAGCCAACAGCTAAAGTAATTTGACACTGGATTTACTGGATACTCAAAAATAGCATCAAGATTTTGCATAATAGGCATCTTTCTTGAAAAAAAGCACACAAAACCATCCATCCATTCGCTTCCGCTTATCCTTTTCAGGGTCAGCCTAACCCAGCTGTCATAGGGCGAGAGGTGGGGTACACCCTGGACAGGTCGCCAGTCTGTGGCAGGGCCAACACACAGGGACAGAAAGCCATTCACACCTAGTGGCAATTTGGATTATCCAATTAACCCACAAGCTGCATGTCTTTGGACAGCGGGAGGAATGCTGTCCAAAGACAGCCGGAGTACCCGGAGGAACCCACACAAACTCCACACAGAAAGACCCCTGATGGTGGAATTGAACTCAGGACCTTTTTGCTGTGCGGCAACAGTGCCAACCACCGTGCCACCGTGCTGCCTGCACACACACAAAACCAGTGATTACACAATTGGTACTTTTCTTTAGTTGACACTTAAAACCTATGAGGCTAAGATTTTAAATATTCTTACAAAAACAGGGTCAGTGACACATGTGTGGACTTTTGCATTTAAGGAGATTGAAATTCCCTGGGCCTGCACAGCTTCTTGCTCCCTAAATATGTCGTTGCGTGTATGTTTGTCTCAACCAGAGAGCTAAAAGACCGCGACCATAACCACTGCTCTCAGATGATTGTGGGACTTGGAACATCACTGTGGCCGAGGGGCAAATACATCAGAGTGTGGGAGACACAGACAGTGGGAGACAGTGAGTGTGCGAAAAAGCTCTGGGATTGTATACTGTTACATCACCACTTCCTGTGTCACAAAAACATCAACAGGGCATGCATGATTACCTCTTGCTCACGTACACAGACACAACAGCCATCCATTTATTGTAAACATAGCACCACTAAACTTTATCCCAGCCGTCTTCCTCTCATGTTAGTCAGTTGTTTAAAAATGGGTCAAATTCTAAAGACATTGGATCGGCCATGTATCAGCTGAGCGTGTGCATAATCATGTAATTAGAATGGTTTTGTGTTCCTTTTATAGAATATCATAACAGAAATTTCAAGCTCCACTTCACCTCGACACTTTGTCTTTCTCTCTTCCTTTATAGCCTCCCTTCCTTCCTTTTTCCTTTATTGCTTCTTTTTTTGTGGATGTAGCAAAACCGAATGTGGTTAGACTGCTGAGCTGCTGCCTGGATTTCATGTTCTATCGAGAGTGGACTTGCACTCTAAGCAAAACCATTCATTATAATAGAAACCCTTTGAAAATAGCTTAGTGATAACTAACTAATCACTGTCATACAACAGTTTCTGCATCTGTCTATTTTGCTCATGAAGCTAAACAATCAGTTGTTTTTGGACTTACAGAACAGGATGATGAATGTGACCGCAAAATGTTGAAGCCAAATCACAAAAGTGTAGCTTTCTTTAAATTAATGGTGATTAACGTTCAAAGAACAACTGCATGTTTTTTTAATTGATTGGTTTTATTTTCTTTCCTTTTTCTCCATCCTTAGCAGTTTTGAATAACAAGGTTCATCTGCTTTGAGTTAATTAGTGGTGACAATTAATTAATTAGCGGTATCCCTGTTTCCATGTTATACTGATTGTCATGGAACATCTAGTAGTTATCAGAAAGCACTGTTAGTGGTGGACAGGGTAAGCAGTTGTTTTGGGTGTTTTTCCTTTGTTAAAAAAATCCTTTTTACAGTAAATGTGTGTTGCGAAAGCATATATATAAGTATCCAGTCTGAGCTTCAAAAGTGTATGTTCTTAATACAATACAAATTACAAGAAGTTGGGACACTGTGTAAAATGTAAAAACAAGTTTGCAAACCTCATAAACCAACATTTTATTCACAATAGAACACAGAAAACAAATGTTTTCAGTGTTTCCCAAAAGTGCGTACATGGCCATGTTTACCACAGCATAGCATTCTTTCTTCTTTTAACAACAGTCTGTAGAAATTTGAGTACTGAAGGGACCAGTTGCTGAAGTTTTGGGACAGGAAAGTTGTCCGGTTCTTGTCACATAAAGGGTTGTAGCTGCTCAACAGTCCAAACAAACAACAAAACTAATTTAGGATCATCTGTCAACTTAACCTGCTTAATTTGGACTGCTCAGGAAAGCCAGTGCACCTAGAAAATATCCACGCAGGCATAGGTAGAACATGAAAACACAAAAAAGAAAAGCCTTAGTGCATTGATACTATGAAGTGAAATACTTTTAATTAGCCTGTCCATGGTGAAACCCACTTTTTAACTAGAGCCTAGCCAAGCTGATAGGGCAAGATTCATGGCCGTCGATTGGATTAGTGGAGGAAAATGGATGGAGAGATAATGCCAGTTCTCCTGATCTTTGCAAGGACTCATCACTTTTTGAGTTTCTAAACACAGAGTAAATTGCTGCAATTGAAACAGTGAGTTAGAAGTCAACGTCTGGGGTCATGATCCGAATTTCCCGTCCTTACACGCAGTGCATTCCAGTTCAAATGCATTCTGGCTACTGGAAATACTCAGTTTGGCGACAGTGCTGCCTGGATAGAGCATGCGGGGAGTCAGCTACACTGCACTTACTCATAGTGAAATCACCAAGCATAAAAACTGTTTAATCTTCAATGCAATTAAAGTAGACATTTGCCTTCTTGGACATTTTAAGTTCAGGGCTGTAGAGTTTGAGCTTTATTTTTTATCATCAATCTGATGATTCCTCCATTGACTTCTTTTTCTTTGCATGCTGGAAAATCACTCAAAAAAAATCCAAGTTAAGTAGGATTTAGACCGTGGTGTCATCTACAGACAAGTTCTAAAAAATGCACGAGACTGACAAGACTTTGCATGAGTCTATACGTTAAATAACTAAAATATCAAAATGGTGAGCTGTATTTATTTAAAAAACAAACAAACAAACAGAATAATATCATCCTTGTGGACAACTGTGGGCACTACACACACATGCTACTACTTTTTATTCCACTTGGAGAATGTATATCTTCAGAGAGCCTTATGAACACTCTCTGATGACAATATTTATGTTACTTGGACTCTAGTGGACCCTTGTATGCTTGGGGATGTTGAAAGTACAACTCCTGCTGCAGAAAAAGACATTTGTGGCCAGCTACAGAAGTTCCTACAAAACAAACATATTGGTAATTCAGTATGATCAGGATACATTAAGAAGGCCATTTGGTTTGAATTTCATTAATGTGGACAAGAACAATAAGTGACATGAACCCATAGAATGATTATATGATTCTCAGGTGTACATTTGATGGATACAGTTTCCTGTTTATTTTTTTTAGCTGAATTAAAACTTACTTTTTGATAGTTGTGCAAATATCAAAAGGTAGACAAACTGTGCTTTAATCTTTCAGCAATATATATATTTCTTTTCACTCTTTTTTTTCTAGTAATCCTTCATTTAATCCAGTTCTGATTCTAGACTCTGGGGTACTATCAACAGTCCTCTGGCCTAGTTCTCATAGCACCAGTCCATCCAGTCTGCCCAGCATTCTATTGAGAGCTCCACTCCACCACTCCACTATAGTGGACGGGAAGCTTACTGTCTCCTCTCATTCTTTTGTTCCCTTTGTCTCCCCCACAGCAAGACAAAAAAACAGAGGAAATCCAGCAAGAGAGACGGAGGGAGAAAGGGAACGGGTGGAGGCAGGCAGAGAGGGATGTAAGGATTAGCATGAGTTTTTTTTTTTTTTTGGTCGTATCACTGAGCCAGTTCACACTTTAAAAGAGAAATGCAAGAATCAAACAATAGAAGCTAATTTCACAGTGCTCCATATGCATAATCATCTGCTTTCATAACGAGGATCAAACTCACTATTATCAAGGTTGGGGATGGATGTATAACCCACAGAAAGAGTGTTATATATCATATCTCTTCCAGAAAGAATGGTGATGTGTTTAGTCTCCTTTTAGTCAACAGTACCAGTGCATTAACTGGGATTTAGTTACATAGGTAAAGCTTCACGTTCCTGCTCAGTGTGGCTAGATAGAGTTTAGTGGCCAGTGAATTCAATTATGTTACATTACAGTCTTTTCCAAATTGGGCCTTTCTAATATATTAATTTTACCAGCAAATTAGACCTTGTATATTCCTGTAAAACTACAATATTTTCCTGTTTCATTATTTTAACTCACAGAGATTTGGTTTATTGTATCATCAATAAAATATCAGTCACTCTTTGAATTTGATGGTGCCTGACTTTGCTTTTTAGAATTTAAATTTTCATGTTGAGAAGATTACTCCTCTGGTTATGATGATGTCCCGCTCAGTCTAGACTGCACCTGAGTACAAAGTGGCTCAGAATTAGCTGCCAAGTCTGAAGTTTGGGAATGAAGCTGGAGAGTAACAAAAGTACTGAGACAATAGAATCAATTAAATGGTTGATCTACCGTCACCTAAGACCACGAGGTGTGGGCACTGACTAAAAAGAATAAGATACCAGACATCATGACAAAGCTTTCTCCAAACAATTGTTAGAGGAAATACTCAGTGACGAGAAGTAAGTAGACTCCAGAGTAGAGCTGCTGCTAGGGTTTTCTCAGATACCAATGAGCGCTAAAAACAATCAGATTACGTACTCATTTGCAACAGTATCAATATCCTTCAGTCAACACACAACTTCACGCCACACCACTGCAGACAGACACAACCGCTAGTTGATGTTCAAAATGCTGAACAGTCTTTATAAGGAATTTCAAGGGTTCAGTCAAGTAAAGTAAAAAGTAAAGTAAATTAATGGCTGCCTAAATGAATAAATACTTAGCGTAAATCAATGGTTGCTTTTGTGCAACCATTTTATTATTTTATTTTTTTATTTTTATTTAAATGTTGCGTTAAATTACTGGTTAGTTTGTATGGGACATAACAAAGTTAGCTTGTTGTGAATTGAATGTGAATTTATTTTATTTTTATTCGTGCACAGTGGCTGCGGTTCCTTATGACCAGTCTGGGTTTACATCAGTGAAGTAAACTCATTTAGATTTAAGATGATGATGCTTAGATTAATTCACTCAACGTATCAACAGTACTGTCTAGTATAAAGACCTCATACTGTTAGTGTATGAAATGGAAATCAGCCATGATGGCTCGTGAAACTGTTGACATCTTGTTGAATTCACTAGACTGCAGTCTTGGGGTTCTTCCACATGCCAGATTCCACTTTAACCCCTGACTGTACTCATTTTACTGTTCATGTGTGGAGGCCTTCACAGCTGCACATCCATTAGAATTAGAATTAAGATTGGAATCATATTTTTATTCTCGTGTACTAATATTATTTTATTAATATAGTAATATAGTACAAGGTTCAGTTACCTTTGCATGGTGGAATGGTGGAATTTTCCTTCAACAAGCTACTTTCTTACTCTTTCTTACTTTCTTACTCGACTGAAAAAAACATACTTACTACTTAGTACTTAAAGTATTTTTTAACACAAGTATCTGTACTTCTATTTAAGTACAGAATGTCTGTACTTTTTCCACCTCTGCCTATGAAGTGCATTTGCACTGGACATATGCATTTTGTGGTTTCAGTTAGAGAAGCTAGTAGTTGAACTAAAAATCGATAAACTAAACAGGGGAAAATGTCACGTATGTAATATCAGTTTTAAACATTCTGAATAAACCGGTACTACGCACATCCTCCACCACATCACCTGGCAGTTGGTTTTGGAGAAAAAAGAATCAGCGCAGCAATGATGAAGCTGCCTCACTGCATAATTGATGAAGTGCAGCAGCTAATTCCAATCTAAACACAGTGATGAAGGAAAGAGGAAACCATCTGTGTGTTGTTGTGTCACTCTGCTGTTAGGCCAGAGATCACAGACTCCCTACGAGTGAAACATCTGGGATGTCTGCATCATACACTGCACTGATGAATGTCATGTAATATGCCAAACAGGGGTAGATATGAACATACACACATAATCAATCAAGTGTATCATAATAGGAATGAAAGCCGAGAATCAAAGAATATTAGCATTATTACAATAGGATACAGCTAAAAATATTTAACCGGTGCTTTAGCAGGATCATGACATTACACTATTTCAGGACCGTTACATGGTATTATTTGTGACTACAGATAAATCTTTTTCCTTTAACTGACTAACATCCACCAAATCACTAGAAAGCCATCGCTGGTTCAGCATTGAGTGTCAGTTTAGCAATGTCCAACCCTCAGTACAGAATTTCCACCTACATGAAGCAACCCAACAGGAAACACAAAAAAATTTATTTCAAATTTAAGATATTATGCTAAATTTCTACACACGTGTCTCTTTATTATGGGACTGAGTAACATTGATATCATCATAATAAGTTGAGCAAGAGGTTTCCGTTTGGACGTCCAAATACCTGCCAGTGTTTTATGACCATACAGACACTTCCCTGGGGAATTTACATTAAAATGCATCAACTGTGCATTCGAAGAAGTATCACATCAATGACTGTTTTCAGTTGTGAGTGTCAAGTAATCAAGGTTTAGCCCTAGACAGCAGAGATGCTGCACTACACAAAAATACCACTATAGAAAACACTCAACTGACCTCATTTAGTAGTAAATCATTGTAACTGTGAGAAGTAAGAAAAGTTTAGCTGGTAAGATGCTGAAACCCAAAGTTTAGATTTACTAGTTGAGATTGTTGAGACTTGCCAATGTGCCCTTATCTGTGTTCAGTCTGTGTCAGTATCTATTGAAGTGTCATCAAGTGCTCTAACAATAATCTACAGAAGAAGATAGGGTTCAGTTCAGTTCAATTCCATTTATTTATATAGCCCAATATCACAACGAGAGCTTGCTTGAGGTGCTTTATATTGTAAGCTAGACGTTACAATAATATAGAGAAACACCGACAAATAGATGAGAGCCTATGAGCAAGGATTCTGGCAAACGTGGGAAGGAAAAACTCCCCTTTAACAGGAAGAAATCTCCAGCGGAACCAGGCTCAGTTGTGACTGGTTAGGGTGGGGATTGGAAATTTAGATTTGCACTAATTAACAAGTATAATAGCAAAAACTACTCCGAGCGTAGCAGCAATTGCACCAGCACCTATATGCTATATGCAAACATATACTTCAGATCATGATGTTGTCTGACTGCATTTATTTGATGTGTCACCTGTCCTATTTTCCATCTTGCTTGTTCAGAACATCTGCTGTTGGCACTTGTCAAGGACAGCAGCTCCATATTTTGAAAGGTGGTAATCTAAAAGTGAAGTGACGTTTTACATTGATGACACTGATTAATATATATTTCTGCTGCTAGTTATGGTAGCAACACTATAATGACTTAAAATGACAAAATCAGTTTTTTAAAAATAAAAATAACAGTATATACTAATCTATATGACATACAAAGTGGAGCTGGGGTGGTTGATGCAGTTAAGCAGAGGAGGTTATGGGAAAGAGTCCAGCAAGTCAGAACCACACGTCCATTAATTTGGGAAAAAGTCCAATCAAAGAAAGAGAAAATCATCAGCTAGCCAGTAAACAAGAAAACTGACTTATGATGTGGATTTCAGCCTTAATTTCCAGGCCAAGTAATGATTCACACACACTTTAAGCATAAATATTCAGTCCTGAATCATAAAAGGCACACAGAGATGCACACATTTTACACCCTGCACAGTGATAAAAGATGAGACTGAGGTGCATTATCATTCACTGGATGGCATGTTCACAAGGAGCCATCAATCATCCAAACTCGTGGCTTTTTTTCCCTTTCACTTTACTGGGCTGAAGGTTATTATTTTCTGCACTGCTCCGCTCTTGTCAAAGGGTTGTCACTGGATGCTGAAGGTGTGCCCATCAGGCTTCTAAGACTAAGTGCAGCTGTTATCGTCACTCCCCTCATGTACAGAGATGAGAGGTGGAACTTGATTGTAATGCCTCATAATATTATGTATTACCACTGTATCACATGGCAGTATCAATGGTTAATTATATTAGTGGGCCATATTGCCACTGTGTGGAGATCAAAATAGAGCAAAATACAAAACTGCACTTAAACGTTCTTAAAAGTTAAGGACTGGCTGACCTTCACATATTAAAGAAATTATGACTTCAGTTTCCTTTTACTTAGTTGAGCTATTCTTGTTTTAATGCATTACTGTAATACTATTGCAGTTCAATATTGCTAATGCTATATATCAGCTGATGATACGAAACACAATAGATTCTACCAATTAACTGTTTTCAAGAAATACCACATATGTCTTGTTGTGAAAGGACCCTGAATTTAATAGTGGAGGAAGATGGATGGATGGATGGGTGGATGGAAAACCTACCTTGGAATATTATCCCAAGTGACAACCTCAGGCTAGCTAAGATGTGAATAGAGTGAAGCTGTGCAAAGCCAACCCCTTTTCATCCTACGGCATAGATAGCAGGGATGTCACCGGGACACACAGTTATGGTACCATTCGATAGCTGCCACACCTGCTAACATTAAATGCTTATGCTAAAGTCTTGGCACTGTATCAGCAGTAGCCTTGAAAAATATGATTTAACATTTTGATCTTCCACTATATCAATGTTTTAAAATGTATTTTCAATATAGGAGTTTATTTTTGTTTTGATGATCATTTTGTTTAGCTGTTGAGCTGGGTAATGAGCATCGTGTAATTCTTCAGGTATTTAGAGCCTTCGACCAGATTTCTGGTGTTGTGACATCCCACATACAAAGTCTGCATAAAGAGGTTTCAGATAGTGGCACGTGCTTGCAGGTTTGTCAGCAGGAGTTCCTGACTGATGTCCCTGATTCGTTTCTATCTTCCACTTGCTGGTTAAGTTTAGGCACTAAAAATGTTCAGGTTTAGAAAAAGATTGCAGTTGCCGTTAAAATCTATCCGTTCATAACAGTAACCCTTCATATTAAAAAATGATGAGAGCAACTGTGAGTGTGAAAGCCCCTGCTCACTAATGCCCTTCACACTAATGCCGGTATAAATCAAATGCTTGTCAAATACATGTGATTATGAAATGAAATGATGACATATAGAGCATGAAGAAAACTTTCTTTTTGAAATGAACAGGAGAATATTGATTTGCCATGTTCATTGTTATTCTCTGTGTCAGCCTCTGGCCTGTTCATAATGATCAGCGTGTTTTACAGTAAACAGCTGAGTTGTGATGAAAAGGTTTTGACAGGCCTGACAAAGGGTTCACTGAGTGAAGCTGTCTTGGCGGGCTCCCAAGTAGCCTCCACGCCTCCCAAGACCAGTCCTCCCCATTCATCTCTACCGACTCTAATGAGCCTCGGGGCCCTAACGACCTCTGAGATTTTAACAAGCTCTAACGAGGGAGATGCTCCTTTGCGTGTCCTATTGGAATATTGGCATCTTATACATAAGTATATGATGGACTTTAAAAATCTGATTCTCTCTAAAGTACATATTTTAGGAATATCAAAGTCAATACATTCTAAAACTGCAGCATTAGTAAGAGTACAGTCATTTCATTTTATTGGATATAGCAAAAAGTATATAGTAAATTCCTAGCCAACTCTTAAAAATTTAATAGATGCCCCTGAAAAGTTACTACAACTGATATTGCTGGTGCCTCTCAGCTTCAGTGTTGATGGAATTTGACAAATTCAAAGCAGTTGCTCTGAACACCATTAAGATTCAGTATTAAAGTCCAAAGTTATTAACTTTAGATGCAATTAGGATTGGAATTATGCTCTCTGTTTTTAAACAGTGCTCTTACTATTACTGTTATTAGCAGAAACCTGAACTGTGTCAGTTAGCAATAATAACCAATCTCAACTGCCAGATGAGGACAATGAAAGAAAAAAAAAAATCAAAATTTCCATTAATCAACCAAGTTTGTCATAAACTCTTCAAGTGAGGCATAATATTTCATCAAAAAGCAAGACTTACAGCCAAAAAGGTTCAGTGTAAACAAAGTTCCAACTGAAAACAGAAATCCAAAAACACAAGGAACAAACAGGAATCAATAAAGATAAACAGAGGGAGCCAGGGAATGAAAAGATGAAAAGAACAACATATAGCAGTAGAAAAGCAAACATGAACCTTGAAAAAAGGCAACATTACATGTACACAGAGGGCAGAAGGCAACCAATGCAGGTGGTGGGGCAAACTAAGGTGTGGCAAACAACAGAAACAGTACCCAGGGAAAAGAGAAAATACTAAAGAGAGAGAGAAGAAAACATACTACTAATAATAACAATAACAATAATAATAATAATAATAATAATGATGATATTTTATTTGTATAGAACTTTTCAAAACCATTGTTATAAAATCATTCCAGAGGAAAAAAGAAAAGAAAATTTTAAATCAATGTGAAAATGTGAATAAGATACAATGTGATTTACATTTTTGTGAATAACTTAAATTGAACATAAAACTCATAAACACTGAGGGAAGTAAAACTATTATAAAAATAAAAATAAACACATGAACCATAACCAGAATTGCCAAACTGAAACTCAGCATAAGAATGTTAACATAATGAAAACAGGAATTAAACACTCAATATCACAGCAAAGTGAAGAACAGGAAGAACAGAAAAACTAG
This sequence comes from Mchenga conophoros, assembly GCF_057382185.1. Taxonomy (NCBI): domain Eukaryota; kingdom Metazoa; phylum Chordata; class Actinopteri; order Cichliformes; family Cichlidae; genus Mchenga; species Mchenga conophoros. The sequence continues at coordinate 4,753,210 of NC_140526.1, forward strand.
TATCACGACAAAGTATCTATTTGTATCTATTTGCCTTAATTCTGCTAAACTTACTCAGCTTGGATAGATTACAGAAATACAGCAATCCTTCTAATAAATCATTCGATTTGCATTTCATGTATTTCCATAAAGAAAGTAGATTTGCAAGTTATGTGAATTCACTTCTGGAGTATCCAGCAGTATCCCTCCAGAACTGACAACAAAAAAAAGGTTTAGCCTGTTTGTTCCAGGACAGAACTGCTAATTGTGCAAGTTAACAGACTTATTAGTGTTGCAGGTCTGTCATTAAGACATGGGATAACCCATATGTCATACTGATGCCCATTGTCAAAAGATCTGTGAGAAATTCACTGAAAGGCAATACAATCAAACATAACATCAAACATCTGCAGCATGAGCTAACATGCTGGTGCTGATGTCTGTGCTGCAAAAAGCTCATTGGTGTGAGTAGCAGAGGCTGCATGGACATACACGAGCTACGTGGAGAAATCTGCCTGTCGATTTTCCTCCATCTTTGGGTTGAACCCGGGCCTCTGTTCTAAACAACAGGCCTTGCATTCGGAAGTGTCCTGGACCACATGGACACAAGCGCACCACAGACTGGACTAATGATTTGCTTCCACAGAGCATCTTCAGTTCTGTGGCATGGCCAAGGGTCATGGGGCATAATTGTCACCAGCTTTTAAAGGGATGGACAACAATGAACTGTCTCTGTGAGGCTACTGACCAGTTTACTTCCACTTCTGCTGGTTTGGTGGGGTTGTTGTTTTTCCTGCTCAACACGTTAATGAGGACTCAGGCAAGCACTATGTCCATTTAACACTCTCAATTCATCTGGTATTTTTAGGATTCTCTTTAAACAGAAAAAAACAGGACATAAACACTGATTGAGGCAGACTGTGACATACAACAAAGGTCCCCTGTTTGAATCAAACGAGGGTCTTTGTAGGCATATGGTGTCTTAACCACTTATCCTCTGATACAACCCAGCAGCAACATTTTAATGGCAGTAATAGCTCTTTCTCCTTTTTCAATTCCTTTGTGGAATTTAACTTGCCGTTCAGAGTCACTGTAAAGCCAGCATTTAGGATAAGTGAAGCTATAGGGCAGTCATTTACATGAAAGCACTGCTGCCACACATGCAAGTGGATCATAAATGACTTGCATCATAACTTTGTATTTTTGATGTGCATCCCATAATGCCAACAACGTCGCTGCAGGCAATACATGAAGACTCAACTGCATTTTTGCATTTGCAAATATTCAGTGTGCTATGCTTGCTAAGATTATTAGAACATTATTATTAGCTGAAGAAACACTTGTTTGAAACATCACATAAATGTGTTACATAGATGACTCTTGGAATAAATGCCCGGATTGCCAGCAAGGTCTTTCCAGCAGTGGGGGAAAGGAAAAAAAAACTATTTAATGAAACCAATTTTAACTGGGGAAAAAAAATCACAAAAGCACAACACAGGATTTTCAAAGTCTGATAAAAAGGAGAAAAAATGTTAAGAACTGAACATGCACGACACAGCGCAGTATCCAGATACCAGAAATACAGCAAGTTTGACAATAAAATTATATTCTCCTTTACTCTATCCTCCCGCCACTGTCAAGAAAACATTATCCACTGGCTGATTTAATCAGATGACCATGAACATGACGTCTTCATCTCATCAGATTGACCCTCTGTAACCTGTGTGAACAATTCACTTGAAAATGGCGAGACATGGCCCTCAAGGGATATACATTTGCTGACAACTACACAATGCCCTTAAACACACACACACACACACACACACACACACACACACACACACACACACACACAGAGAGAGAGATATGCACAGAATTGGCTGTATGAGTATATGGGAACGTTTCCCATGTATATTTTTTGTACACAGTAATAAGAACATTATTACTTTGTGGCTGTTTTATTATTATGAGCTACTTTGCAACTCCCACTGTGCACCATTATTAATTTACAGTTATCCTCAATAATTCTACATCAGATCAAAGGCAGCTTACATATACGATGCACATACAGATTGCACATGTGCACATGCATGAGGGGTGACTGACTGCCTCGGGTGGAGAACCTGCTGAGTACTGGAAGAGGAAGGGCGAAGCAAGAGGAGAAAGAGGAAGATGATGGAAATGAGGAAGAAAAAGTGCTTTCTAAACTGCGTGAATCCACTCTGCTGACGCTGGCAAACAGTGAACGCTGGGGTTGAATCTTGCAAACCGAAAACCATCAATGACACCTAAGGGCACTGGCTTATAGATCCACTTGCAGAAAACAAAATTATACAAAAAACGTGAACTGGCAGGACACAGCATCTTGAGAGAGTGCACAAACTTTGGGGAGAAGCCCTGACCAAACATTCTCTCATCTGATGTACTAACCTTGAAACCTTGTGAGGCAGTATAGTATACTGATCAACCCTGATATCACACGTGAATCCAGATGTCCAAGTGTTTTAGATTTGTAGATATAAATAAGTTATCAACTCATTTTTTATCAACTCAACAGAAATCTCAATAGCTAAATATCCCATAAATACATAAAAATATATCTAGGAGCTTGACATTTACCACCTCAGTGTTTCTTAAACATAAGCACTAACTTTTGTTTCAGTTTTTATTTTTCATTCATGCAAAACAACAATGACACTTGTAGTTGATATGCTGATGCACAAACTCCTAATTCACATTTTGAGGTTTCAGTCTCTGTTCACAGCTACCCGTGGTCCATTCCTGAGCCTGTTGTTTTTCTACCAGCTGGCTTACTGGCAAGGTCGCTGTCATAACATTCAGCCTCAGATTCCCTTGTCTGTCTTGGACTGTAGCTGGCAGTGATAATCCTTGTTCTGCTCAGGAGATTTGCTGAGAGCCACTCAGAAATCCTCTACCTGCTCTAGGTTGCTCCAAGCTCACTGAGCCCAAAGAGCAGAGCAAGGACTACCATGTGTCATGTGCAGTTGGAATCCATTAGTGGGATAATATATATAAGGTGTTTCAGATCAATTTAAAGCCAACAAGGAAACCAATAAAAAAGAATAACCAATAAAATAGAATGAAATGTTACCCTAATACCAGTTTAAAAAGATGAGTCTTAAGCTGCTTTTTGAATGAGTCCATTGAGATCACAGATCATAGACAGGAGAGAAGTGAATTCTAGAGTGATTGCAAATGTCACCTTCAGTTTTTTGTCTAAATTTGGGGATGGATAACGATCCCTGATCAGAAGACCTGAAAGGCCTGCTGGTGACATATGACTGCAAATGTTTGTTAATATAATGCTTAACTGTGCAGAGACCTAATGTGAACATTCGAAGTCTGATAGGGAGCCAGTGCAGTAAAATCAGCCAACCCAGTATCACAGCAAAAGACCTGCTGTTCCATTGTGTAGTTGCCATGGTTTGCCTCTTCTAGGCATGAAATGCATTGATCAGCAAGCGTGTGACATGACCATTTTTGGACGATCTGGTGCAGACCATTACCTGTAGCTGTAGGCGATCCATGGAGCACAGTGTCAGGTTTAAACCACCACGACACCAACAGTAAAAACACTGACCTCGCTGGGAGTTTCTAAACAATGAGTGACATCAGGGTGGGTGTGCACATCGTTCATATACAGTTTATGTATGCAATTTACAGTTACTTTCACTTCATCTTCTAATTGTTTTCATAATTCATGAGTAGTTGTGAGAATACTTGAATGATGAATTTAGTCTTAGTCTTCTTCTAAATTAAAAGATAAGGATCTAAAAATCAAACAGACTGCTATGTCAGTATGGCTTCTAATTTGCACTACATTTGCATTTTAATTAACACCATTTATAGAAGCCTGGAGTTGTACAGCTTTGTAACATTTTAGAATACTATGGATGAAAGGGTAGACTACATCGAATTTATACAAATCCTTTGGATCAAAGTGCACATGTTCATGGATGCAGATGGGATGGTGAATATTCTTAAATATTTGACAGTGTGTGTACAGGAATCAGCACATTTTTCTTTTAAATGTGCTGTATTTCATTTTAAAGAATATGATGTCTAAAACATAACGATCAGTTTTATTGTAGCTCACAAATGACTGTACATTATTATATAATTATGTATCCAAGTCTTTTACTAATTCAAATCTAATCTAAATATGAATCGTGGATGTTTGTGGTACTATGCACAAATCATGTACTGGCATTTTAAAAATGCTTCCTCAGAAGTGTGTATTTTGTCGCACAAGTCATGCATCAATTTAATCACCAAAGCTGTCAAAACCAGCTTGTTTCCAAGAAAAACTATTAATTTGTTACATTTGACAAACGGCTTCTTTCTTGGTGAGCTATGAACACTGATTAAAGACAGAGTTTCCTGTAGAATCAAAAAGAGTTTGAGGGCTGATAACTCAATGATTCTTATCCCTTCACTAATGTTCATTCAATGCCTGGTTGAGGAATTCATACAAACTATATCAGGTCAGGAGTGCTTTAGCCCAATTTCTAGTGACCCACATTTTTCTGAGTTAGGCGGTTAACATCCACGGGAGATGCATTAGAAAATAAATGAATAATAAATGAAACACTGATGCACTGAGAAGCCTATTCTTTGAGCAATGATTAACCCATCTCAATGTGTACTGTACACATATGTTTGAGCATGAGCTCTTAAGAGAAAAAAATGACAAATCCTTGGTAAAGACACATGAAAATACTGATTTATGATCACCACTGAATATGTATCCAATTACAACACTCTAAGTAGACATTCCTCAACCATTACCAACGTATAAATACATACTGTTGCTACTGCTAACTTCTAATCATACGTCACACAAAGCTAAATATTTTCATTACTGCCATGTGTAAATTTCAGTCACTGGATCTACAATCACTGTAAACAGATCTCTGCACATGCTTATTGCTGAGTGTAAATACGAGACATGATTTATGGTGGTACTCTCGCTGTAGTCTGCTCTTAGTCTGAGTCATATTGACCAGTCTCCATGTTAAAAGCAAAATAAAAAAAGAGGATTGCATTTGCTGCAAGTGCAACTGCAATATGAATTTCACTTTTAAAAAGTGATATCTAGGTATTCTAGTCCCTTCTCAATCTTCTTGGCATCAATCACTTTTAGATGTGCACACTACAAACAGAAAATTCTACTCTTTCTGCTGCTTTATCATTAAACACTATTAATAGTAAATCACAGGAATGCTCCTTTTTTATTGTCCATAATGTTCTAGTCACTATTGACTGGATTTTGCCAGTCATGTCATTTCTCCATGCACCTGTATTATTTGAATTACATTAAATAGAACTGATCCATTGGAAGTACTCTCTGATCGTGGGTTGATATTGATATCCGGGATCATATCCCCTTCTGTCACTTCGACATGTCTCACCCACAACAGAAAGTCAATAATTTATGCTTACAACACAATGAATGTGCTGCATTGGCTGTGACCTCTAGCATGTGAAGCCATACAGATAGCAATGAAATGTGCAACAGAAAAACCTTTACGTATTTTACATTCACGCATGTAAACTGGTTTTTAGTGGAACATACAGAGAAGGGTGCGTGTCATTAGGTGACAGGCAGACAGAAAAGCATGCAGAGCTGCATGGGCGTCTGACAAGCAGGCATACACCCGAGACTGCATCTCCAACCATTTCATCCAAAGCATCTTACAGCAGCACCGGTGCACATTCAGCTTGGGTGGGTACCGAACCACTCCACGGTTGCTGCAGAATCACTGACTGACAGGCAGGCCGCGGTATGGGCAGACAGACACGCGGACAGAGGGGGTAGGTATCTGCGCGGCTTCTCGTGCTTTTGTGTTTTCTCGCTGGATCAGCCTGACAGAAAATCAATGACGCTGCACTCTCACGGAGACGCAGAGTAACCAGAAAAGCAAGGACGACGGAGGCTTAACATGCAACAGTCGAGCGCGCACCTATTCTTACACAGTCGCTGCAGGTCTTAGGTTGAGGAGAGCCTGGTGAAGATTCAGGCGTGTGCATGTGAGGGAATGTGTCAGTCACGACAGGGGTACACATCTGATTATATTTGCCAATTATACATGCCACTCCACGGAGCCGTTGAGATGAATGGAGTCCCAGGCTAATATGGGCACTTCCACAGGGCTTTGATATAAGACCCAGCTGGTCTTCACATTTAGCACAAATTGATTGCAAAATTATCCATATGCATAAACCTGATCAGACTGAGAGAAAACAGCGGTGATCGTGCCTGGTTGTTGTGGTTGGACTGAGATTTGAGAATTGCATTAAAAAAAATAAAATAAATGAAAATAAAATAAAAGAATGGATTGACGTTTGCATGCGCAGCCAATATTCCGGGCGTGAGGAAGGCGGTGGGGGTCGGATCGCACCAATAACCCACCGGGCCGCCGCATCACTGTCAGTAAAAGGCTGCCATCATCCATTCATTCACCTCATTGTTAAATAGAAGACAAATCAGCATTAGCTTTCAAGGAGAGGCGTGTGTTCAGGTATTTTAACCGTGTAGCCCATCTGAGAGCACCAGCTGGGAATAGGCTGCAGGACACCGCTATTTTCAGAGAGGGAGCACATGTGTTTAACCGTGGCAACAAATTCTTATAAATAAACTTTCATTTACCTTCATGTCGTTGACAATCGCCTGGAACAGACCACCGAGGGCCCCGCATTCCTTCTCCACCGTCTCCATGTTTGCCAAATCCACCATTCGCCGGAATTTTTAGAAGCGCGCACCAATTGCGCGCTACCAACACCCAGCAGGGAAAAATATACAAAAAAATTATTTCCACAAAATCACGACCGGTCTCTGAAAACCGGGAGACCGACAATAACGGGAGGGATGCAGGAAGAACGGGAGGAGGAGGAGGGGTGGGAAAAAAAGAACGATGCCGAAACAAACGGCTTCGTTGCGGTCTCTTCCAGGAGAAGGTAAGATTGGGTTTGAGAGAGGAAAGACACACAATCTCTCTCTCTCTCTCTCTCTCTCTCTCTCTTTCTCTCTCTCTCTTGCGCTCTCTCACTCCCTCCCACTCAGGCGGTGAGATGGTACCGGGGCGACCACGCTCATCTTGGCGCAGCCAGCGCAACGCGGGGACGCATGTGAACGCAGCGGAGAAGCACAGGGATGTGGTGTGTCAGAGCCTGTGTCTGTGCGTTCGTGCATGCATGTGCTCGTAGGTAAAATAACGACAGGCTGTGATTGGTGCACAGGCGGTGGGCTCAGCGGTGCAGGGAGAGCAGCCAGTAATACGATCCGTGCAAGCGAGTCACAAAAAGGGGAGGCTGGACAATCCTGGACGGTGTGTCACATGGCCGCACGCAGGCACATATACATGCATGTAGACACACACACACACACACTACAGCATGGGGCTTACTGTCAGATAGAGTTAGATACTAGCAGAGTGTGTGTATGTGTGTAGGAATGCGTACTGACCACCTGATTTATGTTTAAACCACTAACCATTCAGTGACATGTATGAGTGGTTATTTTTGACATTGTGGCTATTTCTGAAATTCCACCTGCTACCCTCTTGTGACATGAGTTCACTGGTGTACCCAGGAGGCAAAACATCTTCAGGTCCAACACACTTCATTTTCCATACCAGTTACTCAGAGTAATAAATAAATACATAAATAAGTAATTAAAAATAAAAGTTGACACTGTTTTATTTTGATCCTTAAGAAGAAGCAGTTATTTAGATACCATGCCATGGTTTACAGTTTACGGTACAAAAATATCTTTATGGATAGGTTTCCCCTCTCATAACAGCTGTTTGGAAACTGTTAGAGGTTACAGTTCGTGGTGTGTCCTCTCTGTCTGGAAGGTGTGCTGGCACGGCACATGTAGATGACTGGTAGAAAACACCTGTGATGATTCAAGTGACTAAACAGAACCTCTTGACTGAGGTTAAAGCTACCTGACTATGCTTATATCCTCACTAAACAACTGTTTCACTGACTGTACTGTTTCTGTTGAACATAAAAAATAACAGTTTAAAGACATGCAGCAAACTGGAAACAACTGGGAACGATGAATTTATATTTGGTATAATGCACATCATTGTGTGTTGCATACTTAAATAAATAAATAATATGTGTTTTATTTTGAAATAAACTGGTTTAATTGTTCTCATTTCCAGCTTCATAGTTTTATTTTTCTGTTTTCAGTTTTGCCTCCTTCCGTTAAGCTCAGTCTCAGTGCTCACACTCAGGGCTGTGTACCTAACATGACCATATTAGGGGTGTTCACTCTCATTGACATACAAATCCATGACTGTAAAAATAATAACTCTGAATGAGCATTTAGAGTAGTCTAAAGCTTTAGTCTGTAGCTCAAGGAGATTACTTGGACATACATATCATTATCTCATTATTTGAAACTTTGGTCTTTCTGTTTTTGGCCATATCACTATCCAAAAAAGAAAAAGAAAAAAGAAAAACGAGTAGGTTGGGGAGTTGGGGATTAATATTTATACTTACACTGCTGTTAATATTAAAATTTCAGTTTGATACAAAGCCGATTACTGTTACATGACATTACAAACACTTAATAAAACACCCAAATGACACATCTGCATGCATTTAAAAAAACGCCCCCTGTAGGCATTTCACACTTTAATCTTCATAGAAGCTGCTGAGTGTAAAGTTAAAAGAATGCAGTAGTAACTCTGAGAGAGTATGAAAATAAAAGCTGATTTAGGAGTCGTGTGGTTCTACAGTGATGAAATGAACTCTGACAGTGTTCATTAATGTAGTCAAATTACTGTGAGTCACATTTATGCTTTTTGAGTCAGAAAATGCATAAAGATGACTGCGGTCATAAGGTTCTTGGTAGCTACTATTAAACCACTGTGCCTCTCATGTAGACAGTTACATCATTTTTTCAGAGCCATAACTAACTACAAAAATGTTTCCTGAGGCAGTTCTAGTATGAGCAGAAATCCTTTCAGTGGGGGGTTGTTGTTTGCTGGATATGGGGGAAAAAGCTCCTGAATAAAGGCATTTCTTGATAATGTTTTTTTTTTGTAAAGATAAAGGACAGATAAAGAAAAAAAGAAAATCTGTGCTTTCTGAAAGCCATATTCACCATCTACTGTATATGTAGGCAGCATAACAGTAACATGATGCGCCACGCAGCCAGAATGATGCTTTAAAGGTCAAAGGTCACAGTGGGGTGGTAATTCTGAGACTATAGATGAAGCATGTCAAAGGAATTCTTGGGACAACAACGGAGAGGCTAGATGGAATTGGTTTCAAGCAGAAAAATGTTGTTACGAGTTGAAGATTTCAGAGTGCGGTGTAAAGATATTCCATTTTTATTGGAACACCTTGTGTGTCGAGTTTAAACAACCAGAGAAACCACAAACCTTCTCAAAATTCCAGATCATCAGATGGACAATATTTAAGGTGGAATATACAAATGCCCTCTTCATGATTCTGTAACACTGTCCCATAGTCCTTGTAGATATATTTCTCATACAGCATGTATTTTTAACTCTGAAAAGAGGTGATCTGTCTTTCTGTCTGTGTATGCTCCAGTTGTTTTTGTGTACAACTCTTAAATGAGACTACTTGTAAAAAAGGGGGATTTAATAATAGAGAGGAAGCGATAGCCGACGTAATACACATTGGTATGCACACAGGGATGAATTTCTGAACACACACACAAACACTTAGCTCTAAGCTCGTGCCAAATGTTCAGCATCCTCCTAGAGACCTCCTTTTGTGCAGGGAAAATGCACCCATGCAACTCCTGTGTGTTATGTATATGTGCATCTATGTGTTTCTATGGCTACACTGGTGACCTTGACTGAAGGATGTAATGCATATGACATAGCCAATGCTTTCTACGTCTTAATGTAACCCCTCGTGTGTTTATGCGTCTTCTTCTGTCTGGTCTTCCTTCACACATCACACATTACTCGCTCACTTGGACTCTGCAGAAAGCTGAAGAGCATGTGTTCAAGCGCAGCAAAAAACTCTCCTTTGGTTCTCATTATCTCTCATGAGGCCTTTCCTGAAAATGATCGGCTCAGTGTAGAAAGTAAACATACTTCAAAGAGTCATGAAAACAGTGTGGGTGTAGTAACAGCTGTGTATGGTAAAGTGACAGATTCCAGACAGGTTAAAACAGTTTGACAAGGTTTTACTGCATTCCTAACTCTGGAGCTGATTTCTATTTAAAGATTCCTTGCACTCTGCTAACAGTGGCCCAGATGGTCCTGATGGTATACAGTGATGCACACATAACAGCAATGATTCACTTTCCCCTTTTATCCTGTTTTTGGCTTTATTATTTATTTTTTGTTACTGTCATGCTTAAAGGTCTTAAAATACATATTATTAAAGACATTAGAGACCTTCAACCAGATTCATGATAGGAGTGTTGCTTCATACACACGTTGTAACATAATATTTAGTTTTATTTATTTAAAGCCTAAAAAGAGCCCGTACTAGTGTATCTTCTCTGCATTTCATATATTAAAAGTAAAAATTCTTTCAAAACACCTGCTAATAAATCACGTAGCTGTTATTGGCTCTTTGCTCGTCATGGAAAACAGCTGGCAGAGGCTCCTCATTGTGAGTATTTGAATGTCTTTGGACACAATAGTCCAGGACAGCCAGAGGTCACTAACAGAGATGATGACTACATGAATCTCCCACAACATTAAAACCACTAACGGGTAAAATGAAAAACACCTATCATGTTGACTCGAGGGCAATGACATCTCCCACCAAGAGAATCCACCTCATTACACTGCAAAGACTCCACAGGACAGTTTCGACAAACTCTACAAAGAGCTCGCGGCATCAACCTGACATCCAGTCATCAAACATCTCCACCGTGCTGGTTCTGATGGCCTGCAGCCTCCATTTGTAACTGAAAGGGTTACCTTAAACTAATACTTTGACTGCTAGTAGAGACATTAACAATGAGACAAAACAATATGCTTCTAGGACTTTGCTGTTAGTTAAATTGCTGGCCTGTTTCTGTTCCTTGGGGTGGCTGTACAGGTGCTTTAGAGCTAACTCTACCTTTTCAAATTCCTTTTGATGGAAGCTAAACAATCATCAGTAACACTCTCCCTCTCATTGTTACCAAAAACCCTCCGGAGTTGCTTTGTCTCCCTTGAGAGAGCTTGATTGATCTACACAAACAACAACCTCTCACTGATTGGGCCCTCATCCTCAGGCTGGACGCTGTATTTTTAATTGGGTTTTGTCATTCTCCATCCTAGTTCAGCTACGTTTGTGGTTCTTGAATTTTAGCCTGCATGTAAAAAAAAAATCTTGCATTCACCGAATGTGTATGGGGCACACATGCTCCCTCTCTATATAAGAAATTAAGACTTTTTTTCTACTCTTATTACTCTTGTTGACACTTTTTTACAGAATGAAGAGAACCCGGACATGTCAGGGGCTTTAAGCATTTTTGGTAGAACACAATGGATTCAAAAGTAAAGCTTATATAGATTTATGGGTTTTAAATATTTATTGTCCTTGAAATGGTTTAAAATCAAAAGATTAGTCAGTGGATGTTGCAATGATCTCAAAAGAGAATGATGATTCAGTTACTGCAGTGAATCACATATGACAAAGCTAAGCCTGCATGGGGCCAGTGATGGAAGCGGCGCTGTTTATAATGATCATGTTTGTTACTAAAGGCGTGGATGTCTAATAAAAGAGCCTGAGTCACATCCAGTTCAGAAAAACACCCAGCACTATCATTTTGAACTATTGGCAGTTAGCTTATATAATCTGGGGGAAAAAAGAATTAATAAAAATGATTATTCACAAAAACAGAAGTAAAAACAATCAAGATGTCCATACTTACCCTTAGAGATGTGCTATAAAAATACAGGGTGGGCCATTTATATGGATACACCGTAATAACATAGGAATGGTTGGTGATATTAAAGTCCTGTTTGTGGCACATTAGTATATGTGAGATGGCAAACTCCTCAAGATAGGCGGTGACCATGGTGGCCATTTAGAAGTCGGCCATCTTGGATACAACTTTTGTTTTTTCAATAGGAAGACGGCCATGTGACACATCAAACTTATTGGTAATGTCACAAGAAAAACAATGGTGTGGTTTCAACGTAAAAAATAATTTTTACATCTTTATTAACTGTGTCGTTGTTTTGAAAACACATCAATAATATTTGTAATAAGTGGAATGGACTAATACATGGATTGGAATGCTTATGAAATTTTGATTGCGGGCTGTTGACGGCCTTTTTGGACTCCAGCACTGGTCTGGGTTATATGGATTCCCTTTGGTATCCATATTTCCGTATTTTTACCCACTTGTATAATTTTCCACTTTCACCCCAGGTGGAGGTTTGCCAGAAACGAGCTGCTGTTTCTATGAAAGCTTTTTAACTCCCTGATAAAGGCACACATGCCAAAACATTTTTTGGAGGTTAAATGAGACAACACTATAGGCATAAAGATTTAAATTACTATTAAATGTGGGAGATTACGGCTATACAGCACTGGCCTTTCATAATGATGTATGAGTGAAGCAATAGTTTTACTTATCATTTTACTTTTTATTTATTTATTTATAAATACATTACAGCATTTTAATTAAAAGCATGTACATTTACATTTTGACATTAGTCCATTGTGGATGCACATCAAACAATAAAACAAAGCAAACCCAAACCAGCATATCAGATTTGTTTACTGTTGATTAATATATTTTTATATTGAAGGATCCATTTGTTACTGAAATCTGGAGTGAGAATTTCTGTGTGGTGATGTATTTTACTGATGCCCCTCCACGCATACGCAAAGCAAAATCTGCAATGTCCCTGGGTAGGGTCAGAGGTCAGGGGTCAGCTGACCTTAAAAGCAGATGATGCTGCATTTCTTTTGTGAGGAAGCACCAGAAATTGAGCAAAACTGGCACGCCCTGCTTAAAGCAGATGTAAGGAGTTTTCAGCACAAGAGTGTCTTGCAAGATGTGAACTCATGTTTGTGTCATCTGGTGTTTGTTCGCCTTTTCAAGAAAGTTATTTATTGTCAGATGGAATTTCTTTCAAAGACAGATAACAGAAACCTTCTGCTTTGTTTTCGTACAACATGAATGAAATGCAGCTGTGATTATTGCCACTGCAGCATTTTTCAATGACATATACAATGACAGAAAGCAGATTTTTGATACAAAATAAGACATCTTCACTAGCCCACAGGTGTTATTTCCTATAAGCAACTTCTACTGACCAACTGCAAGAAAATGTTCTCAACAGGTTTAAAGATTGGCATCTGGTGACTCCGTTTGAAGTGAATATGCAACCTAATGATTTATCCAACATTCATTCATTCCAAAAAAAAAGTTGTCGTGCTGTGTAAAATGTGAATGAAACATATTGCAATGATTGGAAAATCTCATAAATGCTTATTTTATTCACATTCAAACATAGAAAACATTTGCAGCAACACGTCTCAAGAAAGTAAGCATGTTTACGACTGTGTAGCATCTCTTCTTTTAACAGGAGTCTATAAATGTCTGGGAACTGAGGATAGTAGTTGTCGGATTCTGGGGACAGGAATGTTGTCTCATTCGTGTCTGATACAGGTTTCATCTGCTCAGCAGTCGGGACACTTATATTTTTCTTTTCATGATGCTCTAAAGGTTTTTAGTTGGTGAAAGCTCTGGACTGCAGGCCAGTTTAGTACCCTGACTCCTCTACTATGAATCCATACTGTAATATATGCAATATAAACACAGAGATGTCTGTGCAGGGCATGGGAGTCTAAGAAGTTTGGAAAGAAAGCTTTAGTTCTGAAGTCCAGTTTCTTTCTTTCCAACCTCCTTTGACTGTACAGTTTAGCATTGCCTTACTGAAGATCCTGAAAAAGATGCTGTTTGGATGGGAGCATGTATTGCCCTGAAATCTGTATACACCTTTCAGCACTGATGGTGCCTTTCCAGATGTGTGAATTCCAGAATTTGCCTCATTTGACATTCAATTTGCCTCAGTCCGTTTTATGTGTGCTTTGTTCCAGAGAATACGTGACCCTTCTGGATCACACTATCCATGTTACTAACTTGTTGCTAATGTATCTAATTAGTTTCAAATATTCCATCCAGTTGTTTCTTTTAGCATTTACTTCTCCAACCTTTTGTTGCCCCTGTTCCATCTTTTATAAAATATGTCAAGTTCAAAATGAGGCAGTATTTTTTGATGAAATAATTAATTGTCTTAGTTTAAACATTTGATCTGTTTGCTGATGGTATTCTAGTTTTTTTCCCCCTTTCTATAATAATCCCAAAAGGTTGATTCTGTTCATCTGGATGTAGCTGAACAGAATCAAGCTTTTGGGATTTATTTAGCTAGATGATTGAGCGTGCATCAAGACTTCCTATATTAATATTGATAGAGGAAACTCACATTAGTCTACATATAATAACAGAATTAGCTACAAGACCTTTGGTACACCATGTGGTGGAGGTTCTCTGTGCCACAACATGTGATATATGCTGTTAGTTACTGCCTTTCAGAGCATCACAAGTGCTTTCTTAACTGATATTTCATCTTCTGAGTTTAGTTGGTTTTAGTCTCTGTGTTAGAAAATGCTGTCAAAGTTAATTGGTAATCAGACACTGACTGAAGATGTCACAATGAGTTATTCTGTTCTCAAGTACAGATTTAGCGATTGTTGTTGAGGTTGAGGCTTTGTTCCTCAGCCACAGCACTGTCCCACTTTGTGGAGTTGGCAGTGATGTCCAGTCACTGCTCCTTGTCACTGTGCTTCCACCTCAAATCCTCTTTTTTTGTGCCGATGCCACAGTGTTTCATCCCAGTCTGCACGTCACTGTCTTTCTGTTTGGCCTCTGATTCAGCATCAGTGTCAGAAGACTCTAGGTATGGGCTGGGAATCAATGACATCCAACTTCCACTGTAAAAAGCCATGTCTTTCAACCCTTTTATTTAAAATCCTGCACAAATTTCTTCCAAATATTGCCATTGTCACTCATCTCTCTCAGTGTTTTGTCATTCTACTTTCCCAGGAAATTCACAAGGTTCTTTCCACATGGGGGAGATTTGTGATGGTTACGTCACATGGTTCGTTACTCTATCTGCAAACTGAATTTACACAGAGCATTTGTTTTGAGGAAAAACAATTCATAAACTTAACTAAACCCAAATAAATAAAACATGTCTTGCGGGTTAGCATATAAACAACTCTGTTTCCAAGAAACTTCCAGGTAATAGTTAGAGGCCTGTAAAGTTTTACTGTTGTAGTCCCCAGCATCTCATATAAAAGTCCAGCTAAGAATAAACAAGCTAAAAATACCACAATCCTACATCCAAACATAAACTTTAACTGCAGAATGTAAACTGCTCCCCAAAGACAAAAATAGCCTCATAAAATACAGAAGGCCTTTGGGTAATGTGTGGCATATAGTAAACCGCTGCTGACCAAATGATAATACACTGTGACTGTCATGGTCCAGTGTTTATGTATTTGGACCTTTGTGATTCTGATTCATTTAATATTCTAACGTTTAGTTTGTGTTCCTGTCACAATCCTGGGTCTTAGGACCCAGTGTTTTGAGTTTTAGTTCATTTTGATGTTTATAGTATGTTAAGCTCATCAGGTCTCCTATGTTCATTTGCTTATTAGTTCCCTCTTGTGTTTTCAACCCCTGTGAAGTCTCCCTTGCCCTTCGTGTGTTTCATGTCTGTTGTCTTATGTTGTCATGTCTGCCTCTCATGTTTCCTGTTTCATTTTGGAGAGATCTCGTGTTTTTATATTATGGATTATGTTTTGAGTCCTTTGTGGTACTGTTTCGTGTTTCCCTAGATCTGTTATGGTTATCTTAGGTTTTGCTCTTTGGCTTTGTCATATGGCTTCCCTGTGTTCCATGTTATGTCTCCCCTGTTGCTGTTAAGTTTGCATGTTTAGAATTCAGTCAGTGTGTTTCCTGTTTTACTTTGTAGGTCCATGCCTCATGTGAGTGTTTCTAGTTTTGCGTCTCTGTCTCGTCCAGCCTGATTGCTCCCCTTCTGTGTCTCATTCCCTCGTTATCCCTCTGTGTATTTAAGCCTTGTGTTTCTCTTTGTCAGTGTCGTAGTCTCCATCATAGCTGTGTGATTTTTCCCTGTGCTTTAGTTTTCCCAGTTTAGTTTATTTTGTATTGTTTTTCGTGTCCCACTCCACGCCAGAAATAAAGCTGTGTTTTTTGAGTTTACCTTTTGTCTCTGTGAGTTTGCGTTTGGGTCCTCTCCTGCCTGCCACACAGCCGAAACATGACAGTTCCAGGTTTTGGTTGTTGTTGTTGTATTCCTGCTATGTTTAGTATTTTCTGGTCTTAGTTTTGTTGTCCAGTCTTCGGGTTTTGGTTACCATGCCTCTGTGTTGTATGTTTGCTTTCTGTTTTCTCCCGCAGTCTCAGTGTCAAGCCCATGTGTCTTAGTCATGGTCTCAGTGTTTGTTCTTCCTGTTTTATTTTGATAGTCTTGTGTTTGTGTGCTGTGTTCAGTTTTGCTTCTCCTGTCTCATCAGTGTCAGCTGTGTTCCCATCTGTGGGCTGTTCCCTCGTTATCCTCCTTGTGTGTATATTGTTTGCATTTCCCTCTGTTCACTGTCGTGTTCTCCCACATTGTAGGTAGTAGTTCTGTCTGTTTGTCTTCGAGTCAGTGAGTCAGTTTATTTTGTATTTGTGACTGTTTAGTTGGATCTTTTGCCTTTTGTTTTCATTGGCAAACAAAGAAATTCCACTAGGCACAAGGACATCAAATCCCCTCAAACCCAATCATTCAAACAAAAAAATCAAATAGTTTATATTTCATAAAAAGGAATTTTCATTTTTGTTTAGTTTTATTTGAAATCATGAAGATGTGCTGCCAGTTCTTTTTAGCTCTAAAATCAGTACGCAGCTGCCTTTAGGCTGAATAATTTGCCCTAGGAGGCACATTTCTGTAGAAACACTATTGACTTTTACTGCACCCCTATTTCTGGGAGTGTGCACCGTATTATTTATTTGAAATGCTTAATTTTTAGTTTTGCATATCAAGTGTTTCTGAATCTCCATTTAGAGCATTGTGTCTCTTCTTGTAATCCTTATATATTGGAAAACAAATCGATGTCGTGATATTTTCTTTCTGGACCCCTCTGCAGATGTTGTACCCTTTATCTCATGACCTTCTTTCGCTTCTATTCCCTCCTCTATCACTTCCTCTCAGTGTGCTGAGTAAGACCATATGACTGTCAAGTGTCACACCAGGCAAAAGGAAAAAAAAATGTAGGGAATGTAGAGGAGAGGGCAAGGAGAAGCATGGGAGATATATTAGGAGAGGGGATAATGGAGGGAGAGGAGCACAGAAAAGACCCCAATTTTTATCACCCTCCTCCTCCTCCTCCTCTGTATGGCAGAGCAGAATGTAGGTCTGCTCTTGCCTTCAGCCATCAGCAACAATCAGTTCTGCCCCAGTTACTGACGCATCTCACAGACTAAACACACACGCATACGTCACAATATGCAGTAATACACGCACACAGATGCACATAGACACATGAACAATATGCTCGCAGAAACACACACACACACACACACACACACACACACACACACACACACACACACACACACACAACAGTCTCTGAAGAACACACATGTTGTCATACAGAGGCAGTATCTGCCACAAGCCTGTGCAGATGTATGCAAACAGTTAAGCATGATCACATTTTCACATTTTAACAACAAGAAGGGTTGAACACTGATTTTACTATTTACAAAATTAACATGGTGCCGACATTGTGCGATCATGCAGGCACACATGAGCTCAGCATCATAAAGATTTAATCAAGAGAGGGGAAATGTAAAGAATGTAAATTCATGTTTTCAGTGGATTCACAGAATTTGACCGTACAGTCAATAAATTTAGGTTCAAATCTAAGTATTTTAATGTTGCAGTTGTTTATGTTGACATGAAGGAAGTTGGAAGTATTTTTGGCAATTTTGAAAATCAAGATGTTCTAAAGGAAAGGCTCACAGAATATGAACATGAGGTGCATGAACAGAAAAAGAAAAAAAAGTACTGGGCTCACTAATAATGAGACGTGATCCAAAATTCAAGATCACAAATATCACCAGGATAAAACACAGAAACAGAAATATTAAGTAAAGAGGTCACGTTCAGAGCTGGCAGTTATCTTCCACAGCTATCAGAGTGGCCACTTCCTTGATTTTAAACCATTGCAAACTCCAAATGGAGGGTTATAATTAAAATCCATGCACCTTGTGTTTTCTTCTGCCAAGACTTCTGCAGCAACACAATCAGGCATCTTTCGCTCTCCATACCTTTTCCTGGCAAGTGACTGTTGTGTTTCAGTTCTTAAATCGGTTAACTGTATAGTCATTAAAAATGTAGTGACTTGTTCCTCAAGATTTTACTCAGTGGAGCTAACAGTTAGACACAAACATGATGACTCACAGTTTCAAATACAATCAGCACATTACTTCAGATGCACTGAAGGCAGGAGTGCACTTTTACTGGCTGTGGAGCTCAAAAGATTGATAATATTTTGCAAGAATTACTTTATTCTTCAAAATTCCACGTAGGCAACTACTTTTTATTGGTACAAACTTACTTTTATTTTCAGCTGGCTGCAGGTGATGAGGCGAGCTGAACATCCATCGTTTGGTTCCATGACTGCTCTCAGCATTTGGGGGCGTTTCCTTTTAACAAGATGGCCATTGTCTTTATCTGTACCTGCTGAGTGATGCGCCTGAGTGATGTTCATTTTAAGATACTTTGTTAATAAAATGTTAATCATAAATTATCATGCCTTTGTGAAACCACCTCATATTGTGTTGCATTGTCTCCGGTCACCTGTAGGGGGCGCTCGTTATGGAAAGGCTCGAAGTCATATTTTAGGCTAGGCACAAACAGCTTACATTATCATTTGCAAGACTTGTTGTTGCAAAGGTGACAGTTAGCTCCAGAGACCAAAACAGTTTTTTGTACCAGGCTGTAAACATGTTTATTTCTGCTACACTGATTCTATGGGGATTCATTCCCTTTAGAGTCAGCCTCAAGAGGCCATCACCTTTCCTTTTTTCTTCTTCTCACGTACTCCAGTTTGCTCAACACAGTAAATTGGCAGCATATTCAATGTCGTTGGTATCTTGCATATGACTGTGTTGGGCTGTCCGTCTCTGTCTTGGCTTTGTTATAGACTAATTAATTGCTATCTTAAAAAAACGTGTTTAAGAATTTGGATGAAGGACAGGCTGATTCTTCTTGGGTTGTATTTTTGACAAACCAGGGAATGCACTTAGCTCTGCTCCCACATTATCTCTTGGGCATGGACAGCATGGTCTCCTTAAACATTTGACTTTTCTGCTTGCATTACTGAGCCAGCTGAGGTTAAAAAACATGCTGCACTCACTGAATGTCCCTTCAGTAACCCAACACAAATTAAGCTCCCGGTGTGATTTGATAAATTTAAACAGCAAATCATCTGTGTTGATGTGACCTATTTTTTCACAAACATCAGAATCTGTCATCAGACGTCATCAGTGTTGGAATTTCTGTAAATAAATTATTGTGAAGTGACTCCTCATGAAGCCCATCTGGGCTGCTTTCTTCGGGCCCCATGGGATGCTCTTTGGGTTTGTTTCATTACATCTACATGTTTATTATACGGACATGTTACGTACATTAGCATGAAATACAAAAGTAACATTTATTTAACAAAATTACTTAAATCTCTGTTTTTCTCTACTTCATTGCAAAGTGGTATTTACAAGTAATTATATTGTTTTGTAAAACTGATTTGTCACAAATATATGTGAATTTCAGGTCACATCATGATTTTGTTCCTGTTACAAATGAAGCCTAACCTTGAATTAAAGCTTGTATTAATGGTCTTAAACAAACTTTTAGTCTAAATAATAAAAAAATAAATAAAAAAATAAGTAAATAAATAAATAAATAAAAGTTCATTTGTCAGAGAAGTGAAAAATAAGAATGACAACAATACTACACTGAGAAACAGGCCACTATGCTTTTCCAGAGAAGACTTGTAATTATTAAAATTCATTAGACTTTTAGTAGTCAGCTGGACAGGAGAATGAAGGAAATCCTCACTGCAGCATCTTCTGAGTGCTGAAAATGCATGTATGTAAAAGGTCTGGGCTTCTCTGCTTACACTGCCATCTCTGAATCAAACCGTGACCTTGACCTGGTCAAAAATTGATCTGTAAGTATATGAAAGACAGATGTAGCTACCGTGATATAGTCCATTTGTCACCTCAAGCTGTCCATTTTCACCACAGCCATCTTGATTTTTTGTAACTGGTCTCCACTAGCAAGGATTAGATATATAACCAAGGAATTAAGGGACCCTGTACACTCATAGGTTAGCAACTTGTTAATCAGATGGTGAAGAATACCCTGCCATAGCCTTCTTTTTTATTCTAACTGGTTTTCTATTGAACATCATGAAACTACTTGAAACTACCAACAGAGCCTCTAAATATATCAGGATAGTGCTTTTACCTATGCAGGCTTTATCAATTTTCCTATACGATACGACAGATTTAAGCTAAAGTACACGAGACAATGTATTGTGGATACATTATATTATTTAAATTATTAGCAAAGAGCAATACTGAGACAATGGGACAGGCTGTCCCTGTGAACTTTCATATGATTAACTCATAAGAAAATGGATGAATGGATGGAGACACATAGCTTAAAGTCATTCTGAAATTAATTTGTATGTACATTTTTTGCAGATATACAGTAATAAGAATAAGCTGAGTATTGAATTTTTGTGCTAATGACAATGATAGTGAGACTAAGCAGGAGATTGGAGGGCGTGAGGATATTTATATCAGGACAGGGGTGGGGGTAAGGAGGAGGACAAACAGAAGAAAGAATCTGCTCTCATTAATTTTTCACTTTCATTTATTTGTAAATAATTTAAGAGCTATGTTGCACTGAGTCTATGATGCAGCATGGGCCTCACATGCAGAAGACACTGGCACACTCACAGCGAGCACACAGTTGTACACAGAGTATGCACGATCGAGAGTGGCACACGTATAAACAATATTCATAAATTCAGAACATTATACAGGCATATAGACCCACACATGCACTCTCCCAGGGGATCCGATTAGAGTAAAACATGTCAGGCAATGAGACAAACCCCCACCCCACCCCCAGGCCCAGCACCCATGCACCTTATGTGCCACGCCACCACTGCCAGTAGTTCTTTTTATAATAATCACGCAAACACGCAGAAACAGAGCACAGACCTTCCTCCATGCACTTTCATATTCATATTAACCTTTTCAGTTTGAATAATCCATGAATCATAAAGGGAACAGAGGCTTGAATGTCACAAAAGTAAAATCTAGACCCAGATAAGGACATTGTTAAAAAACATGTGCCACACATTTCATCTTAATGGTCTACCCAGCTGATGAGCCTGCATCACATCCAGGCAATCAGAAGGAGGAGATTAATGTGTGTGCATATGCATCTCTGGTCCATTTAACACATGGATTAAAACATTCCCAGTTATTAAAGTAATACAAAACAAATGATATACAATAATGGGCAATTTTAGGTTATGAGGGTTTGACACCTAACAGGTTTCGAAATACATTAATGTCAGTGAATGTCCTCACAAAGCCTTTATGTGCGAGCCTCTCATTACACACAGAGTGGAGCAGGCAGAAGTCAATGAAAAGTAAACAACAGCCATGAACAACAAATATAAAGAAAAATAAAAAAAGAAGCAGGAAAAAAAGATATAACAAGAACAACAGCTGTAATTTTAACTGACTGGGTTTCATTAATATGTGATCCTGGCCTACTAATATATCTTGTTCCTTATGAAACAATGTGAAATTTCCACAGGAATCCAAAAACAGAAAACCAAAAGTATTCAATGACTGAACTCCCTGAGAGCAGACTGACACATTTTTACATCAAATTTCACCTTTCACAAGGTAACAAAAGGTACCAACAGCACAAAACCTTTTCTTTCTCTCAGAGACAGCCATTGTGAAGTTTTGTTGACTGCTGCTTGGCCCAGATACATCACACTGTCTGGATACAGCATAGCAACAAGGCACCTGATCAAAGAGTATAGAAGAGAGGAGAGGAAAGACAGAAAGAGAATAAGGACTACAGAAACAGAAAACTGGTGAAAAACAAACATGTGGGAAATCGCAGAGGGAGATAAGGGAGGAATTACATGAAACGGAAGCAAGTATTAGAGACCACTAAACGAAACTGAAGAAAAGGAGAAAGATGGGGGTTATTTGAGACGTTAACACAAGAAACAGAGCTTTTCATCAGGGAGGCACTTGCAGAAGAGTCAAAATCAGGACTGAGTTCTTTTATCTTCTAGTCCTCCAAACACTGCAAAATAAACTTACAACCTTGTGTTTGAACGTGTAGAGTGACTTCATGCCCAGGCAGCCCCATCTATTTATTGTTATTAAATAGCTTCAGAAGATCTGTGTTTGGTGCTGATTGCATGGACAGGGTGATGCACTGCTGGAATATCTAACATCCATCCATCTTCCTCCGCTTTATCAGGGGCCGGGTCG
Source organism: Mchenga conophoros (assembly GCF_057382185.1). Classification (NCBI taxonomy): domain Eukaryota; kingdom Metazoa; phylum Chordata; class Actinopteri; order Cichliformes; family Cichlidae; genus Mchenga; species Mchenga conophoros. Next base: position 4,775,834 of record NC_140526.1, read on the forward strand.
AGGGGGCAGCAGCCTAAGCAGAGGATCCCAGACCTCCCTCTCCCCATCCACCTCCTCTAGCTTATCCGGGGGAACACCAAAGCGTTCCCAGGCCAACCGAGAGATGTAATCGCTCCAGTGTGTCCTGGGTCTGCCCCCCCCAACCCGGTGGGACATGCCCGGAACACCTCACCCAAGAAGCGCCCAGGAGACATCCTTGTCAGATGTCCAAACCACCTCAGCTGGCTCCTTTCGATGTGGAGGAGCAGCGGCTCTACCCTGAGCCCCTCCCGGATGGCTGAACTTCTCACCCTATCGCTAAGGGAGAGGCCAGCCACCCTTCGGAAGAAGCTCATTTCCGCCGCTTGTATCGGCGATCTCGTTCTTTCGGTCACTACCCACAGCTTGTGGCCATACGGTGAGGGTAGGGACGTAGATCGACCTGTAAATTGAGAGCTTTGGACCGGTGCAGCGTCTGCATCACTGCGGCCGGAGCACCAATCCATCTATCAATCTCCAGCTCCCTTTCACCATAACTCGCAAACAAGACCCCAAGATACTTGAACTCCTCCACTTGGGGCAGGAACTCATCCCTGACCCGGAGTGGGGACTCTACCCGTTTCCGGCTGAGAACCATGGCCTCAGATTTGGAGGTGCTGATTCTCATTCCCGCTGCTTCACACTCGGCTGCGAACCGTTCCAGTGCGAGCTGGAGGGCATCACCCGATGAAGCCAAGAGAACCACATCATCTGCGAAAAGCAGAGACGAGATTCTGAGGCCAAGTGAAAGCCCTCCGCCACTTGGCTGCGCCTAGAAATCCTGTCCATAAAAATTATGAACAGAATCGGTGACAAAGGGCAGCCCTGGCAGAGCCCATAACCCACCGGGAATGAGTCCGACTTATTGCCGGCAATGCGAACCAAGCTCTTGCAACGGTTGTATAGGGATCGAATGGCCCATAGCAGGCAGGCACCCCATACTCCAGCAGCACCTCCCATAGGACACCACAAGGGACACGGTTGAATGCCTTCTCCAAGTCCACAAAACACATGTGGACTGATTGGGCAAACTCCCATGCGCCCTCAAGTATCCTTGAGAGGATAAAGAGCTGGTCCAGTGTTCTGTGACCAGGGCGAAAACAGCAGTGTTCCTCGTGTATCCGAGGTTCGACTAGCGGACGAACTCTCCTTTCCAGTTGTTGGAACACACCCTCCGGTCCCCCTTCTTAAAGATGGGGACCACCACCCCAGTCTGCCAGTCCAGGGGTACTGCTCCGGATCGCCACGCAACATTGTAGGGACAGCCCTACAACGTTCAGAGCCTTCAGGAACTCGGGGCGGACCTCATCCACACCAGGGGCTCTGCCACCAAGGAGTTGTTTAACTGCCTCAGTGACCTCGCCCCCAGAAATTGGCAGGTCATCCCCCTCATCCCCAGACTCTGCTTCCTCCTCGGAAGACATGTCAGTGAGATTAAGGAGGTCCTCGAAGTATTCCTTACACCGCCCGACAATTTTCTCAGTCGAAGTCAGCAGCACTCCGCCAGCACTATACACAGGTGGAGCACCGCTTTCCCCTCCTGAGACGCCTGACGGTTTGCCAGAATGTCTTCGAGGCAGTCCAAAAGTCTTTTTCCATGGCCTCTCCAAACTCCTCCCACACCTGAGTTTTTGCTTCAGCCACTGCCCGAGCCGCATTCCGCTTGGCCTGTCGGTACCTGTCAGCTGCCTCCAAAGTCCCACAGGCTAACCAAGCCCGATAGGACTCCTTCTTCAGCCTGGTGTCTCCTTTCACCTCTGGTGTCCACCATTTGGTTCGGGGATTACCACCACGACAGGCACCAACCACCTTGCGGCCGCCGCTCAATGCAGCAGCTTCGGCAATGGAGATGCTGAATATGGTCCATTCAGACTCAATGTCCCCAGTCTCCCTCGGAATGCTGTTGAAGCTCTGCCAGAGGTGTGCATTGAAGATCTCGCGGACTGGGGCCTCTGCTAGGCGTTCCCAGCACACCCTCACTACACGTTTAGGTGCACCGGGTCTGTCCAGCGTCCTCCCCCGCCACCTGATCCAACTCACCACCAGGTGGTGATCAGTTGACAGCTCAGCCCCTCTCTTTACCCCAGTGTCCAGAACATATGGTCACAGGTCTGGTGATACGATTACAAAATCAATCATCAACCTGCGGCCTAGAGCTTCCTGGTGCCACGTGCACTAGGGACACTCTTATGTTCGAACAAGGTGTTCGAACAAACTGTGATTTGCACAGAAGTCCAATAACAAAGCACAGCTCGGGTTCAGATCAGAAAATGCCCCTCATCAGCTGTTCAGATTGCAAAAGTAGATAGACAAATAACCAGGACTCTCCTGTTCTGCAGCTTTTAATAATTACTGTTACTATCATTGTGTTTGCTTATATTAGTTTTCACATTCTGAAATCAGATCTAGGATTTACATTGTGTTAAGTCCTGTTCAAAAATGATCCAAACAGTTAACAGTGGGCAGTTAAATGATGCGATCATGTAGCATCTTTATACAACAATATCTAAAAGTAAATCATTGTTTTTTCCCATTATTTCCCTGAGGAACACTTATGATTCTAGTTGCAAAAACATCAGATCTAGGGGCTTACATGAGACATACCGGTTATTCAAAAAAAAACAAACAAACCTATTTTGATATTCAGAAGATGGGGCCTGCTTTTTGGAAGGTTAGTAGACCTCAGATGTTTAATATAGGTTACAGCTGCTGTAGCTGGCTGACTGGGAAAAAGAACAGCAACAACTCATACCTCTAATACCACTTGGCCATATAGGGGGAGGTAGACCACTGAATTTTATGTTAGCAATAAAGACTCATATGGGAAAGTTAGACGCTCTTTGAGATATCCCAAAGATTTAGTCCTGTTAAGAGTCCCCTCCACAGCACTGACAATAAGGTGCATGTATGAATACACTCGGTGGCAGTTCTGAATGCATTCTGAACTCAGACTGATGTGTCTCTGTGTTTAGTTGGAGTTTATATAGCACTGGTATATGTTTTCTGTAATATTTATGTATGTAACAGCTGAGTTCTGCCATCTAGTGGCTGGGTTATGTACATGCATACATGAATGTTGAATCCTGAATCCAAACTGGAAGCTGGTTCCATAGAAGAGGGGCCTGAAAACTGAAGGCTCTGCCTCCCATCCTACTTTTAAATACTCTAGGAACAACAAGTAAGCCTGCAGTGTGAGAGCGAAGTACTCTAATAGGGTGATATGGTACTACAAGGTCATTAAGATAAGATGGGGCCTGATTATTTAAGACCTTGTATGTGAGGAGCAGGATTTTGAATTCAATTCTGGATTTAACAGGAAGCCAGTGAAGGGAAGCCAAAACAGGAGAAATATGCTCTCTCTTTCTAGTCCCTGTCAGTACTCTTGCTGCAACATTTTGGATTAACTGAAGGCTTTTAATTGAGTTTTTAGGACTTCCTGATAATAATGAATTACAGTAGTCCAGCCTAGACGTAATAAATGCATGAACTAGTTTTTCAGCGTCACTCTGAAACAGGATATTTCTAATTTTAGAGATGTTGCACAAATGGAAGAAAGCAGTCTTACATATTTGTTTAATATATGCTTCATCTCTTTGCTCACGCTTAATCTCTTTGCTCTTGAATGCTTTGCTTCTTATATTGATTTTTATTGATTTTTACGCTGATTTTTTCCCTTTTTTCCGTGTGAGCTTACCTGCGATAACTTCTGGACACTTGTAGATCATTAGGACTAGAGTGTTCTTAACAGAAACAGCAACATTTTATGGTTACCTTATCCTCAGCGCTCCGTGTGTCTGTGGCCTAGACACAGCTGAAGCCTGATTACAGCGTCTGGGCACCGAGCAGCCTCAATAGCCTGGAAAGGTGCTAACCGCTAGGCTAACTAGCAACAAGATGCCTTCCCTCTCCACAGATGACTACCACAGCCTCCTGCAGAAGATTGCAGTACTGGAGACAAAAATTCATCGCTTAGAAGTAAACGTGGAGGTAAATGGACTGTGTGGAAATGAAACAACCTTGCCTTTGATTCAAAACAATGGCGATGAGCAAGCTAGTACACAGCTAAGGAGCACAGATAACATGACCAAGAAAGTAGACTCTGTGCATTATTATAAATCCTCAAGTGATAATCCCCCCTTAGACTGTCTTGGTGCAAAACCAAGACATAAATCATGTCTCCTGGAAGGGGGAGGACGTATCACAGGCAGGGCACAGCGAGCTGAAATCTCTGAAACCGACTGGCCTTCACTTCCTACGAGACAGAGAAGCTCTTCTACCCCTGTATACGGGAGGAAACAGGACTGGACAACCGTGAATAGGAAGGTTAACAACAAACCTCCAAAACAACTGAATGTGAAACTGCAGAACAGATTTGCTCCACTATCAAAGGACCCTGGATCTATATCGGACAACCATCCATCTAAAAGCAGCGAAATAAGGTCTGAAAATCTGTTGAAAAGTGAAAGGCCACAGGGAAAGCTAAAGGCTAGGCCTGAAACTCTGATTGTGGGTGACTCTGCCGTAAAGGATGTACAAAGGATGTGTGGTAAGAACACTAAAGTCCTCTGCTTTCCTAACGATATGGTCAACAACCTGAAGGAGAGAATTCTTCAAATTGCAGATGAATATCCAACTGTGACAAACATTGTTCTGCATACAGGGTCAAACGATGTGTCCAAACAACAGTCGGAGGTTCTGAAACGGGACTTTACTGGATTATTAAATACTGTAAACTCTCTGAATGCAGCTGTATTCATCAGTGGACCTGTACCGCCGGTCAGAGGAGGAGACGAGAGATTCAGCAGGTTGTTTACACTGAATAAATGGCTTATATCAGCATGTGCTGACCACTCAGTGCACTTTATCGACAACTTTAATATTTTTTGGGAACGCAGGCATCTGTTCAAAGCAAATGGATTTAATTTTAACAAGTCAGGGGTGAAACTGTTCACCTCCAACTTGTTTTATTCCATACGTCATCCATCTGTGCTTGGTGCCAAGGCTGAGATAAACGAGGAGTTATCTCATAAAGAGGAACAAACAGTACTCCAAGAACAGACAAAGCCCAGCAGAAACCTTGAGGAGGAGCTCCATTTGCCCCCACCCGGGAAGAGCCTCAGAAAGGAGAGACATCTAAGGCATCTGAGGAAGAGCCTCAGAAAGGAGAGACATCTAAGGCAAGAAGAGGGGTCCCTATTTGCCTCCAACTCTCTCAACAACACCAACGACCAGGACAAGGGACCACGACCTTCCCCAGTCCCCCAAACCCCTGACAGGCCATCACCCTCCTCCCCCTCCCTTTCTCCCTCCTCCCCACACCTGAAATTCACTGAGGAGATGATGGAGCGGGTCAATGCTGGGCTCAGATCTACCCCCCGTCCCAATCCCTTTTTGTCCCCCATAAACCCCCCACCAGAGCGGCCAAAGGTTCGCCATCGAGCCCCACCCTCAACAGAGCAATCGAAGTCACATTGCCCAGCCTCGCCCCCCTTAGTTCCTCTTCATGCCCTGTCTCCGCAGTCTGATGCGTGATGTGTGAAGGGTCCGGGCTGTGAGGATTATGGCAGTGATGACTTTTTCCAGGAGAAGCTGGGACCCTGTTTACTAGAAGGTTTTAAAATTTCTGTACTTTTAGGTGACAGGAGACATGTGGCCTGGTCAAAACACAGAGAGCTGCACTCTAAAAGATCTTTAAACATAGTAAACATACCTTGTGTGCCACAGACTGCTCCCAAACACGAGGGGACAAGTAATACCTCTAAAACACTTAAGTTGGCTTTATTAAATGTTAGATCTTTAGCTGGGAAAACATTTTTAATTAATGATTTAATCACTGAGCACAGCCTTGATTTTATGTTTTTAACTGAAACTTGGTTGGACCAAAGTAACAGTGGAGCTGTTCTCATCGAGACGACCCCTCCTAACTACAGTTTTATCAGTGAGGTCAGGGCGAGCAGGAGAGGAGGAGGGGTTGCTGTCTTATTTAATGAATCATTTCAATGTAAGCAGCTATCTCCTGGAAGTTTTCAGTCTTTTGAATATGTGGCTTTACAGCTGAAGGCCCCATCCAAAGTTGTGTTTCTTAATGTTTACAGGCCTCCCAAATACTGCACAGACTTTTTTAATGACCTCAGTGAACTGCTGTCTGTGATCTGTGTTGATTTTGACTGTGTAATTATTGCTGGGGATTTTAACATCCATGTGGACAACCCTCAGGACAAAGGGACTAAAGACCTGAGTAACACTCTGGGCAACTTTGGGCTGACTCAGCATGTAACAGAGGCCACACATAATAGAGGACACACTCTTGACCTACTGATCTCCAAAGGCCTGAGCATTTCAAAGGTTACTGTGTCTGATGTGGGCCTGTCTGATCATTACTGTGTTTTCTTTGAAAGTAAAATCTCAGCCCACACAAATATATCAACAACAGTGATCACAAAACGGTGCGTAACTGAACACAGTAGTGCAATTTTTAACCAGGTCTTCCCATTAACACCTGACCTGCCCAGAGGGTCAGTCAATGAGCTCGTCAATAGCTTCAATGCTAACATGTTAAATGTAATGGACACTATTGCTCCCATTAAGGTGAAGGTTATCTCTGGAAGGAAAAAGTCTCCATGGAGAAACTCCACACTGGTGAAAAAAGAAAAAAGAGAGTGTAGGAAAGCTGAGCGCAGATGGAGAAAAACAAACCTCCAGGTTCATTATGACATTTATAAAGAGAAACTTCACAATTATAATTTACAACTGAGGAATGCAAGGAGGTCCTACTTCTCTGACATCATCACTAAAAACAGCCATAATGCTCGGGTCTTATTTTCTACAGTTGACAGGCTAACAAACCCTCCTGTGCCAGTGGCAGCTGAACTTCATTCGACCATGGCCTGCAATGACTTTGCCAAATTCTTCACTGAAAAAATCCAAAAAATTAGACAAGCAATTGGTACATCAACAGCAGATCCAGGATATGTACTGTGTCCACCAAAAAACTGTTTAAACACCATGAAACAGTTTCAACCTATTAACAGCAAAGACCTGGAGGACATCTTAGGTCAACTGAACTCCTCCTCCTGCTGTTTAGATGTCCTGCCAACAAGTTTTTTCAAAAAGGTCTCAAAGACTTTAGAGTCAGACCTGTTACAGATCGTCAACTTTTCTTTATTATCAGGTGTGTTTCCAGAATCACTAAAAACTGCTGTAATCAAACCTATACTGAAAAAGGACAATCTTGACAAGACACAAATGAACAACTACAGGCCGATCTCAAATCTCCCGTTTTTAAGTAAGATCATTGAAAAAGCAGTTTCTCAACAGCTCAGTTACTTCTTAAAACAGAATAACTGCTACGATGCCTTCCAGTCAGGTTTTAGACAGAACCACAGCACTGAAACCGCTCTGACCAAAGTGTTTAATGACATATGTCTGAATACAGACAGTGGAAAAATGTCAGTCCTAGTTTTACTGGATCTCAGTGCAGCATTTGATACAGTTGACCACAACATATTACTCAAACGACTGGAGAACTGGACAGGTCTTTCAGGACCTGTACTAAACTGGTTCAAAACATACGTAGAAAACAGGAAATACTTTGTATCAATAGGTAACTTCACATCTGAGCAGACAAGTATCACATGTGGAGTTCCCCAAGGTTCCATCTTGGGACCCCTTCTGTTTAACATCTACATGCTCCCACTGGCACAGATTATAAAGAACAACAAAATAAACTATCACAGCTATGCAGATGACACACAAATATATATCACAATGTCACCAGGAGACCGAGGCCCTGTACAGGCTCTTGGTAAATGCATTGAGGAAATCAATGACTGGTTGTGCCACAATTTTCTCCAGCTAAACAAAAACAAAACTGAGGTAATAGTCTTTGGCGCCAAAGAAAAACGATTACAGGTCACCAGAGAACTTCAATCTATACATCTAAAAACCACAAACCAGGCGAGAAATTTGGGTGTAGTGATGGATGCAGACCTAAACTTAGAAAAACACATTAAGACAATAACAAAGTCAGCTTACTATCACCTCAAGAATATATCAAGGATAAAAGATCTGATGTCTCAACAGGACCTGGAAAAACTAGTCCATGCATTCATCTTTAGTAGGCTTGATTACTGTAACAGCATCTTTACAGGTCTACCTAAAAAATCAGTCAGACAACTACAGCTCATTCAGAACTCTGCTGCTCGAGTCCTCACTAAGACCAAAAAAGTGGACCACATCAGTCCAGCTCTGAGGTCCTTACACTGGCTGCCTGTCCGTCAGAGGATAGACTTTAAAGTTCTGATGCTGGCCTATAAAGCTCTGAATGGTTTAGGACCAAAATACATCAATGACCTCCTGACCCAGTATGAACCATCCAGATCCCTCAGGTCATCTGGATCCGGTCTTTTATCAGTTCCCAGAGTCAGAACCAGACACGGAGAAGCTGCATTCAGCTTTTATGCTCCTTATATCTGGAACAAACTCCCAGAAAGCCTCAGATCAGCTGAAACACTCAGTTTATTTAAATCCAGGTTGAAGACTCACCTATTCTCAGCTGCATTTGAATAAAGCACCAAATCCACACTTTAAGCTTAAATTTCAAAACTTACATTTAACTACTGATTTTATCTACTGTTCTGATTTTATCTGTTTTGATTTTATATACTGTTGTTTGTTTGTTTGTTTGTTAATTAGTTAGTTAGTTTATTTGCTTGTTTTATTCAATTTTAAATCATGCTTTTTATTTGTTCCTGTTTCTAATGTCTCTGTAAAGCACTTTGAATCACCTTGTTGTTGAATTGTGCTATACAAATAAACTTGCCTTGCCTTGCCTTGCCTAATATGTGCATTGAAGGATATATCCTGGTCAAAACGGATTTCCCAGAAAAAGATTTCTGGATGTTTTTATGACAGAATTCTGCCTGTTTTAAAGCTGCCTCAGGTGTCTGAAGATCACTGACATCCAATACTGATTTATCTAATTCTCTGAATTTTTTTTCTTTTTGTTTATTTTTGAAAATTGATGAACCTGTACCTGTACTACTAAGAAACTCTTTAAAAAAGGAAAAAAATAAACTCCTCTGAGATGCTATTTTTATACTGGTTATGTTAATGATCTGTTGTCTTATTTAGTGGCAAAATGTTCCTCCAGTTGTTTTTCAGTAGGTCTCCCAGCTTTGTTGACACATGCTGCTACCATCAGATTCAAAATGACCAAGTTTTTTTTTTTTAATGAAATTATAAAATTCCTGCACTTAAACATTTGGTATCTTCTCTTGTCATTGTACTTCATTTTTACTTCCAATTTGCACAGCCTCTCAACCTTTTTTGGGAATTGAAATGACCATATTTATTTTCTTCTTTAATTTTTTAATTAGTTTTAAAAAAACACTTTTCAAACATTTTTAAAAGTTATTATTAGTTATTTACTTGAAAAGAGACCCAAATCTGTCGTGTATCGATGTCAACACAATAATTGAATAATTGTCTGTCATTTTCTTACATATATCTTGAGTATTATTGTAATTAACATTTAAAAAAAAAAAAAAAACATTTACTTTTTAATCCTCAAATGTCAAAGGGCAGAGAATGTGTGTGTCGGAAGTTTGTTGTCTAGTCTTTCTGAACCATTCAACCACAAGTGACGCTATCAGGCGCTTGTGGCTCCAGTCAGCATCACCCAATCACTAATCAGAATCTCTTCCCGTGCCCGCCTTCTCTTGATTGGCATTGGCTGACTCTGACAACTTAATGGCGCTATAGGCGGAGTCTGTAACTGAACGGTGAGCTCTCTCCAGCTGTTATTCTATAACCAACACCTGGGCAAGAGGAAAGGAGTGGAGAGAAGGTTGTCCCTCATTTGTTACGGTTATCTACAGGTGAGTGGGTCACGGTGCATTTGTGTAGCGTGTGTTTAACGGTATTCCGTGAATAAATTGTGAGTGTGCTTTTTAAAATCCACTGTACATGGAACAAAGGACGCAGTTATTTCTGTATGGACACGGTAGATTAAGTTTGCATTATGGGAAGTGGATCTTGCAAGACAGACAGACGTATGTACTGAACAATCATACTATCAACACATAATCCGGAAATTAAAGGTTTTGTTTACGTTATACAACGATGGGTTTCCCCCTCCCCCGTCAGATTTAGCTTTCTACAGGAAGCTGCTAAAAACAGCGTGTTTTTACTTGTTTGCACTATATACATGAAAGCCTTAAGTGTTTTAAACTGAAGTTTTCCAGTTTTATTGTTATTGTAGCTTTAGTGCTGCAGAACGGTGTGCATTTGTGTTACTCATGTTTGTGGGGCGGTTCACAGGGTCACATTCTGGGGATCCGCCCCCTGTTTGTGCAGGTAATGCAAATTCCTGGAAAGTAAGTTTTAGTACTTACCTTTTTTAGCTTAGGATGGGTTACAGTTAAGTTTACTGTAAAGCAACAGTGCATGAATGCATGACACGGAGGAGACGTGACTGTGTCTGTGTGTGAAAGAGAGAAGCGAAAATGAAACCGATACAAAGAAGAATAAAAGATTTCATGCCATCAGGTTTCCTGTTAAACGAGTTGGGTCTGTCTGTTATCGCACATCTCCAAGGATTTGCACTTTATTCCTCCAATTAGCACATTATCTGTTTAGAAACGTGCAGCCTGTGGAGTAAGCTGCATGATTAGATTTGCAGTGAGACTGTGACTCTGGAGGGTTTGTTCAGCAAGTACACACAAAAGAGTCAATATGTGAACTGGAAGGTAACATCTGTTTGGTTAATAACAGGCTGTTACTTACTGCTGGTACATTCAGTGAAAGTTACTGAGTATCTGACCTTACCGCAGTGGTGCACAAAGTGCAGCACATTTGTAGATAACAGATTGTAAACTAATAGCACAATTCTTCACCAGAGTTGAGTGGAGCAGTGACCATGGAGACCACCAGGAGACGACCGCAGCACAGTGCCAATGGGAAAAGATCTGAACAGAAGGAGCAGCTAGCACAGTGGGGGAGAGCGTGGTGAGTCGAATTCACTGAAAAAACACCCTAAATTTTCCTTGGCAGTTTTGACAAACTTCTCAGAAAGTCCTAAAAAAGTTGTTGAGAGTCTTTCCTGCAAACAATCTACTCGGACATTAAAAACATATAATCTTTGTTTATCATATAGTCAGAAATAATGTTAAAATGCATAGACGTGTTTGGCTTAAATATACACAGAGCAGTCTTGACACAGAGTTTAATTACTCCATGAAATGCATTTTTTAAGCCAGGAGAACACAGACCTTAAAAATGAACTGTCTTAAGCTCTAAAATTTAAAAACAAAAACACTTCAATTAAACGGTGCTACTATTTCCTCACTCTCTACACATGCAATTGCATTTATTTATTTATCTGAAACAAGCTGCAGTCGAACCCTTATCTCACTATTATGATCATAATGTAAGCATGTCTACATTCATGTACAGGATGATGAAAGAGTCTTTAAATACCACTTGGTATTTTGGTTGGTTTTTAACTGACATCAGTAAGTGATTTCAAGTTTAGTCTTGAGTTTTAAGACCAAAGTGCTGTTGCATTTAACTTTTGATAACAAAGTAAAGTTTGAGGACCGCCAGAAAATTTCTACTGAGATTAAGACTATAAAAAAAAAAACCCAAAAAACTGAAATCTTCCACAAACTATAAATGGAAACACTGACACACCGCTTTTTCAGCAACATCCTGGAACAATTTGTTAAACAAGTCCATGAAATTCAGAACACAATCTTCAGACTTATCTGGGTCATTGGGATATGGCATCATAAACGGTTTGATCAACACATCATATATTCATGGCACACAAATGAGCCTTGGTACAAAGCTGGGAGAAGACACACAGATATGTAAACAGAGAGTAATGCACCAGGGGGAAGTGGTTAGATTAAAAATTAATCAGAATGTATGTCTGAGGCTAATGAGACTGTCGTTACTTTGACAAGTGTTTGATCATAAACACATTATTGTCACAAACTGGAGCTGATGATGACTTTAGATGAAATATTAAGCTGTTAATTACTATGTATAACCCAAAATAAATGTCAGTCTATCCTATGATTTTTTTTTATTTATTTCCCTGAAAACACAAGGAGAGCAGCACTCATTACAGTTCACGTTCACCTGCTGCAAATATGTCGTCAGGTATGCTGGCACGGAACATTTTGTTGTTTCCCAGTTTAACAACCAGGCTGGTCTGCGAGTCTCTGCAGTCATCTCTGTGGTACATCAGTGCAGAATCGATCCATCAATTTATTTAGAGACAATAACTGCAGCTTTAGGATTTGTCACCTGGAGACCATAAATATCTACAATAAGACCAGTCAAATGATATTTACCTGCTGGTGATGAAGGATGAGCTGCTAAGGAGCAAAAGTGATCACCTGGGCAAGCGAAGGTCAGTGTAAAATTTCGAGCCAGTCCGTTAAACAGTTTTTGATCGATTTCAGACTGACAGTCGGTCATTACCGAAGCCACAGAGCTGACATGGCTAAGATGGTTTCCCTTGCAGAAATGATGCTTGACTAAGAAATGAAAGTTTAATGATAATCCACAAAAAAAACTGCATAATTCCCTTTTTTGTTGAATCATGTGATGTTTGGTAGAAGTTGTACTCTTCACATGTGTAATGCAAGAGAATAAAAAACAGCTGCATTCCATTTTGGTGCTCTTTTGTTCTAGTTTCCTGTTATTGTGCAAACCAGCTTCATGGAACCAAGTCATGAAGCACGTCCCCCGCGAGCCTGCAAAGGATAAGAGAATGGATAGATGGATTTATTTTGTTGTAATTCTTCCTCGTAATCTTTTGCCTTTTCCATCAGTCAGGTTTTATTCTGATTGGTACTAAAATGGAGTTTTATCTTAGCAATTATTTTGTTTAACCAATACATGTTTAATTTTAGGAATTATTCATAATACATAGTTTATAGGTTAAAAAACCCCAAAACAAAATAAACTTGTTTCCTATGCAGTACCGTAAAGTACCTCTAGGGGGTCCTATCACCCTTATTTAAGAGAGGCTCAAAGTATTTAGGTTTAGAGTACTGCACTCACATTTCACATTTAGAGAAATATGAAACAGGTGAATAATGTTTCAGCTTGAAGTCTTCACACTGTATCTGTGTGCATGTATGATCTGTTCACAGGGAGGTGGACTGGTTTTCCCTCATCAGTGTAATCGGCCTCCTTTGCTTTGCCCCTTTCATTGTCTTCTACTTTGTGATGGCCTGTGATCAGTATGAGTGCTCCATCACCCAGCCTGTGTTGGATCTGTACCAAGGAGAGGCCACCCTGCTCTCCATTTGGGCCCGGGCACCCTCCTTCTCGTGGTCAGCTGCTAAGATCTATGCCATCTGGGTGAGCTTCCAGGTAAGCAGGGGAGTTTGAGGGCAGTGTAACTCAAAGAAACTGTCTGTTGTCTTTTAGTTCAAATGCTCTGTGTTTTCCTTTAGGTGTTCCTGTACATGTGTTTTCCTGATATTACCCACAAGTTCATCCCTGGCTATGTTGGTGGTGTGCAGGAAGGAGCACGAACCCCAGCTGGTGATTAACAGATTAATACACACATACACCCACTCATCAGTCCACAGCACTTGTTTAATTATGAGGACCTGTTTTATACCCATGCCTGTGAAAAGATTAATAGATTTTGGCTTTTATTATCAAAGCAGTATGTAGAAATAGTTGTCTTTTTTTTTCTCTGTTCACAAGGCCTGATTAACAAGTATGAGATCAATGGACTGCAGTGCTGGCTCATCACTCATGCACTGTGGTTTGCCAACGCACATTATTTCCACTGGTTTTCTCCCACGATCATATTCGACAACTGGATCCCCCTGCTGTGGTGCACTAACATACTGGGCTATGCTGTGTCCACGTTTGCTTTCATAAAAGCGCATCTTTTCCCCACCAACGCTGAGGACTGGTGAGTACTGATGCACACGTGTCACTGAGGTAGGAGGAGCAGAAGTTTAAAGCAACTTTTTGAACATGTTTTCTTCCATCTCTGTTTCTGACTATACAGCAAGTTCACAGGGAACATCTTCTATAACTACATGATGGGTATTGAGTTCAACCCCCGCATAGGCAAGTGGTTTGACTTCAAGTTATTCTTCAACGGCCGGCCCGGCATCGTAGCCTGGACTCTAATCAATCTGTCCTACATGGCCAAGCAACAAGAACTCTACGGTTACATCACCAATTCCATGATCCTGGTGAATGTACTGCAGGTAAGACGAGGTTTAAATTAAATGAATCTTCTTTCGCAATTTCAGGTGAAAGTTGAATGATTTAAGAGGATATTTTTATACTTGCACTGCTAGAGTGGCTTTGCAAGGTTTACGGTTCAAAATCATTCTTATTTAGTCTTGTTGCAGCCCTGAAATGAGTGTTTTTTAGCTCCAGATTTGCTGCCTCTATTCAAAGAAGCTTTAACTAGTTGTATGTCTGAGAAGGCCATATTGTAGGTATTTGCACTCACTGACATCATAATGAACCAAGGGGAAAAAAATGTTTTCATCGAGCTTTGGATAAAACCTCCTCAAGATGCTCATGAATTCCTGTAAGCAGGAAAAGCCCTGATGTGTCCTACTTTCACAGTGCTCCTTGGTCAGCAGTCTTCTGTTGGCAGCTCTAAAGCCCAGTCATATTATAACAGGTGAACTATGGCTGCGGACTGATTAACCTGAGCAAGCCTCTGATGAGTAGATTAGATAGTGTCACCTGTTTCAGTGGTAGAATGCAACTCAGCAGATCTTTGGTACAGACTGTGTTCAATGACAGAAGGTCAGGTTTAACTTACCTTCGATTGCTGACATAGAAATAAACTAGATCTGTAAATATTAATTCTTTCTTTTACATTTCTATTTTTTCAGAATTTAATTAAATGTTTCTACTATCTCAAACTTTTTGTCAATATCCGGGTTTATATCCTAGTACAACAAGTTTATCTAACCCACCGTATGCTGTGAAACTTAAAATACAACAGAGCATTGCATCCTTCATGTTCACATCAAGGTTGTGTGTAGATGTGCATGATATATTTCCAACATGTTTCATTAAAGCGGACCCATAATGCTGAAAGACATTTTTATTCTTGAGCTCTCTTTACTTTACCTCTCAGTTCATCCTCAGCCTGATTTTGATTTAGTTCCTCTCTCTTAAAGGTCACTCTCCCTTATAAACAGAGTTTGAACAAGAGGTGGGCGGTGCTTCTGTGCTCACACTTAGTGCTGTGTGTCTGAGATGACCGTATTAGGAATAGTACGAAGCCTGCCTGAAACTGAGCATATATGACTTTGAAGCCGAAGCTTTTGGCTCACTGAGGCTATTTTAGTTTTGGGCGACTTTAAAGAAAACCTTTGTTGGATGAAAATCGAAGCAACTGAAGTCTAAAGCTGCAATTTGAGTAAAAAGCCTCTGCTTCTGATAGGCTATTTATGTACTGGACTTCTTCTGGAATGAGGCGTGGTACCTGAAGACCATCGATATCTGTCATGACCACTTTGGATGGTATCTGGGCTGGGGAGACTGTGTTTGGCTGCCATACCTCTACACACTGCAGGTAACAAATATATAGATGGTAACACTCAAAAACACACAAGATCAAACTTCATCAGTGTTACTTTTCTCATACTCTTACCTTGATAATCAGATGGCTTCCATTAAGAATGAATGCGTTTGTTTCTCTTCAGGGTCTGTACCTGGTGTACCACCCAGTCCAGCTCTCCGATGCCCACGCCCTCGCCGTCTTGCTGCTCGGCCTCGTTGGGTATTACATCTTTCGCTCCACCAACCACCAGAAGGATCTGTTCCGCCGCACAGAGGGCTCCTGCTCCATCTGGGGCCGCAAACCAACATGGATTGAGTGCACATATCGCTCCGCCGATGGCGGCATGCACCGCAGCAAGCTCCTGACCTCAGGCTTCTGGGGCGTGGCCCGGCACTTCAACTACACCGGTGACCTGATGGGCTCTCTGGCCTATTGTGCCTCGTGTGGTTTCGGCCACATACTTCCATATTTCTACATTGTTTACATGACTATCTTGCTGGTCCACCGCTGTGTTCGCGATGAACACCGCTGCAGCAGCAAGTATGGCAAAGACTGGAAACGGTACACCGATGCCGTGCCTTCCCGGCTCATTCCTGGAGTGTTTTAGAGTGTGGAAGGGTTGGGGGAATAATGGGAGGAAGGAAGGGTGAGCGGGGAAAAGATAAATAAATACAGAAATTTTGAAATGCTATTAGGTTAGCATGATAAACATGAATTTTTACACATCGGGAATACATCATTGAACACTCTGCACATGTGCTGTTTTTTTATACATGGTGCCTGTATTACATGTGTGTATGCAGGCAGAGTAGATGTATTGCTGTAACTTTCGCCTCACTAAAGACAGTTTGATGCAAATCTATTTTCTTTAAGCTCTGACGATTTCAAACACCTTTTTTTACCAGAAGGACCAAACACAGCCTGACCAGCTCACACCAAAATCAGGAGCATATACAGCTAGTTCTGTAATTCCTTTTTTTCTCCAACTACACAATGCTGTGGTTTGTGTATGGGTGATTGATATGACAGTCATTTATCAAAAGTAAGTTTTGATTACAATTTATCTCCTGGGAATTTCTTTCATAAGTTTTTAAGATGACGTATAGCTCTGAATGACTTAATAGCTGGCTCTATTCACAGGTTCACTGAAAACAAGCCTTTTTTATATGAAGGTTGTTTTATGGTGTCACATTGTTCATTAGCATTTGCAAGATTCTCATTTCTAACCAGCAGGAGAATTTTGTTACACGAGCCAGGTTGTGTAATGGTTTATCTTGTTGGTGAATGTTTTTGGGGGGTTTATTTTTTTTCAGCATGCTCACATATACTGGCCTTGACTCATTTTAAGACTCATTAAGGATCATGGAAATGACACAACTGAACAACAATAAAATGCACTTTCTGTTTTTTTTAAGTCTATAAAGAATTAAACTTAAAGAATTAAAATGTTAAAAATATCAGTCTATTAATGTCCATCCTCTTCCAATTAACACATAAAGACAGAAAACCGTTTGCGCTCACATTTCCACCTATGAGCAACTTAGAATCATATATCTGACCTAACCGCACTAATTGCATTTCTGTAGACTGTGGGAGGAAGCTGAGTATCCACGCATCACGAAGAGAACATAGAAACTCCACCTAGAAACACCCCAGCCAGATGGTGGAGTCTAACTCAGGCAACAGTGCCACTGCGCCACCGTGCGGCCCATCAATCAATGAATAAATTTTATTCACTTGGTTTATAAATTAATTATTCAGAAACTTGCATCATAATCAAATATCAAGACAATTCTACATATATCAGTTGTGAAGGAACTAAAAAGTGGACAATCAAAGTTGATCCCATTTGTTGTACGTTGCGGTGTCTAACACTAGAGGGCAGCAGGTGACAGCTAATCTCTGTGGCTGGTCAGCTGAGGAGAAATTAATACAGGGTTGCACTAGATTTATAAACTTGAATTTCTTTTTATTAACTCAAGCTTCTTGGACCTGACTTTGGACCAAATTAAACAATGCTCAAAACAGAAATTGTTGAACCTATCCTAGATATGGGCGTTCTTTGTCTTTCAATAAATTAAAATTGTGCTTTAGCACCACTATTATGTTACAAGAGATGTGCATAAGTAAAAAAAAAAACATTATGGAGACAAAATAAGAACTAAAGGACCTCCATTTGACAATAGTTGTCAAAAGGATTCAAGAAATATGCTAAACAACATCCCAAACTGAAAATCTACATTTAGCTACGTGTGTTGGATCAAAAAACTGAATTGTGAGTTGATTCATCCCAAGATGGAAAACCTAGAGCGTGCCTTATCTTATTGCTAAAAAATTCAGTTAACCGATTTCACTAAATATGCTTCCTTCAGCAGAGCTCAGAGCAGCGACTGAATGGGATTTGCCATAAGTTTGTTCTGACTGTTTCCAGAAACCTGAGCTCAGTCCGTAAAGCGCTCGTGAAAATGTTGCATCTTTGGCAGGAAGCCACAAAGAGGGCATCTTCTACATTAACACTGGATTTCCTCAGCGTGGCTGTTGGGGTATTTGAGGATGCATTCTCCTCTAATGAAGGTGTTAGATGGAAACTCTACCTTCAAGCCACAGTCTAAACACCTTTTTTGGGCCCCTCATAATAGGTGAGGACAAGCCATTTGTTGTTGATAGCTTGTTCTCAAGTATCTAGTAATCCATCAGAACTGGCGGCCTATTGTGCCACGTAAGCACAATAGGCCGCTTTACCATCAGTAGATCCCCTTTGAGTGTAATAATACATATTATGAATGTAAATCAGTTATGATAATGGAATACCCATTGATTCATCTTGCCTTTGTGCAAAGCTAATGCATTATGGGTCTGATTCATTACATTGCATCACACAGAACCAAATGACCTTCGACTGCTTTTTTATCGTAACTGGTTCTCAAATTACCCCTGAAGGCAAAGAAGTATCGCTGGAGCTTGAAAGGGGCTTCACTGTGCAATGACCGGATTCACCCATAACCAAGTTGACAAATAGCTCTGTGTGAATGAGATGGAAATCTGAAGAAAGACCCCATCTTTTTTTGTGACGACACTAAAAGCCAGACTATTGAATTTGCCAGTGGAGTTCATGCACCCATCCAATGAATGTCCAGTGTTCACAGTAAACACATTGTTGAAGCCCCGGTTTGCAGCACATTCATCTGTAGTGAGGGGCAGGTGGGGGTTATGGGGCAAAAAAAAAAAAAAAATCAGGATATGGAGTGAGTGGCAGAGAGAATAAGAAGGAAAGACAAAACAGAAGAATGAATCATGCGTAATGCACAATGGGATACTTGGAGCTGGTGCCACTCCTCAGCTAAAGTTGGCGTGATTTCCCAAGAGACCAAATTAGTTTTTATTATAAGTTTGAGGGCTAAGAGAGTTGTGGGTAAGAGTCGTAAGTGAGCAATGAAAGGGGCACCGGAGAGGTAGGAAAGTACATGATTTGTCAGCAAACTGTAGGCAATGATAATTCACATATACCATAAAGTACAGCAGACCACTAAAGAGCATTCCAGACTGCAGCAGGGCCTAATAATCACATTGCGGTGCGTGAGGCTAGATAGACCGGCTGCCCGTGGTCGGTGGCAGAGGAGCAATTCTGGCCGTCATAATGTTGATTTCTTGTACTTCGGGTTTGATGGTTACATTTATTGCAAGACTCTTTTTCTTCTTCAACAGCTTAGCCCAAAAAAAAAGCCACTCAAATCTTCCCTTTTTTTTTAGCATCACAGGCAGCAGCTTTGTCAGGTTATTCACCACTTTGGTCAAAACTGAATCTTTTGTAGCTCATCATTGTTCTGAAATGCAGTTTCTGACTTTTGTGATCCTTTGACATTTCCTAAAGTACCTTCACCGCATCGTTGCTCCAAAAGGAAAGCCACACAACTGCTTACATAGCTTTGTAGTTTTGTTCATTTTCAGCAACTCAACATCTCTGAACCCTTCAACTCTCTGACACCTTTTTTTCCACATTCTTCCAGTAATCTTCCTTCCTTACACCCTTTTCCCCCTCTGACCTCTGACCTCAAGTCCAGTCTCTCTTAGCTAATGATAACTGATGAGACAACCAGACTGACTATCAGACTAAACAAAAAGTCTCAAAAGTTGTGCGATGGTAAATGTCAGGGAATAGTTAATGCTGACAGTGTTTAACAGAGTAAGAAAAGATATGGTGACTGCTGAAAAATCTTTTCACGTCAGAGCTTTAGTCAGATATCTTCATTCTTAGATGAACTTTATGGCTCTGCTCCAAATGCATCTGCGTCTTTAGCCTGTAGCCAGACAACACGTCCCACCTAAACTCTTAAGGCTTTCTCTGCTGTGGTCTTCCAGACAAAGTGAAATGGGTCTTAAATTGAGAAAAAGGAGTTTGCCAAAGTAAGCTGACAAAATCCCATGCCTACATTTTAGATTTGTCTCCTTGTAAGTTACTGAGGGTGTTGAATTAAAAAAGGATTAGGTGCAGAGAAAGAATTAGATGGATTAAAAGGAATTCTCAAGCTGCACCAACAAATCCATAGCTGATGTGGTTTAAAAAAAAGAAGAAAGAAAGAAAAAAGATTGGTTGTAGATGCTACAGCTCATATTAACAAGGCTTGTGAAGGATGGAGCTAACACTCGTCACACATGAGTGGCAACACCAGCAGACTGGGCAACAAATTGCTCATATTTTACATGTTTCAAGTGTTTGGAGTGTTTGGAGTCAAGAGTCTGACTTCCCTCTGCTTCTCCTGTGAGTTGACAGACAGACAACACTTGAGAACAGCTTGAGTTCTACACTGCCAGCACTGAGCCAAATTGAGCCTGACAAAGCTGGAGGGAAGCTGCTGTGGCTGTAAGTTACACTCTCACTGTTTACCAGATAATAAACGATGCTGAGAGATCAGCAACATTTGTGATTACCCCTGAAAACACAACTGAAGCACCGAATAAGCAGTTTATTTTCCACTGAACTCACAGACGTACACAACATAAGCACAAACAAGGAAGCTCATGAACAAGTTTTTGAGCATAATGGCACATTCACAAGAAACAGGTGGATAGTTTCCACAAGGAGGGTATTTCTTGGACATGTTTGGTTGCGTTGGAAAAGTACACACATGCATATGAGGGTGTGGCAGAACTGCACGAGTGACAGCCAGTTGTCTAGAGGGTAGGGAGTAGGGCAAGGAATATTTGTTGGCACCAGTGTGAAGGTTGACACTGCCAAACTGAGCAGAGCCTCAACACCAAGGACAGCCTCTGACCAGATTTCCCCTGCCTGACGAGACCTCACCCAACTCCAGAATTTGGAACATTAGCTGGCATGGCATCTGGTGACAACGACACCCGCTGAAAGTAATTTCAGGGTCAAACTGTGATGCAGGTCCCTAATTACACAGGGACCTGCAATCACAATGCACAACACAGCATGCTTAGTAATTGTGGCACTCTTTTTAATTTTTTTTTCAATGTGGTGTAGACAGTGGAGCTGCATAGGTGCAGCGGTGCAGCATGGGCTAATTCTCTCAGAACACTTCTGCAGCAACACGCAACACCTTTGCTTTTTTTTATATATATATATATAATAGTTCTAAATCTTTTGAACTGTTTTTATATATTTTAAAATGGTTAACGGGAACAATAGGCTCACTCTCTAAACATTTGTAGTTTTTGGGTGGCTGTAGTTCAGGTCATCTGCCAATCAGAAGGGTGGAGATTTAATTCCTGGCTCCGACAGTCACCAAAGTGTCCTCCGGCAAGATTCTCAACCCCAAGTTGCTCTTTGATGATGCTAGATAGAAAGCACCTAGGAGTAGAAAAAAGTGTTTGAATGAATGTGAATCTTAAAAATATGGTATTTAATCAGATTCTTACTCAGGATGGCATTACCTTGGCCTCCAGTAACACTGTGAAGAACCTTGCAGTCATTTTTGACCAGGATATGTCCTTCAATACACATATTAAACAAATATGTAAGACTGCTTTCTCCATTTGCGCAACATCTCTAAAGTTAGAAATATCCTGTCTCAGAGTGAAAATCTAGTTCATGCATTTATTACTTCTAGGCTGGACAACTGTAATTCATTATTAGGACTCCCCTTTTCATGGAGTCCTAAAAACTCCCTAAAAAGCCTTCAGTTAATCCAAAATGCTGCAGCAAGAGTCCTGACAGGGACTAGAAAGAGAGAGCATATTTCTCCTGTATTGGCTTCCCCTCATTGGCTTCCTGTTAGATCCAGAACTGAATTCAAAACCCTGCTCCTCACATACAAGGTCTTAAATAATTAGTCCCCATCTTATCTTAATGATATCACTTTGCCTCCCATTCTACTTTTAAATACTCTAGGAACAACAAATAAGCCTGGAGTGTGAGAGAGCAGAACCTTTCAGGCTCCTCTTCTATGGAACCTGCTTTCAGTTTGGATTCGGGAGACAGACACTATCTCTACTTTTAAGGCTTAAAACGTTCTGTTTTGCTAAAGCATATAGTTAGGGCTGGACCAGATGACCCTGAATTCTCCCTTACTGAGTGAGACAAGTGACTGAAGAAGAAATATTAAATGCATCATGGGAATCCCCCAGCAGCCTACACCTATTGCGGCATAACTATGTGTTAATAGACCTTGCTGCACTGAATCATACTTGTTATTAATCTCTGTCTCTCTTCCACAGCATGTCTTTTATCCTGTCTTCCTTCTCTCACCCCAACAGCATGGCCCCGCCCCTCCCTGACCCTGGTTCTGCCGGAGGTTACTTGCTCTCACTGTCGCCAAAGTGCTCATGGGGGTCATTTGATTGTTGGGTTTGTATGTATTATTCTAGGGTCTACCTTACAATACAAGGCAACTTGAGGTGACTGGTCTTTGTGATTTGGTGCTGTATAAATAAAATTGAAATCGAAAAATTAAACTGAATATGAGTGAATGAGGCATGTTGCATAGAGTGCTCAAGCTGAAAAGCACTATATACTGTAAGAACCAGCCCATTTACCATTTATGCTTAAAAGTGATCTTAAAAATAGAAATTCTAAATATTCTGTAGCCTACTAGTCTAAATACTGAAGGAAACCTGTAAGCCACTGTTCTTTTCTTGTTGGAAACCATAAATTTGTGATAGTTTTGAAGTCTTGAAACGGCAACTCCATGAAAAGCTCTTAAATATGCACTTCATAGCTACTGATATCACCTACAAAACAATTTTCTGATGTTTTATAGCATGGAGAAAATGTGAAACTAAAGAGCCAACAGTGTTCTTAAGCCTGTAATGTCGCCCTGCTTTGGTACATGGCATTGCAAATTTGTTTTGAGAATGCTTTTAATTTTTATATTAAAAGAAAAAAGATCCTTAAAAAGGAAAAGTAACTACCTGCACTTACCAAAATCAGATGTATAATTCAATCTGAGTATCATCATTTAATCAACTTTTTTCATCTTCCTTGTTTGAAGAAAAGTCTTGCTGGAAATAAAAAATGATCAGTAAAGACCAAATGCTTACCAATCCTTACAGCTCCAAACTTGTAAAGCAGAACTCACAAAGAGATGCTGAATGAGCCTTTCACTTTTCCCTCACCAATTAGCTGACTGGTCTGAACTGGATCTAATGATAATTGGGTCTGCCGCAGCACCTCACACAGCTCCTAATAGCCTTCTCTTTAATAAATCTCAAATACAATCACTCTTCCATTACCTTCAATCACACAGGCTTACACCATTAAAACACCACACTGTATAGATTATACATGATGACAGCAATTCAATCGGTTGTCTTTTAAATTGTCTCAAGTAGAACCAGAGGTTGGACAGAACACAATGCGTGGTGTGAAGTCAGCAGTTTTGGTCACACGTGTGCCTCATAACCGTTCAATCTTGCCTGTTGTTGGCAGTCAAGCTGCGTTTTTTAGCTTTGTTTCACATTAACCACGCTGTTCCCCATACTCAGTATATTCTGCTACCCATCTTAATGCTGAGCCTCACTCTTCCTTGCCACTTTATTAGCTTTGACCTTTGCGTGTCAATTCCAGTGTGGATACTGAGCCAGAGACACTGTGCCAGAATCTAAGCCAGAAATAAAGGGCTAACACATGTTGCATTTTATGAACAGTGCAGCTATGGATTGTACTCATACAGCCACGAATACAGGTCTGTAGGGACTATAAAACCACGCTGGGCTCTCACCCCACACATGCCCCCCTCACACACACACCCTACAACTCTCACTTGGTTCAGACTATCTGCATACATGTCATCCCATGTCATCCCTTCTCCCTTACTTCCATTTCTTTCTTCACCTTCACCCTGCAGGACAATTCTTAACACATGCTCGCATCCCCTCCCTTAATTTGACCTTCCCAACCCTGCCTCCTTTGACTACTGCAAAAGCTACAGGCTCATGCTTCATCATTCCTCCTGAGTTCTTGTAATTCTGTGAACCCACCATCACACATTCATGATTAGGTCACCTCTACTCCCCTTCACTCTCAAGGATACCTCGTGGTCAAAAGAGTGGCGTCCTTATCAGCTAATGGTTTGTTTGTTTGTTTTCTGCCATCTCAGCATCTTTTGAGTTACTGATAATCGGTGACTTTATTGCCAGACAGCTGTATGGCTCATCTGCAAATTCTGAAAATGTGACTACATATGATTCATTCCATATTCAAGCTTCTTTGTGATAAGAAATAAATTTAACTAACAGTTCTCTGCAAAAAGTGAATATACAAAAGCCAAAGCAAAATGATGCAATGATGGGGAAATTTAGTTTTCTGGCAATTACTCTGCCTGGTAATCACTACCAATATAAAGTACAAACTGCCTCTTTTATAGAACAAGAAAGCTTTCAAGAAAAAGGTAGATGACCATTAGAATTTTTTTTCTTCAGCTTTATTCCTTTTTGGAATCTCTTTCCAAAATATGAAGCACCACAGATCACTGATGCTGGTAAACATGATACTGTGTACTGATGTTACTTCAGAGGACTCATGCATATTAAACTGAAGATAATTCTAGCTTCTCTAACAGCCCTAGAGACATGCTGCAGACCTTAAGTTGCATTAAAAGTAAGCCAGTAGGATCTACAAGTGCTGTTTACATGAGAATATACCTACAAACCTGCAACCGCATTTAACAGAGCCACCATATGAGCAGCTTTATCTTGTTCTTCGTATTATGCATGCTAATACATGGGACCTGACTTTTTCAGATTTAGTCATTGTGCCATGGGGGTAGTATAGAAGGATAGACCACAAACTATCCATCCATCCTCTTCCACTCATCCTTATCAGGGTTGTGGGTGGCTGTAGCCTTTCTCAGCTGTCATTGGGCGAGAGGCAGGGTACACCCTGACAGGTCACGTATCACAGGGCTAACACTTAGAGACAGACAACAGTTCGAACTCACATTCAAACCTATTAATTTATTGCCCATAGACTCCAAGAGGCAGCTGGAGAAAATGCCACACAGAAAGGCCCCAGCCTGATGTTAGAACTGAAATCCAGACCTCCTTGTTGTGAGGCAACAGTGCTGACCACCGCACCACCACGCTGTCCAAACACAAGCAAGTAAAAAATTAAAAAAGATTATCCTTTTGAAAACATGAATGTTTGTTCTTAGACTCCACCTCTCTGGGAACATCTCAGGCTCTCCGAAGTATGGAGGCCTTTCTCCCCTCACCACACTCCCTGCCAGTGGCTGATGCCCTCAGACGTTGGTGTGTTGGTGGTTCTTGGTGTCTGAGGCTGGGCGCTCATGTATGTACCAGCTCACTCCTGGTGGCCGCTTGGCGGGGTCTGGTGCCTGTGGCCCGGCTGGGCCCCTTCCGGGGGGTGGGGTGCCCTCAGGCCTCTGGCCTCTGGGCCTGAGGCCCTGTCCTCTCTGGCACAGCTGGCTGTCGGCAGAGCCCGCGGGCACATCACTGCAACCCCATCTGGTCTCTGCTCCGTGGCTGCTGGGTGACCTCTCGTTTGCGGCTCTCCTCATTTTCCCAGGAGGGTGGCATGGTTGCCCCCCTGGTGGTCCTCCTTGAGTCCTCATATTCTGGGGCCTCTGGATGTCTGGGGCCTGGATCTCCTCCATACCTGCTTCATGCCCTGGGGGACGGGGCTATGGCTCCCCACACTCCCTAGCAGATCGTTACATGGAGAAACCTTTTGAATACAAGCGTGCTGATCCACACAGGTGTTCACAGACACAAACTACACCTTTCTTGGCTGCTACCTCAAAGCACATTGTGCACTGTCGATCTTGCGTGCTGCACAATAACATGTAATATTTAATATCTACTGTTATCTACTGTTAGCTAGTTTATTGTGATGGTGTTGTATTTATTATGTTGCTCTTTTTTGTTTCTTTTCTCTTCTGTTTTTTCTCATCTCCATACAGCTGATCCAGGTGTTTTGTTTGTTTTTCTTTTTTTTTCTTCCCCCCTTTCTCACCATCTCTTCTCCCCTCTATTTTTCTTTCTCTCCCTCTCTTTCTTTCATTCTTTCTCCCCGTCCTATCCCCCAGTCATGTCTGTCCCGTCTGCAACAACTGAAAATAAAATAAAAATAAATACATAATTATAATAAAGGTCAATCAAAGGCACCAATATGGCAAGGCCATGATGATCCACTTGGTAAAGTAAATCTGCTTGGCATCTTTCTTGGCCTTCAGACAACAATTCTGATGGCTAAAGAGCCAAACGGGACAGGCAAAAAAAGGAAAAAAACATGAATGTTTTAAACATCTGTTCATATTTACTGGATTTTTGTGGTGATACCAGAAGAAAGCATAGATCATAGATGAAATTTTTGACAAAATCAAGTATTCTTTGTTTGTCTAAGAAGAAAAATGTCTTTTTGTAATATTTTTTGTACTTGTGAAAACTTTATATTAAACATCTCACTGATCTCACAGATATCTGTCTAAGCTTTCCAAGAGTCCTGATGATCTTATTTCCATTTGTGCTGTTTGATGAGTTATATGCTCCTTATGGCCAACTTTATCTCTGACAGGAGCCAGAGGATGTGTGGGTGATCAAATATTCATGTCATCTTGGGTACATTTAGAGGGGAATTTAATATATTTTGAACCCCTCCTAATTACAGTGATCGTGCTGTCTGCATGCTAATACCTGATGCAAAGCGGCACGCTGTATTAAAATTCTTTCCTCATACTAAACATTGAGTCGAAGTCGAACTACCTAGTTTATTCACAATAATAAACTACCAGTAGGTTTTTCATGTTGTAACTTCAGTCTATAAATCTTTCACACAAACAGTGGCTGGATGAATGGATTTCCACCCTAGTTGGACGTTGCTGTTCAGCAGAGCAGTAGGATGTTGAAGGTATTGTCATCAACCACTCTGTGCTTCCTTTCTCCACTTCCTTCTTCCTTTTTGGCCAGTGGCACTGTGAACGAAGAGGTCTCCCTGTCAGAGAGTCAGTGTGCATGTGTGTTTATGTGTGTGCGCACGAATATGTGAGTGTTTATGTTTATTTAGTTTTGATCTCCAGGAAAAGAAACACTGATTCCATTCTCTCTTTACCTCTTTTGCAGTTCAGAAAGTTTTATCTGAATTGGTTTGTGCACGGATGCACGCACATATTCCTGTGTGGATGCACAGGATTTGCAGGCCACTCCAGGACACTGACATGCTCTTTGATAAGTCATTCCAGAGTAGCTTAATCCAATCATAGGGTGGTCTGTTTGCTTATAAAACCACAATAGGCAGCTGTTGCCATCCCTCGATTATCCATTAGTCTTTTGCTGAGCTCCCACACAAGTTCCTTTTGCATGTTCACACAGGCTTTGCGTCAGCTCAAGTAAAATTTACAGCTGTGCCATTTTTTCCCACTTCTTAATGATTAATTTAACTGTAGTCAGAGGGGATTTTCAGTGTTTAGAAAATGTTTTCGTATTTATCTCCATGGTAAATGTTTTTCCCCAAGGCACAGAAAAACTGCTATTACACTGAAATCAGATGGACACAGTTCTGCTTTCTCCTTTAATCTTTAGTCAAGTATGAACTGGATATTGTGGTCACTCAAAGTGTATGACAGCTGAATTTATTTGTATTATTATACTTTTCAAAAGTGTATACTGCTCTCTAGACTCTCTAAAAAGAACAACAAACTTTAATCTTTTAATTCAAGTCAGTTTTATTTATATAGCGCCAAATCACAACAACAGTTGCCTCGAGGCGCTTTATATTTTAAGGTAGACCCTACAATAATACATACAGAGAAAACCTCAACCATCATAGGGCCCCCTATGAGCAAACACTTTGACGACAGTGGGAAGAAAAAACTCCCTTTTATAAGGAAGAAACCTTCAGCAGAACCAGGCTCAGGGAGGGGCGGGGCCATCTGCTGCGACCGGTTGTGGGGAGAGAAGGAAGACAGGATAAAGACATGCTGTGGGAGCGAGACAGAGATTCATAAGGATGTAAGGATTTAACAATTAAAGACCAGATATTCTCATGACTTCTCAAGACATTACATATCAAGAACAGTATTTTGGTACAGTGCAGTATGAATAGAACGATCCAGATTTTTTGGGCATGAACATACTTTGAATGAACTTTGAATGACTCATAGAATACACTTCACATAGATAATACTGATTTAATATTTCTAGGAAAATGGTTAATGAGACAAATTTCATGTCAGTCTAATTAATCGGTATGCATTTTCTTCAGCTTTCTGGACTCCTCTATTAATCTTCCTTAAGTTTATTACTGTTGATGCCAATGGTACACATCATTGTATTTTATGGTTTGGTGGTCCTCTTTCAAAATTAAAAATGATTCTCGTTGCTATTTTTTTCACCTACAGAGCCCTGAAAAGAAATGCTCTAATCCTCGGATAGACTTTATCACTTCTTCACTTACTGTTTCTTGCTTCTTGTTACCCCTCAGTGATCTCAAGAACAAATAAATGTTTCAATTTAACATTAAAATGTGTTTTTCTCATGATCATAAAAGTCACATTAAACCTACTTTAAGTCAGTGTTGTAAAGCCATAAATCATACACACTTCCAAAGAGGAAATGCTTCATGTATGTGTATTTATAAAGGCAAAAAGACCTCTTGCTGCTGATTCCCATCAGCGGCTGTCACGGTGATCTATCGGCTAGGCTTTGTGGGCGAGCTGTTTTTAGATGGAGGGAATGTCACTGGATTTATGTGGCTAATGCCAAAACAGCTGCTGCCATGAATAGCTGAATGAGGCCTCATAGTCAATATCCACATCCAGATTAGTGTCGTTCCGGAAATGTTACAGGTGAAGGTTAAGACAATAGAAAGTGAACGTGTTTTATAGTATAGCAAGTTTGCAGTTTTTGTATTGATGTTAAAGAGCTTTCACCCAGTCTTTATCTCCTTGTCAAACAAATACACACTTAAATACACACACACAGACCAGTTTCTCTGCCAGCCAGCTGGCTCTGAGCCCATCTGCATCCTGTCTACCATTTATGTTCCCAGCTCGTCCATAGAGTC
This sequence comes from Mchenga conophoros, assembly GCF_057382185.1. Taxonomy (NCBI): domain Eukaryota; kingdom Metazoa; phylum Chordata; class Actinopteri; order Cichliformes; family Cichlidae; genus Mchenga; species Mchenga conophoros. The sequence continues at coordinate 4,804,906 of NC_140526.1, forward strand.
TGCGTGTGTGTGTGCGCACATGTGTGTGTGCATGCACGTCTTCCTGTCGAGGACCAGTCCCTTGGCACACACAGTCACATTTCCACACCCAGTTCCAAACACAGCTCCATCCTCACAGTTTCCCATTTACCCAGTCACACTGCCATAGTACATCACACACGCACAAGTGTTAGCTGAACTTGCTGTTAATGGAAAGGACTGGTGGGTGGAGCTTGGATGAATGAAGAAGAGATAAAGTCAGAAGGCTGGGCATGAATTAAATTTATAATTCTAATTCAGTCTAACTGGCAAAGAAACAGTCTCCATGTTGATCATTGATAGGTGTGCAAGATACACAGCACAGATGTATAATGTGCAGCACAGTGTTACCAGCCTGTAAACTTCTCTCACTATGGCACTCATACTCAAGTCCACTTGAAACTGACTCTGTCATCAGTGCTAACCTCAGCTACCTTGTCTTTATTTTGAGCCTTTCACAATTAGAAACATCCCATTGCTCCACAGTTGAACTTTAATGTGGAGGAGCAGCAGGGGTGAAAATGGAAAATCACTTAATGCAGCTCAAGGAGGATGAATTGTAAACCGTTAGGCTGATATAAATGAAATAAAGTTATTAACATCTGTTGTGTGCTGTGTAATTTCCAGAGAATCTAGACCATTTGAAACCAGTTTGGGTACTAGCAATAAAAACAGTTCTCCAGAGAGGCATTTAAATCAAATCAAATCAAATCAAATCACTTTTTATTGTCACATCACATGTGCAGGCACACTGGCACAGCACATGCGAGTGAAATTCTTGTGTGCGAGCCCCACAAGCAACAGAGATGTGCAAACACAACAACACAAACGAGCAAAATACAAGAATGGCCAACCTGAAACTAATAAATATATGTACAATATATAATAGTGTATGCATTTCTGGATGTGTATACTAAATATTTTCCTATGTGTGTGTGTGTGTGTGTGTGTGTGTGTGTGTGTATACACATTTTTACAAATTAAATAGTAAAAAAATAAAATAAAATAATAATAATAATAATAATAATAAAATATATAAAATATACAGAGTTGAATATGTGCAAAACAAGTGGCATTTATATACATTTATATTTAAAGACTGTACTTATAATGGCTTGAAACGGGAAAAAAGGACAGTGAAATACAAGATTGATCCAAAAGGTCTGATAATGAATACAAAACTCTTATTGATTGATTTACTGATCTTCCCTTTGAGATCCTTGTGCACTTGTGGTCCACCCCTACTGCTCCTATAATGTTTAGATTGCTCTGTGGAGGTCCTTTTCTGAATACTAGCACAAGATTATTTTGAAATGGTCTAGCCTTTTCAATGCACAGTGGAACACAGTACAGTTTCAGTGGTCTCCCTCGGGTTGTTAAAGCCAAAACTCAGAGTTGACTGGGTGCAAATTCCAATGCATGACCTTATTTTGATGAAAGAAAATGAGCATGCTCTTCATGTTTCACTTCTAACCTGACAGGCCACATTTAGACAAACTGGAATCTTACATGTAAGACTGCGATTAGGTCTCTAGGTCATAGCCACAGAACAAGCTGGGTCACACCATATAAAATCAATCAAATATGAAAAGTTCAGGGAATTTTGTTGCATCCTTCATGTACTGGCAGAGTGCAACTATGAAACTGTTTGAAATATGAAAGTAAATGTTGCATGGCTTCAGTCATACTAACGTTATTGCTTAATTTGCACAAATTTAACATTGCTGTGTAACTGCAGTTATGGGACTTGCAAGGAGCTTTCTTAAAAAGCGGCAGTAAAAAAAAAGTCAGCAAGGAGAGATAATTTGGAAGAATTTTGGTGAGAAGAGAAACTGATTCCGATGATCAGTCATGGCAAAATGAATCCCAGTGATAATATGATTTAGGATAGGACGCCTAGAGTGTAGTCGCTGGTAGAGCTGAAGATGAAGATTGAGAGTTGGATGGAGCTCTGAGTGACTTTGGTGAGGGGTGATGGTGAGGAGAAGGGTTGCATGAATGGGAGTCTGAAAGCGAGACTGATGAGGAGCACCGATTTAAACCACTCAGAGCAGAGGCTGATTGGCTCAAAGAAAAGGATGATCAGACCAGAGTAATGATGTCAGTATTACGACTGACAGGACAGTGATGTAAAGAATAAATTAGCGGCCAAACACCCAAGAAAGTACGTAGATCAGATCTTGTTTACTGAACTTATAAATAAGCTTATTTTCAGAGGTGCACCACAAGAGGGCCCTGAAGGGGAGACTGCACATCAGTATAGGATCAGCAATGTATTTAAAGTATTTGATTATGTCTCTATATTTAAAAAAAACCAAAGAGAAGTATCTGGTCTTCAGAAGCTCACAGAAATAAGCCTCTAAGGCTGCATGAGAAATTGTAATTTCCCCTCTCCTTTCCATGGCTGCTGCATCCATCAAGACTCTTCAGGGCCTTTGATGAAGCATCTTGGATGTTGTGTGTTATTTTTCATGTCACACATACAAACCCAAAACCTTGTAAGAGGGTTTGGAGGCGAGAGAAAAGAGATCTGTCTAGATTAAGAGCAATAAAATTTGATCCCAAAGTCACAGTGACATATGAGTATTACTCGAAGTGGCTGCAAGTGGGAGTTACTGCGTGTGTGTGCCGGTGTCTGTTTGCATGTGGGCGGGTGAATCCCGTTATAAACCTTGGCTGTTAAGTGGAAATGGAATGTATAATGCATAATGACAGCTATGGATCTCGTTGGAAGCAAACACGCACACATACACACACATGCAGAAATCAGTTGTGGCCCCTTTACGATCTAATATGCAACAATCTCATCACAAACAATGTTGGTAGTAATAAGTCTGGGAATCAAAGCTCTGCTTCTCCTTCCAGTGAGTGCAACAGCTTCCCATCGTCTCTTTTAGAGGCTGTTGACGACCAAAAAAACAACTGCAGCTGATGGATAGGAAGCACAGCAGCTGTAGTCAGAGACGGCCCTTCTTCACTTTAATAGATTAATTTCATTACTGGATAAGACTGACAATGTCTGAGTCCACATTGTCTCCCCAGATTAAGATTCTATAGTTACTTAATCCAGTGCTTAATGTCTGTACACCTCATAACATTCCTCCTTAATAATTATTCGCTTAGGAAGCTACTTATGTTGTCACATTTGCATTTGTTCCACAGTTGTTCAAGCACAGGTTGCACTGTGTAAAGCCACATTAGCATTTACTCACCAGTACACTGAAATAATGAAACAATAAGACTCTGGTAGATACACCAAAAACAGCAAAGGATAAATGATATCTAAACTGAATCTATGCTGTAAGGCATGAAGTGTTCAGATTACAAGTTGCTGAATGAACGATAAATTGTAAGAACATTTTTTGAGCTTTAAAATACATATAGATAATTTGGGCTGATGAGAGTTTGTAAGAAACTAACAAAGAGAGAAGAGAAAGATGAAACACAAACATTAATGTGATTTGTGTCCACGCACACCAATTAAACATTTTGCATCTAGGGAAAATATATGCAAACAAACTGAAGGGAATTAATATAATTTGTATGTGGAAAATAACAAATAAATCACAAATATGTGCTTACCTCCTATTTTCTATCATTAATGACTGATAAACTGACAATTATTAATCTAGAATAAGATTTTAGGTTTGACCTGTTTCCATCTTGCAGTTGATCCTGGTTGGCAGTTAGAGCAGGAGTAGGAGCTCACTGTTAGGTCCCCACATAGAAAGTAAAAGTTGGGAAACAGAATATTTAATGGCTGCTAAGTATCTTCATGTATCTTGTATAAAATGTACTTTCACTGTAGATAAATCAGTTTTTCTCCAAGAACTGGAAGAGCCATAACCTTAACGACGTGCAAAAATGTGTTAATTAATGCGTAGGTCGAGCAGCTAAACCGGCCTCTGAGAAATAGAGGATTCTGATTTACCCTGATGATTTCAGTTCTCTCTCTTTCTTAATTTTTTGTGGTCCTGTGGACAAGGCATTACAAGTATAATAGGTTATTAGATTATGACTTATCTTTGTTTGGGAATGTTGCATTTTCCGTGTCTCCTCATAATGTAAACAGCTCAGTAATGTGCATCTGCATCGCTCTGGGGGACTCAGATCACTGCTTCTACTCTTTTAACTACATTAATTTTAGAACTTGCTAGACTGCTGATCCTGTAATGCACAGGCCCCTTCTGTTAGGTCTGGCGGTGACCCAAAGCTGCACAACATGGTTTAAATAACTTGAAAGGATACCAATCATTTTGTATAACAGATAAAAGTCCAATGTATCAAAAAAAGAACAAAACTACAGCTGACTTGCCTGCTTCTGACCTCCTGAGCCTCCACAAAGGACTTCATGCTCTGTCTGGCACCTAATTCATGAAAATTTATTTTCTCCTCTACATCCATTCACTACTTTTGCTTTTAAGTGTAGGCACACACAACCTATGACTGATGTTTTCTAATCTTTTTTTCCTTCTCTTTTCACATAGCAGCTTTCAGACTGAATCGAGGTGTGCATCTCTCAAATGCGCAAGCAGTCATATTCATACTTATTCCAGTTTTTTCATAGTAGATAATTTATTTCACTCGGTCACAAAACAGAGGACATGTTGTGACATCCTGTACAGTAGTGAGAGAGAAGAGTTATTGCTGTATCAGGAACTTAAAGACGTCTGTGACTGAAAGAGAGTAGAAGAAGAAATTAGAGAATCGACGAGAAAGAGGTGCACCCTTCAAGGACACGTCCTCTTTGTACTTTTTGTCACTCGTCCAAATTTCCGCACTTGAGAGCATAAGTGGAAATAAATCAGCAGACAGCTCGAACATGAATGGGCATCAGCAATGTTTGTGTGTGAGATAGCTAGAAAAAGAGTACACGCTCATTTAATACCTTTGGGCCAGACAAATTGTGAGTGAAACACCATCCGTCATTTCTGCCCCTCCTGCCCCCACCCTGACTCCACCCCCTCAGTCTCCATTCACATCGTCCCATCCTCAACAAGGACCAGAAAACCTCTATGGCTATAATTGGTGAACTGTCTGCACTGAATGACTATCACATCAGTCCTCTGTCCACCTCGCTTTGTGCTTTGTTGTGTCTAATTTGGACCGTTTTTCTGTTTTTCTTTGAACATCCACCAAAAAGTATCGTTTCATTTCTCTTCTGTACCACTTCATTCATTGCACTTACTATTTTATCCTTCTCTTTCAAGCTCCCATGTCGCCTCTTTCTACATATTCATTTGACTGTGGCATGGCGTATTGTGAATGCTAATAGGTTCCCACGCTCACAAGGTACAATACAGTGACTAGTAAATGACTGTGTGTGTGTGTGTGTGTGTGTGTGTGTGTGTGTGTGTGTGTGTGTGTAGGAGGCTGGGCGGTCAATCCACAGTTCCATTAGCCTGATGGAGTTTCTATTAAATTAGAAAGTCTCTCTCTCTCTATCTCTGTCTCTCTCTGTCTCTCTCTCTCGCAATCACATTAGCGCTCTTATCTCATTTGTGGAGGCTCTGCAGGCTGGGAGGAGAGGGGGCGAGTGCAGGGTGGAGTTATGATCTTAAAGTGGACATGAAAAAGGACAAACCCTTGTAAACAGAGAGACATAAGGTTGGCGACTGATGTGTATCTGCAGTATGTGTGTGAGCCAGTACGTCTGCGTGCACGTACACGTTACGTATGGATTCGTGTGTATGATGAGTCGAATTTTTCAATTGTCAGGGATGCTTAAAATGGAATTGGTCCATTAACAACTCTGACAGACATGCCAGCCTTTAATGCAGCCTGATGACAAAATGCAGCAGAGACGAGCTGAAACGACTACTGTGTGTGTGTGTGTGTGTGTGTGTGTGTGTGTGCGCGCTCAACTAAAGAGCAGATGTCTGTAAAGCACATAGTGAGGAAAATATGTTGGTCCTTACTTTGATGTTTTTGGACTTGAATTATTATCACATAAAGGTAGATTACAATAAAAACAAAATGAATTTCAATTGTCTTTAACTCAGTTTTGGCAAATCTAACTCTGAAAGTGAGTCTGAAGTCTAGTGTAAGTTGACACCACACTCGTGCCTTTGTCTGTAATCAATCATTAAGCACGGATTACTAGGCATACTACATTGCACCTAATTTCTACACAAACAAAAATGAAAGAAAACAACCATTTGGGACTAAGAGGTGTGCCAACTGTCTGGCAACTTGAAGGTGACGACAGGATTCAGGCACATTGACTGCATCCATCTGTCTTTCAGAATAAAAACAATTACTGCATTTAACTCATTTTAAACCACTAATCGTGTTTAGATTTGTGTACAAATCAAAAAATGAATATGGAATAAAGGAAGATGATTAAAAAAACGATTTGGAGGAGTGTGGATTCCCAGAGATAATACCACTGCTGTTTATTTGTTTATTTGTTTATTTTTATTTTTATTTTTTTAAATCCAACAGATCCAGAACAGTTAGGATGATCAGACAAAACACTGAGATAAGGAGCGACTGAGATAGATTTCATGTAATAAGCAGAATCATTTATAAGCCAGTTAAGTTTTCTTAAGCACATCGATTACTTTAGACAAATGAAGATTGATGAGAAAAAAACTTAAATTGGAAATAAGAGGCTAATTCCCCAAAGCTAAATCTAAATGTAAAGAGTTTGAGAAAAACTGTGAAAATCTCCAAGTGATTTTAAAATAAACTCAGTTATGAATGGGATAAGAGGCTGAAAAAAAAGAAGAGCTAGCTGGAAGAATTACTTTTCCTACTACAGTATCAGCCAGAATTTAAGGAAACTTATACATAATGATCACCTAATTGGTATCCACCCAAATAATACACGGAAGCAGTGAAAAGAAAATCAAATCAAGTGATCAAAAGCTGTAATGATGCCTTTGATATTACTAATGTGTGTTCATGTGTTTGTGTGTGTGCCCAGTACAACAACAGCAGCACAGCAAGGACTCAAACAAATATGTGCTCGAGGGCCTATGACAGACTTGTTACACCTGTGATTGGTATTTTTACTTCATCTGAACACTTTTCCCACCTCTTCATATTTTTTGCTAGAAAGACACCTTTTTTTAAGTTTGACTGTTGGGGATGTTTAGCACGCAAACACTAAATAACAGAAAACTTTGTATATCTAGAAGTCACTGTGTTCAGCAGATGACTACTTCCCCAAAGTAATTTCCAAACCAAATGTGTTGACAGTTATATTATAGTAATTATAATATTTTGTTTCTGCTGGCAATTAAAGCCCCTAAAGACATCTCATTGTCTTTGTTCTTGCTAGAGGGCTGCTATGACCCAACAACATAGCTGCGTCTTACTCTTGAAATATTACTCATGCAGGATTGTTACTGTGTGGTATCAGACAGCACATTCAAAGGACTGTTTCAGACAATTGCCATTCCTTTCATCTGCCTGCAATACAAATGTTCCTTTTATCTCAGTCCTTCTATCCACAGCATGATGGTTGTGCTCATTTGGAAAGCTGTGAATTGTATTATTTGAGTCCACTATATTCTGTAGGATTTAAGGGTATGGTTTTTATTTTATGTCATATGTATATGTACAGTGATGGATACTTAAATAATGTTGGTTTACAGTTCCAGATAATTAAGTGCATGCAAGTGGGCCCTGTGAGGGAAAAATCTGTTCTTCATACTGCTGAGAACAGTCAATTTTAGACAGTTTTTACTACTCTTTGCTTTCTGTGATGTAAATGACTCTGGCTGTGAGCACAGAAACCCCCTCATGCCAGGCTGTTTGTTTTCCAATCAGGACAAAGCTGGTTTAAAAGGAGGGGTAGGCAAACTTGTTTCACATTATGAGGTTAAGGGTCTCACCACAGACCGTTACAAGGTAAGGGTTATTATAAAACATGAATCACACAGAGCTTGGCCCTGTGCTGGAATGGCAATGTAACTGTCTTAAGATGAAAAAGACCCAAATTCAGGACACATGTAGCCATCTTAAAATCAAACATCCAAATCATTAAACCAAAAAAACAGGAAGTGGTCACACACTTACAGACACTCAGTGAAGGCAAACTATCCAAGCAAGCGGCAACAAGGAAAAGTCCATGATGAAACATACCAAAAACACAAGGGACATGTGGAGGCTGGAAAGCTCGACAAAATAAACAAGACTACAAGACAATCTGGCCACTTGGAAATGATACACATGAAGTATGCATACAGGTGGATGATTGGCTAATTGGAAGCAGTGTAATTTACACAACGCAGGTGACACTGATTAGAGCAGCAGTACAGATACCTAGGGCTGGTCCTAACTGAGTGAAGTGACCCAGATGTATCCGCCTGGCAGTCATAGTAAGCACGCAAGATGCTTCATTGCTTACCTTAGTACTACTTCCTTTAACAGACGATGCACTGGAGTATCTTTTATGCAAGAAAAGGAAATAATATTTCACATCATTCACAATGACAGTCATCAGATCATGTTAACTGAGTGAAGTATGAACATTACACAGCTTCTTTTTGAAGTGTTGCGTTGTGTGAAGAACATAGATTTACATAAGCTCTCCAAATTCAAATCCATGATATAGTTCAGTTTGCATTAGTAATGTCTGCTGTTGTACTGTCAGCTTTCAGAATTATCATGAATTAACTTTTACATCAGGTCCAGTTCAGTTCCTTTTCTTGACAATTCAAATCCTTTTACACAAGGTGATCATTTTAAACACTGGTGGTCTTTAGCACGGTCTGCAGGAAACAATATTGTAAGAAGATGAGGTAAGGCAGCGAGGTAACATTGTGTAATGTCACTACGTTACATTTTAAGCAGTCTAGTATTGGATTCTCTAAACACCATGTTTCCAAAAGCCTTGCACATCCTCCGTCATATCTTTCCTCGGCCCTATGAAGCTTTCCATCCAGGTCAAGGAAAAGTGATCAGGAAAGCGAGGTAGGTGTTAGGTTTTTGGGCTATTTTACCACATCCCAAGGAGGGGACGTGGGGACATGAACAAAGACAGGAAGTTAACTGACAACAGTGTAAAGAGGCTAAGAATTAAAATATAAAATAAAACAGGAAATTATTTAACAGGCTCAAGTCCTCCCGTGACCCTGAGTTGAGCCACTCTAGTAGAGTACAAAAATAAAAACATGAGGTTGGAAACAAGCACAACAGATTTCCTTTAAAACAATGCTTTGGACAACGTACTGAGCGTTATGATGTTTCAGGCACAAACATCGGAGTAAACAACAAGATAATGTCCCCAAAGATAGTTTATACCTTAGGTCACATTGAAGGTGATGTAAGGTTAGAGTTAAGGGTTGAGATAATGACTTTAATCAGGGCCTGCCATGTTAAAGTGCAGTATTTTGTGCAAGAATGTCTGTGCTTGATCACCTCCAGCCATCCAAGGATGTCAGCCCACCTGAACAACCGAAGTAGCAAGCATGTGGCAACAACAAGAGATGCAGTGAACCAAGCGAGAAGAGATGGGCACATGGAGACATTCCAGCATGGAGACCTGTTAAACGGAGACAATGTGTCCCTGGAACGTATAATTAACAGCATGTGAATGAGTGTGTATGTGGGTGTGTGCAGGCGACAGTGAGCCATTAGCCAGGTTTAAATGAAGGTCTGCATCAACAGCAGCTATTCTAATAATGACTATCTTAGTCACAGACAAACTAATGTATGGTGGCGTCTCCTATGTCCTATTGTCTTTATGTAAGAGTGTGTGTGTGTGTGTGTGTGTGTGTGTGTGTGTGTGTGTGTGTGTGTGTGTGTGTGTGTGTGTGTGTGTGTGTGTGTGTGTGTGTGGCTGAGTAAGGAAACATACCTCTTAAACTGGCCAAGGTGACACTCGGGTCTCTATGTGCAGACGCTGTTCATAATGCACCTCTGGCAGCGATTGGGTTTCTCTGTTCTGCTGAGTGCTGTGAGCGTTAGACAAATATCAGCATCTAACAGCAACGGTCACAATGTATCTGACTTTATTATACTCATCGTTAAACTGTAATTTTATGTTAAAACAGGATTTATATACATCTATATCATAAGTGGTATCCTTATGAAGGTGACCTCATATGCACGCATGCACACTTGCCGGCACTTATGCAAACACACACTCCCACATGGTTTCAGAGAACAGCCCCTCACCTCTAAATCACCCAACCACAGAGATTAAATTCAAAGGCTGCAGGTAGTGACCTCACCGCTTACCTCATTTGTTGAACCTCTGTGATTGGTTAATGGTTAATGTGAGCCATTTAGTACCATCTGTCTCAGTAATTAAATAGTCTCTTTGTTCTTCCTCCCTCGTTCAGTCCGGCCTTTGTTCTTTCAGAACAGTTTCAGATATTCTTCTCGTCAGCTGTTTTTGATAGTTTTCCCATGTTGCTGAAACCCTCTCAAACCCTGACCCTACAGCAGGTTCATGTCCATGATATTGCATAACAGAAGCTCACTTTCATCAAAAAGCCATACTAGAGTAGTTTTAGCTTCAAGGACTTGTTAGTTCAAGCTTTGCAATTGTCACAATTTGCAGTAAATGGAAACTGCCACACTCAGATTTAATTGGGTAAGAGAAACCAATCAATATAAAATGTCATGCACAGTCAACAGGGGACTGCAAAATGCAGCTCAGTGGTTTCGATTAGTGAGGGTCAAGCATGCAGAATAGCCCTTAAACACTGTTTGGGTCAAATTGACCTGTTTTGACATTTGACAGTAGTAAAAATGTCTTATATGTCATTCTTTTCACCCAATGACCTTTGTAAAAAAATAGCTGGAATTATACAACAATGATACATTTTAAAATTGTATACTGTTGTACGCTTGCTACAAATGTATAGATACTGAGGCTCTTCTGGGTCATATCTATTGAGACAGGTTTTAGATCCACCAGTGGGAGTCAGATCAAAGAAAAAGTTTTTTTTAGAAAACCTTGAAACCGTACATACCATATGTCTGTGTATATGTCGGATGGGAGTGGTGATAGAGTCCGAGAGGGACCTTGACACTGACATGAGAACTATCTGCTTTACAACCACATTTGACTAGATTCCCACAGAGACAAGCACTTTCTGGACTAAAGGATTCCTAAACAGAAAACAGCACAGGAGTGATCACATATGATGCATATAAGGAATAGAGTCATACGGTTAGAGGGAGCCCTGAAAGAGGGTGACTTCACATAGACATGAGCTCTGTAACAGGACAGCACAGTGCTGGGTGGTTACCACTATTGGCTCATAGCGAGAAAGTTCCTTGTTCAAATCCTATCTGGGGTCTTTCCATGTGGAGTTTGCATGTACTCCATAGTTGTGAGTGCTTTCTTTTGTGTTCTTTTCTGGCTTCCTCCAACAACATGCACGTTGGGTTAACTGGTAATGTAAACTAGCCATGTATGTGAGCTATATGTATAGAATAAAGTGCTTAGTTCTTACATTGTGTGTACTGCATTTAAGCCATATTATTTGATCATTTAGCTGAATTATCAAGTGAAAGTTCTAAAAAGCATCACAAATTGAAAGGTTGAGTTCAGTAATTTGAATTAGTGATGGTTAAGGTTGGCACGCAGCGATCAGCTAAAGTTTTGCTTCGCTGCAGCCGCACCCCTGTACTCTGAACTTTACCAGTATCCAACTGGATGAGTAACGATAAAATAATTCTATGGAAAGAATTGGAAAGAACAAATCAGAGGCCAAAATCTTTTTGCATCGCATGGTGGAAAATGTGATTTATATTGATTTTGTCCATTTGAGCATTCTTTTTTATTGGTTCTTATTCACTTTTGGATACAATCTTAAGTGACCATTAGCAGAACTGCAGTACTTGACTTTTCAGCTTCAGTTGGTACTTAGTTTTAGCTGCTAATTTAGCACACATAGTTTGAGCTATATATTTACATATTTCCAGGGTCCGGAAAATCAAGGTGGCAATGGCAATGAAGCTTAACTGGAAGCTCAAAAGTGCACAGTTAAAAAGCCGGTGGTCGACATCACAGAGGCTTTTTGAATATTTTAGAGATGCAAAATGTGCAAAATGAAGGCAATCTCCTTCCCCCTTACAATTACCTGAAATGTTTGTTCAGTTTCTGTTGTTTCCCAAAGCAGTTTGTGAAATCGATGCGTAGGAAAATCATTACCAGTCTAGATGGAAGTATTAAAAATGGTCAGTTAATGTGTAGTAACATAATATGTACCTGCTGTGAATAATATTTCCTATATTACATCAATTACTAAATTTTACTGCTTTTGTTGTTGAAGGCACCAAGGCTCTTAAATATTTTTGCTTCCATTATGCTGATGCCCAAAGCGAGAACATGTTATTCTCCAGCTGTTACAAAACAATCTGTTGTACGCTGTTTGAGAGCGCACAAAGACTTTATAATCGTCACCACTGCACCAATCAATCGACCTTCAGTGTTCAGGCCTTCAAACTGCAACGTATGCTTGCGCGTGTTGATTCTCCCAGGGTCTTATGTCTCTACAGGTCCTGGGAATCAAACACAGCAGAGGACAGTAAACACAGCTGGGGTCATGTGGGAGGAAGGATATATGTTTTACATGGCCATGGTCAGTTCAGGAGAGAGTGATATCACAGCAGGCTCTGTAAAGAAAAGGGAACTTTTAGTTTTAACACAGGAACACCAAGCAGGCGGGAGAATCAGGTGATATCTTACACACCTGTCTTTTCTCACATGTAGCACACTGCACAAAATCGTTCCTTCTCACTAGCATCTCTTCTGGGTAAATCTTAGCCTTTTAATACAAACTACCACTGAGACAGGTTTCTGGATCAAAGGTTTGTCAAATACATTATAAATGAAAAGAAACAGGCACCAGGTGAAGGGGATCATGCACGGCTTGTCGTCTACTGCCATCTGTGCAGTCTGTGGTGTGACGTTCACAACTGTTTCATATCCTCTTTCATATGTTTACTTCCTTTGAAAGATGCTTTATTTGTCAATAACAGCCAGTGAACCATGTAAGCAAAAACTTGATTGGGAAATTACCCAGAAATGTGAAACTGAGTGTTTTTAAAGGGACGGAAGAACTTTTTCACTGATTCCTGAATGTTCTCTAAACTTCAAAAAATGCTAAACACTTAGTTCTATCTTTTATAGTTGACAGATCCTAATCTGAACATACATATATCTGCTAGTTAGCTGTGCAAGTTAACATACTAATAAGACACTATAACCTCAATTTATTTTATTTCTTAAATAACTCTATAACTGATTAGAAGGTCAAGAAAAAAAATTGGTCACATGACGCACGTTCTCATGAACTTGGCTTGATGGGAGTATACGTTTACTGGACACTGGGGTTACGTCTCAGTGGTTTCCAGTATCTGACATCATAAAGGTGTGAAAATGCTGGAGGCAGTATAGTGACCAGCAATGTTGCCCAATATCCTGTCTAACCACTGCCCATCCTCAAGTCACTCCATTCACACACAAACCCTTTGCTTAGGTTTGTCTCAGGCATCAGCTCTAGGTGAGCTCGTCTCTTTCTGTCTGTGTGTCTGACACTCTTAAATGACTTTTTTAATGAATGTAAAATGCAAAAAAAGGTTTTATTTGAAAGTGTTCTATCAATTTTGTGACGTTTTGTCACTCACGCTCACTCAAACACACCCACACGAGCACCACTTCCCACAACAAGAGCACGTAGTCACAAACGTAGTTGTAAGAGGAAGGAGGTGATGTCACCAAAGTCTCTTCCTCCTCCACCTCTGCTCCACATTTCCACCACTTCTTCTGATATGTCTGTAGTTACGTAAAGGAAAAGTGTAAAATGCTCCTGAAAGAAAGGAAGGAAGGAATTAAGCCTATGTTGAATGACCTATGTTGAGTGAGGAAAGAAGAAAGAAAATCATCTGATAACATGAAAACCAGATACACCAACCATAAAAGCGTCGATAGTGTGAACTTTGAGGTCACAAATTATTATGAAGTAGCATTTCCCATTCAGTTTCCTTGCTGAGGGAGCAAGCTTGTCATTAACAAGCAGCCACTTTGTATGTGTGTGCATATATATGTGTGTTGCTCCATCATTTAGTCCACTCCACAATTCTATGATGAATTAGTATGACCCTTGACCTCCATTATAATAGCTGATAGTGAGTTATGCCCATGGGTCTCTGTGCCAGCTAAATCATTTAGCAGGAGGGACTGCATTACAGAAAAGACTTTTACTACATCATGCTAAAAAATAAAATGAAATAAAACTGCTTTTTAATGGTTTGACACGGCATAAGTTCTGGGATTTGAACAGAAGCTAAATACTAAAACCACAAGTGTGACAGAAAAATATATCACTATAGAAACATTTGATTCACTGCAGTCACACTTCTCACATTTGAAATGACTGATTTCTTTTTAAATTTGTTTTTAATGTTCAGAAGATTTGAACATGAGCTGAGACCTCAGTTAAACGCATCTGAGATATTAAAACAAATAAATTATTCACAAACAGGTGACAAATACACAGACAGAAGGGCAGAAAATTAGGCTGATGTCAGGTAAAACTGTCACCTCATAAATGTGTGGCTTGTGTCGACTCATAATGTTAAATGAGAAAAGTTGACAGCAGTTATTTAAATCAATACCGAATATCAAAGTGCCTCATTGCATTATGTATTCCAGCGTGTTGCCTCATTTGATTGTTTTTCCGCTACATAAAAAAAACCCCCTGATGCACAACATAAAGAAATTCCTGCATAAAAATTCACCAAATGCTTGTGTTTTTTGTTAAAATAGATCCACGTGCAACTTTAACCCTGCATCTTAAAGTTTTGCAGTGTTTTTCAACGAGTAGAGACCTGTCACACTTTTACCATAATGCATTGCATCATGTCACTGATCTGTATTATGCCAATGTCTTTAAAAAGGTGCTAGTATTTCACACCAAGGGAAAGACAACAGGCTCATTCAATGTGAAAAATGTCAAATGGCCCTATTTTTAGTGTGGCAAAAGATTCAACTCAGTTTATTTATATAATGCCATATCACAACAACATTTGCCTCAAGGCACTTTAAGGTAAAGACCTTACAATAATACAGAGAATACAGATCCTTTAGGAGCAAGCACTTGGAAGGAAAATCTCCCTTTTAACAGGAAGAAACCTCTGGCAGAACCAGGTTCAGGCAGAGGCAGCAACCTCTCGTAACCAGTTGGGGGTGAGGGGGGGAAGACAGGACAAAAAAGAGAGCTGGACTCATTGTGATACATTTGAGATACTCACAGTATTTAATACCATAAGTTATTAAAAGTAATACTATAGGTTTCCTATTCCGTGTAACCATGTTGAATTAAAATCATCTATCTCTGATCCTGCTAATAATCTGTTACCTTCCCCACCTCCCCTGGACTTCTTGGGAAACACGAGACTGTACTAGCCCAAAGATTTTCATGTTCATAACTCAAATAGTCCAGATCTGGATGTCATTGCTGTAAGGGCTGCAAACAAAAAGATATCCATCACTGTTGTACTGGATTTTCAAGAAGGCGAGGAAAATAAAGTCCAAAACAGAAGACAGAGATAAAGATTATCACCAGAGCATATCGCCAAATAGGTAGTCATTACATTAATTGAACACTTTCCTCATTTTGCTGGAGGACTTCCACTTTGAAAACTGCTGGTCTGGAACCATG
This sequence comes from Mchenga conophoros, assembly GCF_057382185.1. Lineage (NCBI taxonomy): Eukaryota > Metazoa > Chordata > Actinopteri > Cichliformes > Cichlidae > Mchenga > Mchenga conophoros. Next base: position 4,820,556 of record NC_140526.1, read on the forward strand.
GTGGTTGGATAATTAGCCACTGCTTCCCCTTCCGCCCTCTCCACGGTCTCTCCTCTTTCCCTTCTCTTTCTAACCATCTCCTCGAGGCGCTTCTTCCCTTTGTGACCCTCTAATCCATCAGGGTTTTGTTCTTTGCCTTTGTGGCTGTCAGAGTGGGAAGTGTGGTCAGAGTATTGAGACCATCCTTTTTTATTAAATATCAATTTAAAAAAATCTATTTAAATATGCCAATAACAATGCCCATTAAAAACAAAGTAATCAGTAGTAAGCAACAGCCAACTGAAGCTCAGCGATTATTATAGCCAGTGATATTCCAAAGGTGATGAGAATTAAAGTGAAGCCAATCGATACTTAAATGGATGACCTGGTTTATACAGCTCTGATATACATACGGTAGCACTTTCTTAGGTATTTTTGTTGTGATGAGACTAAGACATCACTCTTTCAAAGATGCCAGCCAACACAGAGACAGAAAGATTTTTAATGGACTCTGCCACAACTAAATATAAATAAATAGAAATAAGGTATGTAAAAAAGACACTATATCATGTACACGCTATCCTAATGAATACATTTTTATGAAAATGTCACATTGCTCACTGATTGGTAAAATATCTGCTCGTCTTTTATTTACCGCTACAGGAATAACTGCATCTAATAATTGAATATATCATCACTTTCCAGCTAATCTTCCTTATCTGTACTTTTGGGTCTCAAGGCCAGCCTTTCTTCCTGCAGTTCACTTACTGAATGATAAATGCAGACTAAATCGAGTCATTGGTCCTCCCAGAGGAAATAGCTGTTGAATTAAACCATAAGGTCACTTGCAATGATGAAGGCTTTCACTCTTCACTTGACTCCTGGGATTTGATCAGTCCTCTTAAAAGTGCCTCAATATGGCTTAAAATAAAGCTCAACTTTTCATTGCGACATGCACAAACACATGGTACAGTATCAAACACACCCATGAGAAGAGCAGGCAGCAGTAGGAGTGTATGAAAGACGATACGACTGTTTACTTGATGACCTTTGAAAGAACTGTGGTCAGTCTACCACCCATAGTTGCTACACGTAGGATGAATAGCTAGACGTAATTACCGAACTCATATGGAAATCCTCTGAAACACAAGAGAATTGCCACAGTTGAGCAGGGTAGGCAGACTCAATCTGATGCAACCCTGTAATTTACATAAATTGGGATGACAGACATGGAAGAATAAAAATGAGCTGTGAAATGCCTTGTGTTTATTGTCTGATTTGTGCATGAATGTGTGTGTATGCGCGTTTGTGTATAAGAGATACAGTAGGAGGTAGTAATTACCGGCCTACACTAGAGATAGAGATCAAGATGGAGGGATGATTATGGGATCAAAGAAAGAGAGTGGGTAGTATGAACTAAGAGTGATGGACATTCACCCAAATACTGTCTAAAACTCACAAGCAGCTTAGCAACACTGGTACATTTATGTCAGCAATATTATTCAAAATTACTACAGCAACTATAATCTACAGCTGTCCAGCATTTTTTCTTCATTTTTCTTCTTTTTATGATAATTTTGTTAGTGTTTTTTGGAAAATAAATCACAGCACCTAACATGTGCAACTATGGCATCCTACATCCACCAATAGAGGGTCAATGTAATAATTACAGACATTTAATATAAATGAATATCTCGATAGCAAACTGTGCACAGAACCATATAAAAGCCATAAATGCTGTAGTGATTTAGCAAGAAGCTACCTCTATTGAGAGTTAGGACCAGGAACACCTTCCTCCGCAATGCCCATTTTGTACCGAGAGGCTTTGTTGGTATTTGTGTTAGTACTCACAGAGTTGTAAATCTGGTAACAGGGCACATAAACTGGTAACAGAACAACTATTTCCTAATTCTCTTTAGAGACTACTTTGTAGAGCAGTAGTCTTCTGCCGGTGGTCTCCTTGGTAACACTGGCTCATTTCCTGGTTAGCTTGCTTGGGTGATTTGAGTACACCAATGTTTCCTTTGGGATTCCTATAATGAACCCTGTCTGGCCCTCTGTCTAGATTGAAGTGATACTAAATGAGGAAATGGGAGTTAATAAATAAATAAACATGACATATTGAAATTAAACATTTATTAGTATTTATGTGCAACCTTGTACACAACCTAAAAAATGAAACCAATATAAAGGTATCAAAACAAGTTCCTCAAGTTGTCATCCATCCATCAATCCACCTATTTTTTGCTGCTTATCTGGACTCTGGCCCTGGGCAGCAGTCCTTCAGCACATCTGGGATGAAGCTGGGTCCAAATGTGAGTCAGTCCCCATGGACTGAGGCAAAACCAGCAGTCATCTGCCAGTTTTCACTTCTACTGCTTAGAGTCACTCTCCATTGTGTTTCTGCTGTTTGTGGCTTTTGAAGTATGTTTTATTGAATTTATCTGAAAATGAATTGCTGCCTTGTTAATTGTACAAACTGTACAAGAACTGTGTAAACAAGTTTTCGATGAGTGTAGTATTTTATTTGTATGCTACCTCGCACCAATAATCAATACCTGTGTCTGTGTGTTGCTAGCTTTCTAACTTTAGTTGATAACTTAGCACACCACTCAGCACAGCTTAGCACTTTTTCCTCACAGCAAGATGATGCTCAAACCAAAAATATGTCTGTTATACCCCATTCCTACAAGACTGCTCAAAGAAGTTCTACCATTAATTAATACACCAATAAATATGATCAGTCAATTAATGGGCTGGGTGCCACCAGCCTTTAAGATGGGAGTAATTAAATCATTACTTAAAAAGCCATCACTTGATCTAGCTGTCTTAAATAATTGTAGACCATCCCCCAACCTTCATTTTATCTCACGAACTCTAGAAAGAGTAGTTGTAAAACAGCTAACTGATCATCTGGAGAGGAATGGTTTATTTAAAGAGTTCAGTCAGGTTTCAGAGCTCATCACAGTACAGAAGCACCTTTAGTGAAGGTTACAAACGATCTTCCTATGGTCTTTCGCAGTGAACTCATCACTGCCCTTATCCTGCTAGATGTCAGCATTCAGTAGTACTGTTGACCATAATGTTTTATTAAAGAGATTAGAGCATCTGACCCTATATGTCTGACCCTGAATCCTCCTTTAGTTATGTTGCAATAGGTGTAGGCTGCATCCCATGATGCATTGAGTATTTCTTCTTTAGTAACCTTTCTCACTCACTATGTGTTAATAGACCTCCCTGCACTGAATCATGCTTGTTATTAATCTCTGTCTCTCTTCCACAGCATGTCTTCTATCCTGTCTTCCTTCTCTCACCCCAACCGGTCGCAGCAGATGGCCCCGCCCCTCCCTGAGCCTGGTTCTCCTGGAGGTTTTTTCCGGTTAAAAGGGAGTTTTTCCTTCCCACTGTCACCAAAGTGCTTGCTCATAGGGGGTCATATGATTGGTGGGGTTTTCTCTGTATGTATTATTGTAGTGTCTGTCTTATAATAATAAAGGTTGTTTGAGGCGACTTTTGTTGTGATTTGGTGCTGTATAAATAAAATTGAATTGAATGTATTAAAGGTGTGTCTGCTGTGGTTTGAATCATGTCTTTCTAAATTTAAAAACGTGGAGTTTTCTTCACACACTAAGGTGAATTATGGAGTCCCACAGGTTTCTGTCCTAGGACCAATTCTGTTTACGTTATATATGCTTCACCTAGACACCATCATTCAAATACATACATTTATATGCAAATAATATCCAGATTTATCTATCTATCAATGAAGCCAGATAACACACACCATAAATACTTGGATGACTTCTAATTTCCTGCGTTTAAACTCAGATAAAACTGGGGTTATTGTACTTGACCTTAAAAATCTTAAAAACTACTTACTCTGGATGCCGTTTCTTTGGGCTCCAGTAACACTTGGAATCTTGTTCAAATTAAGACATTTTTTATTGTGAGGTGACAGAGCTGCCCCAAAATAAATTATGAAACCTAATCATACCATGAATAATACAGATCACCACATACACATATCAATAAGTAATCTTAATCATTTACACAGATATTATTTCCTCCACATACATTATGCAAATGTACTGTTTATAAGATTGGGGAAACCTGCAGTCAGCTGAGACTGAAGAAGTCACAAGCCAACAATACTTTCACACAGTAGGACTTGACAGATGAGGTGATATCTGCAAACTATCAGCATGAAAAGAGAGCATTCCAGTGAGAAGCAGGTCAAGACCAAGCTGCCAGTCTCTCATAGATCATGTCCAGTTCTTCTCTCTGTCTGTTTTACTGGAAAGAGTGCAGCAAGGGACAAAATCATTCACAAAGGCACATATCTATCCATTTTACATGAAGGACGATATTCTGGCTCACATCCACAATGATCTGTGCCAGCGGATTGGCTCGCTCCTTTTCTTATATGACTTGGCAGACTCGCTCTCTTTCTCAAACACACACACACACACACACACACACACACACACACACACACACACACACACTGGCAAACACAACCAGCAGTACTGCTCAAGTGGTGCTAAATCATATATTCAGAGTAAACAATCCTTTAGATGGAAACAGGCAATTAGTTGTGCAAGCATACTGCATGGCTTAAAGCACTAATATGAACACTGAAGGTAAGAAAGCTGCAGAGACTCAGATAAATTCGGCAGTTTGGAAAAACGACCGCTTTCGTATGCAGGGGTTTAAAGAAGTCGACTGCAAATTGATCTTTCAGATTGATCTGTCTACTTCCTAATAAACACCAACTATTTGATTCACCAGCTTAACTGCAATTGATAAAAAAAATATATGATGTGACTCGTTTCATTTCCTCCACAGAAACTATGATAGAAAATTCTCTCGTTTTCTGGAAATCTGAAAAAAACAAAACCCTTTTTTTTAAATAATAAAACAAAATAACCTTTAAGAGAACACACATACTCTCTCTCTCTCTCTCACACACACACACACACACACACACAAACACACTCATTTTCAGATCTTAGTGCTTACCCTAACCCTACCCATCAAAAGTTAATGTCTACCCCACCCCATTAGCCTAAACCTAACCATAACCTAATTGTAAGCCTGACACTAAAAGCACATTTTGAGCCTCAAAAATACCTTCAAATTCGTGGGGACAGACATTTTGTCCCCATAAGTGACTGTTCGTCCCCACAAGTATAGTGCTATTCCAGTTGTCTGTCCTCACAAAGATGCCTAAACATGTACACACAAACAACACTGCTGAATTATAAAACGCCTCTTTCTGCTCAGGTGGGGAGCTGGTTAGCTTTGCATTGACATCACTTGAGCTCACTAGATCAGTTTATTAACAAACAATGACGAAGGTCTGAATTCCCCACCCTAACAAAATAATCATCACAACCAGAAATATGTTAATTTACCACAAGCTGCTTACGCAAACTATAAAAGGACTAATCAGCCAAAAATAATTAGGACCCCTGTAGGTTTGCAGTGAGTGTGCTTGGCCTTTAAACCCAGATGTCACCACAATGAGCTATTATGAACACAACACTGACATTTTAAGTAAGACTTGTGACAGATTTGAGAAATTTGGAGTAATTTTCAGAAATTTTCCCAGGTCACCTGGTACATGCAAATCCAAGTTGACAGAAACCTCTAATTTAGGTTTCTGTTAACTGTCATTATCAAATCACAGTTTAATGATCAGGAATGAAACAACATGGATAGAGCTGGTATAATATAAACATAAAATAAAGATCAAAGACAGAAAAGCACCTTATTTGTTGAAGGCAAAAAGAAAAGATGATAGAAGATAATGCATCCATAGAACAACAGTGCCCAAAACATCCTTCTAATTCAACTGAATTAAGATGGTTAAAACATCATTTTTATCAAAATGCAAAACACAAATATACATAATTATACTTTACAGCAAAGAAAACAATACAGATAAATTATAATTTAGTGCAGGTGTACAGAAATAAGGGGTTCAAAAAATTGTTACAATCACGACATCTGAACTGACAAAGAGGACATGGAGATGAAAATAAAGGATAAAGGAGCAAAAAATTGGAAAGAAAGTTTTACATGTGTGATCATGAGATGATATTTCCAGAGGCTCAGCAATGGAGTTACAAGGGTATTTTTGTTTCACAGAATGAAGTCAGCTGGCTGTCCGTAACCACAGAAGGTGTTCCAATGAGACGGTACTTTCTGGTTTTGTAGTTTCCCTTCCTAATATGGTCTTCAAAGCATCTAGTTACAGCAGCAAAGTGGAAGTTAGAAAGCTTATTATTAAATATCCAGTTGTGTAAAAGAACCGTAGCCTGTGGCATCAGCTCATCTGTAAATGTACCTAACTGAAAACAGAGCAATCTAACTTGAAGCTAATGGGTTTTAAAACACACCAGGCATTTTTTTAAACTAAAAAGCCACTCATGCCTAAATCAAGAACCAGGGCTCAAATTCAGAAGAGCATCCAATTTCGACTTAATCAGTTCACTGTTTGCTCAAATTAAATTTTTGTGTCTGAATAATGGAGGGAAATGATTTCTGCACATATAATGTAATTATTAAAAAAGAAAAGAAATGTATCTCCTTGGTGACATGCATCTGCACTCCAAAAAACTGACATTAGATCTTGAAGATTAGATACCCTTGAGGCTTTTTTTTTTTTTTTTTTGGCTGCTCCTTTTAGGAGTTGGCATAGCAGATCATCTCCCACCCTGTTTCCCTAGATATGGAGGCATTTAGCAATTTTAAAGCTAAATTAGTTGATAATGACCTAAAAAGAGAGTTCAGATATCAGAGAAAAACAGTGTAAGTGTTATGTGATCAGCTAATACTAGCTTTCTTTGTTAGCAAAGTGCATCCAGACTGTGTACATCTGGGTTTCTTGGACTGCAAACCATCCTATTCATCCGATAATTGCATTAAAAATGTCAAGACGTGCACATGGTCACACCCAGCAGAGAGCTAAAGCATCTACAGCTGCCTGTTGGGCACTCATCTGCCTTTAGGCATGTATTTAAGACTTTTGATTTAATTTAAACAAGGGAATTATATAAAAATGCCCACATTTAGGTGTGGAGAAGAAAAATTATGTATAGAAATTAAAATGTGTTTTTTGGGCCAGATTTTAAATATGCTTATTTCAGATGTAAAGTTGGCCATTTTAAACCCTATGGAACCCAGCCTCAAGTGGCTATTTGAGTAACTGCAGTTTTTGAATGCATCATTATTTCAGCATCAAAGGTTTTCATTTGGTGCCAGTAATATATGGATGCTGTTCTACAGCGATATGTGCTTCATAAAAAAAAACCCTCTTTTTTTCCATTGTCAAGCATACATGGGTAATTTTTGCATACCAACGCCTACATTTCTTCAGCAGTATGCCAGAATGCTTCATGTTGCTGATGGCTGCTATGACAGTTACAGCCTCTATATGGCTGTATTGATGTTCAGTGAGTACAGAGAGGTAGTGCTGCCTAGAGCCTCAATGCACAATTCCCCAAATACTTGTGTTAAAAGAGCAAACGAAAATGCACGCAAGTATTTTTAGGGATATTGTCTTTGTCAGCCTGTTTGAAGCAGCCTCATTACATGTCTGAATTGTGACAAATGGGCAACTAAAGCTGAACAAGTATTTCAAACTTTGTTAAAAAAAACCCAAAAACAACGTAATCTGCAGCAGCATGACATGAAGAGTGGCCTCTATGACTGCTCATTGAAACTGCAAAAAGCCAGAAAACTAACTTTCCATGTCTTGCATTTGTCAGTGTGAGTTACCTTACACAGAGACACAGGAAAACACAGACAGAATTATTCATGTGGAGGACTATTCATACTGCCAAGAACTGCTTTCAAAAACTTCAAGTCTCTTGTTTCACAGAGAAGTCAGAAACATGTCGCACCAGTACTTTTTGGTTCATGCGGCACTATATCTGTCACCGTCTGATAGCTGCGACTGGTAGCCAGTGGGAAAACATCACAAGACCTCAAAGCTCTGCAAGGATGCAGACACCCGCACAAGCAGCAAGTCCCACAAACATAAACCATTGTGTACACTTCACAATATCTCATGTCCCAAGGGATGTAAGCCTCACTGTAATTGCCCTTATGAGACAGGAGACCTATAACTTAGCTTTGTTTATATGTATCCCCATCAGCCCCTAACTTCTTGTCTGCTTGTGGTTGAGGTCTCATTTCATTATATTTAAAGGCTCATTCTTAACATTCTTAACTAACCCTCTCATTTTGCATTAAAAGTTGTTTTGAAGCAGTGTAAGGATTAAATAACATGTTATCGTCCATTCCAGCATCCTTCCTCTTACTTTATTGCAAATTGCTGTACCTGTCACACTTGGTGGAAGAGCTTCAGAGCTCAATACAAAACTGTTTTTGGGTGATAACTGCTTCACAGCACTTGATTGTACATGGTGGGAGAAAAAGTAGTTGGGGGGTTGGTACAAAAGTTGACACACAGAAAAGGTCACAAAGCAGACAGTGCAATATGTGTCTTGCAACCTACTGTGGCCCCAGGGGACCCCAGACAGACAGTTTCCCATAGAATGTATCCAGCTGCTTTGGCATGTGCATGTGTGACATGACAAAGTTCATAAAGTCTGAGAGACATTTAGAGAGCATATATTTCCATTCAGAGAGATCTACACGTGGAGCATCATCCAGAAAGAGGTTTAATTTACACGTACGCACCTGCATGACAAGAATAAATGTTGACTAGACAGACAGCCGACTGCCACAATAAATAGCCCCGTAAATCTACTGAGCTACCTACTGTCTGTGTGAATGTGAGCGTCTGCATCACCCCGGGGACGTAAGTTTGTGGTCGGATGAGTGGTGGTTGCTAGTTCGCTATCTGTCTGCATTCCTGAGCCAGACGCAATAACAAGACAACACAGTACCAATACAAACACACACCATGCCACAGAGAATAACTGGGTGGAAGTGAATATAAAGATGTACTTATTGTGGCATCTCATTCAGCATTCACCCACCGTCCATCCTTTCTTTTCTTTTTTTTCACTTGTCTCACTTCTGCTTCTGGTCCACAACTCTGGCTTACAGCCTAGAATCATAATACAGTGTAATTATGTTAAAAAATTTTACTTTTACCCAGAGCAGCCAGTGATGCCAAGCCCTCTGATTACCTGTATTTCACTGCATTTGATCACTCTGTTTACTTCCTCTGAGAATAGACCACTGCTCCAAATATACTACAGTGAAGGTATGACTTCTCAACCCACAGATAGTCTGGCTAAGAATAACTGTGAGAGTTTTAATTTGTGGTCATATCTAAATGTGGATTACAGTGCGTCACACTGCCTACCACTAAAAGACTTCGTCTCACACATTGTACTTACATATGTACAAATATGGATAAATGTATGAACACCAAAGAGCCAATGAAATAGAACAGAAATAGAAGAGTTAGAGTACAGTGGGACTTTATACAGTAGCTTTAGGCTGTGACGCAAGAAAACAAAATGTTTTGCCCAGATTTGAAGAGTGGAAAGATGTTATTTAACTGAAACTTTTTATTAAAATATATTTTTTTATCATATAATACACAACATATGTTTGTTTGTTTTTTTTTATTAAAACATAAAGATTCCAGTAAGATCAAATCAAACTCTTGGTCCACAATAAACAATGTTTCCATGCAATTTACATAAACCACAGAAGACAAAGACTGACATCAGTGGACAAAGAAGTATAGATATACATAGATTAGGCAGACATCTTATACGTCAAACAGTCAGTGAGAATGTAAATGGGGTTCTAAGTGCTAAACCATGAAAACTAAATTGTGCCAGGTTGGTTTATTTGAAGAAGAGACATTTAATCTATCTTGGCTTGTACATGGATTTCTTCTTATTATTGTTATTATTGCAAATCCCCAAATAAACAAGCAAACAAAAACATGAAGTGGAGAAATGTCACCATATTAAAGATTTAAAAACATCTTTGTATATGCTTAATTATAAACTAGATACTTAACAAAAATGAAAATTTCATGTTTTCTCCTGGAGATGGTGGCGTTTCTTGGTTCATCCTATTTTTCGGGGTTTTTTTTAGTTTTGCATTTGAACTATTGGCTAAAATTTTAATATTAAGACATTTAATATTATGTTAAAGTGTTATTAATTTACTATATTTTCATTGTAGCATGCAAAGCGTTAATGCAGTTCAACTCCCCACTGGGGAGGACAATGATGGTGATGCTACAGCTCAGAAACTCCACTAAAGGTGCTTGTTGCTGGCTATGTGGTTGAGAGGATGCTAGTAACTAGTGTTGAGCTAAGTGTTTGATGCCACCATTTCTATCGGTTGATGTTTCTAACGTAGAATCGCTGTGGTCATCAAGTCTCTTTTTGGCCGGTTTTCATCTTTGTTTTGAATTGTCGGCTTTGTGTTCATAAGTAAACACTAATAGAAAGATTGTATATGTGTCCTCATGACTTATTTACCTGCTGGAGTAATTAAGCAAGGACTTAATCGTTTAAGTGCTTCTTACTTTTAAGATTACTTATTGAGTAACGACTCCAACATTGCTAGCAACATTGAGTCCCCATGCACTTAGGTTAAGTCATTATACTTAGTAGGCTTACCGCACTCTGAACAATGAACATAAACAAGCTAACTGCAAATTGGTGCTTATTTTTTAGCAATGCAACAATACTCTAATGAGTACATTTTACCAGCAGATACTGCACCCTGGTCCTTTGTCTGTCATATCCCCGATAGAACACAAAGAAGCTTACACCTCATATGATACACTTTATCCACCCCATATATTTAATCAATCAGTAACAACAAATTGCAGTGAAATAATAATAATGAAAGCAAATAAGATTCCACTTGCCAGAAAAGTATAAAGGCTATTGAGATATACATGACAACTGTAGGATAATCCATTTCTCTGCTCTCTTTCTTTGCTCTGTGAAAAAACAACGTCAAAACTCCTCAGAAAAGGATTTGTTGTTGGTCAATAATCATGTATCCATAAAATGAGAAACAAATGTAAACCGGGCTGTGTTCTTCCTGTTTGTGGCCACACTTATGCATTCTGCTGGTGGCCAGACTCAGGGATGATTCCTGCTCGCTGCATGTTTTAAATGAAAATGGTGCTTTAATGTCAGAAACTCAGCAGCTCTATATAACGCCCACCTTTGACTGGTTATCAACACTGTTAGCCTGGTAGAAGTCATAGGCAGATTGCAGACAGACAAGCGGCCACCTACTCAGCCCACTCAGCCAGTCAGAAGTACATCCAGACTCAAGCCATTGCCCTGAGGCTTGAATGCATGCAGAGGCAAGAGTCAGTCAGACTGCACTCCCTTTGCACAAGAATGCTTTATACTGATGCAGACATGACCGAAAAGGCACAGAAGTTATTAGACCAATAGAAGCAGGGGGTGAGAAAAGACTGATAACCAGCTGCCCAGAGAAAATGAGCGAAGCTACAGGCATCAAACACAGCTAGGGAGGCACTGGCTCTACATATTTTCTGTTCAGCTAAAATTCAGCATGATTGAAATTCACAAACTAAACTACATTACCGCTTTCCTTTTTCATTTCTAGTCAAAAAGAACATTACTTAAAGGGAGCAGTTTGGTTAATTTGCAAGTTTAAATTTAAAATTGGAAGTCAGGTAAATTGAAGGTGCACAACAACTGAAATTCAACCGGTCTTTCTGAGTCAGTGTCTCACTCTGTCTCTGTTATGTGTTTCAGTGTGCAGGCATATCTTAACTTTGAGGATGCTATCACAGGAATCCTTCTGACCAGAGGCGGGAACTGATGGAGAAGCTGAAAAGAAGACAGAATAGTCACACACAATGAATGTGCAAGAGTCACACAGGGAGATGAAGTGAGCAGAAAAGTGATTCTGCCTTGAAAAAGATGAAAATGGGAGCGAATGGGAGCCGAGATGTAGAGGCCCAAACTGAAAAGTGTTTTATTCTATCTCTGTTAGGATGATATAAAGCACTATCTCATAAAAGCATTTAAAAAAAGAAAAATCCATGCCCAAATTCTCTGATTAAGTTTACTTACAAAATTTATAGATAAGTTTTCAACTTTCTAAATTAATATCTTAATTAATTACCATAAACAAATCATTATCATGTTTTGATAAACAGTATTGCTCATGCTAATGTGACTCAAAATAGAACTGAATCCCCTCCAAACGATTGCTTCTTGAGGATTTTTGCTGAAGGTACGGTACGTCCTATCGTGCCTTCAAGCAATCGTGCCTCATACTGTGCAGCATCAGATACAATGGAAGTCACAGCATGAAATGACAAGCGTGGCACTTGATGACACTCTGCACCTCAAGGGTCTCTTTTGTTTCCAGTCTACCCATGTCTCTGGATTAATGGGGCATTGCTGTCAAAATGCTAAATGTAGCACCTGCAGCTATAGATAGTGAAAGCTTTATTGCATGGCGCTAACTCGTACAAGGCTAGTTTGAAGAAATATTCTTATTTCTGCATAGATGAGAAGATCAATACTCCTGCCATTGCTGTGTGTTGAGTTGCTGCAAGGAGGTAATTAACATAAAGCTTGTTCGTCTTTGTTGCCCTGCTTTAAGTTATGCTAAACTGAGCTGAGCTAGCGGCTTCCAGATCCACCTCTGTGAGTGGTAGGCTAATGGTCTAATCAGCTAAATCCTAAGAAAGAAAACAACCATTAAATGCATCTAAATAAATTAATAATAATAATAATAATATATACATCACTAGTTAATATCTAACATGACAGCATAGCAATATATTCTGTGCCACAGTGCTGCACCAAAATCCTCTATTCATTCTGTAATTAAAGTACTATTTTAACAATTATCGGTATTGAAAATTTGATTTGTCAGTGGCTATGTCACCATATAAGTAGTCCTCAATTATGTGCAATCCGTTAAATCTGTTTAGAGGCAATAAAGTGACCTAGTTTGATCATGAAATCTAGGTCAAACTTATGAATTACAGCCCCAGAAGAGAGTGAAGGTACACAGCATTGTTCAGATCTTTAGTGCATAGAGATTTCTACAGATCTTATATGCAGAAGCACTGAAGAAAAAAAAGATTTTGAGCCAAATAATTTGTCTTTGGCTGTCACGTATCCTGTATCATAATACAGCTGTAACATTATCACTGATTATTATGATTTCTAGTTGTGTAGGCTCATGTCTCTATAGACATGCATGGGTTCTGAGCCCTCGCTCCCCTTGAGCAATTGGGCTGATGCATTGTTTTTTTTCTAGAGTAGTGACCAATGGAGCAACTTGTGCATAATCCGAGTATAAAGTTGGAGCCACTGGCAGTTAGCTTAGCTTTGTTTAGCATAAAGACTTGATGCCTTTATGCTAAACAGCAAGCTGGTTGAAAAAGATGCAGGCGCTATGCTAATCGCTGCCTCGCAGCAGCTCAACATGCAGAAATGACAATGAAACTGATTATTTCATCTAAACAGAAACATTAACATTTCACAAAACTATTCTTTTATGAGTTAGTGGCTCTGCAATAAAGCTTTCGTGATCAAAATAGCTGCAGGTGCTACATTTAGCATTTTGACAGAAATATGCCATTAATACTATATATTAATGGCATATTAGAAAGACAGGAGACATGTTGATTCATACATATATAGAGATGTAGATGTATTTGAGTGGTGGGTAATGATCTAACCATCTAATCCTAAACCAGAAAGTTAAAAAATAGAGAAAATAATTTTTGAAAAACTGGTAAATTTCTAAAACAAGCAGAGTTCCTTTCTCCTTGGTGCATTAGACTTTCTCAAACTCCTTTACAAACTCCTTTAATTCCTTTCTCCATTTTGGCATCTGTTTGTTTCCCTCACCATTCCTGCTCCAGCTGCCTGGAAAACATGACAGCATCTCAAATACCTTTCCAGGACCAGGGGTTCCCACTCCTGTTGTGTGGCCTACTAACATGGACTCGTCAAACTCCAGATGTCCCTGCCCTGATGGGCGGCAGTGTTTTTCCAGATAAAGGTGTATGCGTGTGTTTGCCTGGGTGCCACCCTAACAGTTGTTAGACTGCCCAGAAAACATTAAACTAATCTTGTGTCCAGATGCTCACCGTATCTGTGTGTGCCCACATCAATGTGTTTTCTGCAATATCAGCTGAATAAGCTGCCATAAATACACACCCTTACAACAAACACTAGCATGCATTTACAGTCTGTATTGGAAGCTGCTGTTTTAATGTGACAACAGAAGAACAAAGAGTAATAACAGAAATCCAGAGGTCCGAACACATTTCTGAAGGCTATGGATGGAGATAGTTTTCGGAGCTCTTCGGTTAATTGTGTATTCCAGGATGACTCAATAACCCAGTCCCCATCTGACCCCTTTGCACTTTTTGTTTAAGCATTTGTGTGGAGGGCCTACCACATTAACTGCTGTTCAAAGTCAACTAAACTGAAGTGAGTGATTAAGCACCTGTTTTTTGTTGATATGCTGGAAACTCCACACTGACAGATAATAGTCCCATATGATTAATTCAGAAGGACTCCATCAGTAACACTCTGAAAACTAAACAAGTGTAGCAGGTGTTCTGCTACTCTTTGGTCTAGTCAGTCGAGAAGTCCTGAATTTAGACAGCAGATTGGCTTATTTCTGCACTACATTCAGACTCAACAAGCTAAACAAACACTTGTGTGACTCACACTCACATACATACAGCCTGGTGTGACTATAACTGCTGCACGGCATGCATGTTGGGTTTTGAGGAACAGAGATTGATTAGTGAACTGGCATCAACTCTGTCAATCAACCCATCGAGCCATATTAACCATAACATCCCGCAAAAATAACAAGACAGAAGAAGAGAACGAAAAAGATAGATATTGGGTCAGAAAACGATCCGGTGTATTTTCCAGTGAGCAATGATCTTAATACATGTATTTTATAGCAACATTGCAGAAAGATGCTATTCATGTTCCTGTTTCTGTCAGAGAAGTGAATACGTTCCAAAACCTGCCACTGTGTTTCAGCTTTACAGCTTAGTTAAGAGATCTTTAAGCAGCCACAAGTATGAATCTGCGTGTCCCAGTTCATTAACTGGGAAACTTGAAACTCATATATTTTATGTGCTATGCTCACACCTCATGTCTTATGCATTGAATGTGTAAGGATCTAGAACTACACCCCAACACTGAAGAGATTCCAAAATGCAAAGTTCTTTATTGAAAAGTTTTTTTAGTTGTTTCTTTTATTTTATTACTTTGCAATTTGATTACTTGGAAATTGCTGCTCTGATCATTTGAACCAATTAAACCACTTTTGACTCTGAGTATGCATACATTAAACAAAACTATTCCCAAACTAGTAATTTATTCAGGGTAAAAAAAAAGTAACGTAAGCTGTATTGAGGAATAAGAAAGATTAGTATGTATGAATATCTACAATGCTGCATTGCTGAATCGAATGAATGAATGAAGGGAACCATGAATGAAATACGTAGTTATTTTTTATTCACTCACAAGTTGCACAAAGCGTCACTCGGGGCTGCCCTTGGCCCGCAGGCCGCACTTTGAGAACACCGGTTCAGACATACTCACTCATGGCCGATTTGGGACTTAAAGCCAGCCTGCAGCAAATCTCAGTCAGTGTTGGTAATGTAGGAGCAGTGTGCACAGACACACACCTACACACACACAGACTGTGTTGTACACGGTACCCAGTCTATTTAAGCTGCAGAATCTCCCATCTCTCCTCTCACACTTCAGTGGTGCAGCTGCTCCGCATCGCTGCCTGCTGTTTCAAACCCTCCACCACCCCAGCATCCACTTTTAGGCTCTGGAGGATGTGTACTCATCACTCCCCAATTTCTATGTGCATCATATTTGTGGGGAGAGATGAGCTTTGAGCACAGAAGCCAAACTAACTGCTGCTTTGATGAATCGTTTCAGACCCTAGATGTAACTGAAATGTGTTGCTGCTCATCATCAGCACTCCTCTCTTGTATTGTGAAGACTGCTCTTTGATACAAGCACGCTGCACTATCGCTCACACAGGTATACGGCTGTCTCCCCTGTGATGTTTTCCTCATTAACTTTATTGCATTCCTTAATTATATGAGCTTTCCTGCCAGTTGTTATGATAGCATCCACATTATCCGCATACACTTCCTAATGCTATGCATAAGAGAGATCAGCTGCGCACATCCTCACACAGATGCAGTTTTTATTATACAGATGGGGAAACTTCAGATCACAGTAAAACACAGGAGCAGGTTTGCTTCAACTCTCACCACCTCATCTGGCTCCTCTTTGCAATCTCAGCTTCACAGAGCACATCTCTGCACAGAATTTCACATCAGCCACTGCAGAGTTGATGTGGGATGTAATAAAAAGTTTCGACAGTTATATAAAGACAGTAATATAAAGTCAGGAGAATGGAATGACCAGGTAAGTCTTCCCAAGGCTGTTGCTGTAATTCCCAGTGGATTTTTATGCATGAGTTGAATGTAGAAAGTTAGATATCTCCCCTTTTAAAGCTGTAAGTGAAACCTACAGGGTGACAGATTGTGGTTTATCTAGGACACGATGATGTAAGTCCATAATAACTAGAATGACCTGTGGGAAAGGCACAAGATTTTACTCTTTCATCTAAACAAAGTTTAATTGTCCTATTAAGTCATTATGAAGAAATTAGTCGTCTAAAGTGAGCATCATTTCTTCGCTTCTTCTTCTTCACTGCTTTGATTCTGTGCAGGTTAAAAAAAAGTTAAAAACACAAGAGACTGTGGGAAGCTCATCTGTCTTCTGGACTCATCTGGTGTGGAGATGAGGTCAAAAATGTCTCTCAGGAAAGGAAAATGGACAAACGGTGGAAATCTTGTGGAAAACTGCAGCAGTGTCAGCACCACAAGACACAAACCTACATGTTCAGTATCTCTAACGCTCATTGTTTTTCACTTTTTCTTGATTTTCATGTACTTTTTGCATATTCTAACTTGCATTTTATGTCACTTCACATCAACAACACAGGCTGTAATCTTTTTTTGGTTGTCATAATTTAGTTTAATAATCTCTTTGTGCGAAGATGACAGCTGAGAAAATGGTTCTGTAATGGACAGTGAAGAAAAATGTAGCCTTACACTAAAAAATCCCAAATGGCATACATAGAGGAGTAAAAATCAGTAATGTATAATTATCTATCATTACACCACATGCTCTGCTTTGCTAAATGTGCTTTTAAAATACCCATTCACCTGCGTGTGAGCATGTTAATTCACACATTCTTTGCCTGTTTATAAGCGCATCCAGGTGTTGTATGTGGTCTCATGAAGGAGTCCAGATGTTCTCCCTCAGCAGCAAACTAAGCGACAAATCCCCATGTCAAGCACAAAGCTTTAATAGAAAATCCTTCACAGGTACATGCTGAGTAAATGTCTCAGTTTAGGCTCAAAGTCTAGTTTTGGCTTAATTACAGTAATTATATAACCCAGACTACTCCTTTGGGGAATCATACAAAATCACGAGCGTTAGATAATTCAGGACAGATCCTCTTATGGCAAGTAAGCTTTTCTTTTTTAAATTTAATGCAATAAACACTGGTTTGATAGCATAATTAGGTTATAGAAGGTACAACTGAAATAGGTTTCCAAGTAGCTTCCTGAATAAGTTTAAATTTAAGATTAAACTCTTCCGCCAGTGTTCTGCTTGAGCCACCGTTTGATTGCAATCCAAGTTTCATTTCATTTTGTGACTGCACAGATTCATCTGCGTGACACTAAATAGCAATACGCCAACTGTGTAAGCATCCTTCAGGTGGAGTCCACAGTTTCTGCATGTGTAGTAAAATTAGGAGTAAAATACTCAGTTTTCCTTTTAATGGCCTGGTACAGTGTTTTTTTAAATTATATACACACTTTAAAAAAAATAAATAGAAAAAACAGCTACAAACATTTCTGGCAGAGAAAAAAAGGATTAAATAAAAGGATATGGTAACAAGACTGGGATAGGATGAGAGGCAGCAGAGCACACTGTGGACATAGGTTGGCAGCCTTTGTTGGGCAAAACATGAATATTGGATAGAAAATGTGTTTTATTAAAAATGAAAATGATTCAAAGAAAAACAAAAATGTGTTTCATCATTTTAGCAGTGCAGTCAGCAGCACTGTAGCCTCAGAACAAGAAGGTCAAAGCATGCATGGGGTTCTTTCTGAGTGCTACGGCTTCCTTCCACAGCACACTGACCTGCATGTTAGGTTAACTGGTAATTTCAAAGTTTTAATGATTGCCTCTCTCTGCCAGCGTTGGCACTGTGATAGAATGGTGACCTGCCCGTGACAGCTGGAATCTCCAGGTGTCTCCAGGGAGTTGTGTTTATCTGAAAGAAGTTCGAAGAAGTCTGGTGGA
Source organism: Mchenga conophoros (assembly GCF_057382185.1). Lineage (NCBI taxonomy): Eukaryota > Metazoa > Chordata > Actinopteri > Cichliformes > Cichlidae > Mchenga > Mchenga conophoros. The sequence goes on from NC_140526.1 coordinate 4,838,936, forward strand.
TAGGTTTCAATGCTGCGCATGTGTCAACAATCCTAATATGGTTGCATACTGTACATGCCCGATGCTTTTGTTGTAGCCTGCTTAAATGGCTTTACTTAATTTATGGACGCTCATCCAGTCTGCTCTTATCTTCCCCTGCTGTATCTCATTATCTACCGCAGCAGATTTACCCCAGCCTCATTAAAGTTTCATCTTATTTAATCAGCTAATCTAAATAAGTTATGTCACACCTAAAGAAATAAGCCAAAGTACATTGTTCTTTGGATTTTTAGTGCATTACACACCCATATTACATTTCTTCACAATACTTTACAACAAGGGCTGTATGTGAGTATAGTAGGATTTTTCTTTCCTGGGATAAATGTGAAGAAATGTGCAGATAAATGTGAAGAAAAGAAATAAAAGTATATAGTAATTAACTAAATTCAAAACTGAAATGACTCTGAAACCTTAAGATCATCATAGACACAAATATATTCAATAAAAATACAAATAACTCCAAAATTATCAGAAAACCCTTAGGACCATGACACTAAAGCATCATCAGTGACATGTCAGTGAGTGGATATCAGAAGACAGGATGGCACGTCAGAAGCCCAACCCACCTGCTACTAAAGAATTCTGTTTAAGAGGGGCAGCCAATAGGAGGACAGCTGGCTCAAAGAGAGTGTGGCCCTAAAAGGAAGTGGAGCTAAACCTGCTCATTACAGACTGCGGTTACACTCAGAGGCTGCACTAAGATCTATGACAAATTAACAAAGATTATTTTAAACTGGAAAATAAATGAAAAGAATGCAAAAATATAACTGGGCATAGTAGACATGATAGGTCCCCCTTTAAAAACTCTGGCAAGCCTTCAAGAAGTCCAGCTCAGCAACTCGATTTAGAGGAGGTGAGAGGCTAAAGCTCTCTGTATCCGCATCCACCTGCCAGTAAAAACACCTAAAACCTAGATTTAAGTTCAATTCAGTTTTATTTTTACAGTGCCAACTCTTAACAACAGTTGCTTCAATAAACTTCAGTAAACTTCTGACAGATGAGATTCCAACAAGGAGACATCACTTTGAAAACTGAACATGATTTAATGAGGTAGAGAAATTAATGTGTTTGGCGATTAGACTCCGATGACCCATCATGGCAGAACCGAATCCCCCTCCAGAGTCTAGACGCTGGTGGTGGTGAAGATGAAGACTGAGGCTTAAGTAGAGCTCGGGCTGAGGTGTCTGAGGGGAAGATGAGGAGGAGGTGGGTTTCATAAAAGAGAGTTGGAAAGGGTGAATGGCAGAGAGCATAGATTTAAACCATGCGAAGCAGAGGCTGATCGGCTCAAACAAGGCAGGTGAGAAGGTGATTGGACTACATGTTAGTATTGAGACTGACAACTTGGGAAAGTGTTAGTGATGTAAAGAAAAGAAAAGTAGCCCAACACCCAGGAAAGCAGGCAGAGTGATTACAGATCTTCCTCACGGAACTTACGCATAAGCTTAAAAAACACTTACCTGTCATGCTGCTGAAAATGTGCTTTTTTTCCCTGTGAAAAGTTTGCTTTAGCATCGATGTTCCTTTTCTTTAAGGAAAATAATATATAATTGAAATTATAAACTACATTTGAATCTGTTAAAGCCCAGTGACACACAGATGAGCCAATGTGATCAGGATGCCCAACAGGTGTATGCCAGTAAAAGTCCTCTTAAACAGGTGGCACCACCGTCAGACTCCTGCAGCAGAGCCAGTAACTGTAGCTGTTACTGATTAAGTTCCTGTCCTTTAAGCATGTGTGTCTCATGGGCCTGAAGGAAAGTTACATTTCCACCTGGCGGAAAGAGATGACTGTAAGTAATTACGACACTCCGCAGGGTGTACCAGGTGATAACTGTGGCAGACAGATTTAACAAGCAATCCTTGGACTTTATGTACGCAGCAGGAAAGCATTAAAAGCATGTAAACACAGCAGAAAGCAAGCCACACTCAAATATGATGTACACACGGGACATTCACAAATAAAGCTGCTTGTTTACAAAGTGATGTCTTACTAAATTATTCACATTTTTTAAAATATGTTTCAGCTTGCTTTGCCCACAACCTTGTTTTTTAAAGGCAGTGATCAACATGCATCAAAAATGCTCCAAAACCAAAAGGGACCTTACAACCAGCTAGAGAGCCAGATATTTCACTCAGCATTGAAATGAGTTGATTTTACACATGAATCAGGCCCGAGTCCTTTCCACAGTTGCTCTTTGACACATGGAGCACACAAGAAAGAGTGTTCTGCTGGATCCAGCGTGCAGTAGATGGAGCAACCTATAACCTCACTTTGACAGTGACTCGCTCTGCTTTCATGTAGGCGCAATCGGACATCACACAGACTTTGTGGAAGCGAGCTGACGATGAAAAGAGTGTGGCTGTCACATCTAACTACATTGTATTCTCACACACGGTTACAGCTTTGCATCGGTCAGGCGGCCAGAATGACTGCAAATGAAGCCACTGTGGTCTGGGTGTGCAAAGGAACTTTTTGTTTGATTTTCTGCTGGCGTGTCTGAGTGTTTGATAACTTCAGTAGATATACCATTTAAAAGTAGAGACTAGTGTTCATCTCCACTGAATTTGTTGGCATTTTCACAAATTAAAGGACCCATTTGTGACCTTTCTTTTTTAAACATTTCACACAGAAAAAAATTACTCTGCCCAACTCAGGAGACCAGGGAAAATAACATCTGTCACAGAATAGGTCCATTAGGATTTCAAGGTTTGCTACACAACTAGTCAGTTGGCTGGCATGCTAAAGCAGAAAAAACAGACAGAGGAAGAAAATCAATAATAATAATAATAATAATAATAACAAGAAAACAAGGTCATAGAAGCCTATTACGAGGAAACTGTGCTATGCTATGGAGTGCTGAGTACGTGGACAATGGCACTAAGGAGAAAACACAGCCTATATCAACAAAGGAGGGAAAAACAGGTGCAGAATAATAGGACAGGGAAGCAAACAATACACACTAATGTTGATATATATTTTGGTGATTTATTGGTTATATCCTTTAGGATTTAATGTCATCTTTACACATTTGTAACATTACATCCAACAGTTGGATAGATTTTTCACTCTGGATTACTGTATGAGACACAGTGTTCACCTGAAACATCTTGACTAACACCTCCTTGACTAACCGATCAGGACGTCAATCTGTGTCATTTTTCAAGTATGAAAATGCACATGTACGTTACCCAGTACTGAAAGCTGAATAGCCTATTTACACTGCTTACTGAGCGACCCAGGGTCCCTGAGGAGTGATGGACATATGTATTTTTGGTGCTGATGTTCCTCGACTTCCTGGTTTGTGGGTTTGTTCGTGTGTGTGGATGTGTGTGTGTGCTGAGCACTGGTCTACAGGAGTCTTCATGCCTGGTGGGTGTGTCCTGCCAGGTGGCTGGCCACGCCTAAGGACCTCACACACCTGCAGCTGATCTGGTTCGTCGGGGGAGCTACATAGGGGTGTAGCTGAGAGCTCCTTGACGCGGGATCATTGAGTTACACTCCAAGTTAGTGTGTGTCTAGTGTAGTGTCGTGCAGGCCCGCGGGAGTTGTGTTTGACGGCTGTTGTTTCCCTGCAGGAGGAGCGTGGAGCAGAAGAGGACAGCACGCATGGGGTGTGCTGGTTATTTACTTCACTGTAGATAAACGCACTGTCTTCATTAAAGAGTCCAGCATTTGGGTCCTCCTTCCTCACACCCCCATGGTTGGCCAGCATCAACCGTGACACGTCTTCAATATTTTAGGATAAAATAACTAAAGAAACTTCAAATCCAAGAAGAAATTTAGTAAAATTTCAAATTTACTCTTCGATTTTTAGAATTTATAGCTTTCTTGTTTATTCATGCATACTGTAAGCTCTATTGTGTATGCTGGAAGCACAATGGTGCAGAAATTAACACAGCAAATATGTCGATTGGTCAGGTTAAATTCTTATGTACAGATGTGAGATAAATAAAACTTTAATTGAGAAGAGTGTCCCATTTCAGTAACACTTCATTCGTGTTTGAATGAATAAATACTTACCTGTTTTAGTAGGTTCTCTTTTTTTTGTACATTAAGGTACAAAATTATGACAAAAAGGTTCCTACACTTGTAGTTTGTTAGAAGTACAAGAGTTAAAATAGTATGTCATGTTAAGGGTACGAACATAGCTGGACTGGCCATCGGGCATACCGGGCATTTGCCTGGTGGGCCGATGGGGATTTTTCGTTTTTATAGGCCTTTGTCTTTTTTTTTTTTCTTCTTCTTTTTTCAAACGGCATAAACAACGAAAAGTCATGGATTGGCCAGATGCTAGTCCATGTGTAAAATGTAAAAATAACTCAGTTGTTTGGTGGTGGATATGGCGGAGCTGGTTGAGGGAAAGGGGAGGCAGGAGGAGCAGAGACCCGAGGTGGCTGCCAGTCCGAGTATCAGGTGAACTGAACTTCAAGTAAGAAGTTATGACCTGCAGTCTGTCTGGGTCAGATGTAAACCAAGTTTAGGTGTAGTTTAATTTTGTTGTGCTGACTTTTTACTGGGTGCTATGATGTTACTGATAGTGAACTTGATTCATTAGGTTAGTAGAGTTGCCAACCATCCGGTAAAAAAGGAATGTCCATACTCAGAGAAAATATTATGCAGTTCGTATTGAGCTGAAAAGGAACACAGTTTGTCCCGAACTTCAGCTAGAATGAAAAAGACACAAAGCTGGAGTTATTCTGTGTGTTTACGCTGTCAGCTGCCTCTTCTTCTCTCATTCTCTCCCCTCCCTCTCCTGTTGCTACTTCAATCATGAAACTGATCAATGATCAGCTGATCGGCTTTTCTCTCTTGTTTGTTTATTGCCCACTTTGCGCCAGAAAGAGGAAACCAGTGGATGTCGCGCTAAACAACAGCAGCACATTTAAGCTCGATCAGCTGTTGTTAGAATTTTTTTAATATTAATTTCTAGTATCAGCTGATGTTTGCTGGAGCCACAGCTGTAAAAGCTGCTGGTCATGATGTCGGTTTGGATATGTGGTGAGAGGGAAACATGAAGATGAAACCAGGAGATGTCCTTACTGAATCATCAGAGCTGAACAGGTGATGGAGAAACAGGTTTACCTTTTAGGTGACATGAATGAGTTGAAGGGAAGTTATGAACTGTTTCTGAGAGACAAATAACACCAAGATCCTTTTCTAAGTAGCTGACAGCTGGTAACTGTGCAGGGGCGGGTCTAGCAAAGTCTTGCCAGTGGTCCATGTAGGGAAAAGGGGGGCACAAATAAATACTTTTCTTTCTTTTTCTCATTTAAAATTTCTAGCTTTTAATAAATAATTATCTGAATCTTACAACCAAAGTTTTTATCTGATGTAAAATGTACAGAAATCATATATATACCAACAAGACTGTGCATCACTGTCACAACAGCGTTTGTTTTCATTAAAAGTCATTATGGCTTTAATACCTGGTAGGCCGGTCTCTAGTCAAAATGCCCGGGCTGATCTTTTGTCCCGGTCCAGCCCTGTCTGAAGTACAAACCTCCCCTTTAAAAAACTCCCAATGGGCCATCAAATAGTCAATAAGTTATTGTACAGCTCGTTGCTTTGGGACACCTGTTAATCAAAGCAGTTACAAAGAAGTTAATCATCATTGAATGTACTGTTGATAGCAAAAGGTTGATAGCACATTTGATATAAAGTAGGAAACTATCCATACAGGTCAAATGTTCTTTGTAACAGGCCGTAAACTTGCTATTTGATACTGTTTAGTTGGGTGTTTTAGTCTGTTGGGACTGACTCAAGTCAAATGCCAGAAACTGCAGATTTTGACAGTTGGTTTTATTTTTCAGCTCTGGAAGTTGCCATTAGGTACAATGGCAATCCTTTAGGGAGTACCGCTTCTGTGGCAAACTTTTGTAACCCTAAAGGTACAATAAGGTGCTTTATTTTCTGAGTGTAGCAAGAATTTGGGGCAATTACACCTGCATGAATGAGAGTAGGTGTCACTTTATTTAGTCTTGCAGACAACTTGCTTGCACAGAAATATCTCATTAAAGTTTGCTGTCAGGCTGCAGTTCTGCTGTTTGTGTTGTGGTGCTTTGAACAATGAAATTTCCTCTCTGTGTGATGACAACATTGCCTGTGCTGCTTCATAAGGCCTCTAAAAACTGCTTGCTAACTTCCTTCTTGCTCACATGGTTTCCTGGCAATCTGCCATGCCCCCCTCCCCTCTCTCATCCTCCCTTCCCTGGGTCCATAAGGCCGTTGTGCTGCCTGTCCCGTGTGAGACAGGAAGCAAGGCCCTATGGACAGTGACCTCACCGCAGGAAGAAAGTAGAGGGTGTGTGTACTGTATGCAGTTGTGCAGGATTGTAGGTTGTGCTGCCGCAGTCACTACACAAACTGAACAAAGACACAAATTTGTATATTTTCAGAGGAAAATTTTAATGTGTACATGTCCAGCATGGCTTGTTAACACACTCTACTAGAGGTGAACACACAACACAAATGTATAAAATCTTACATTTTCTAAAGAAAATAAAAACACAACCAAACCCCCCAAAATTAAAATAATTGGAATGTTATTAACAGAAACAAATCAAGTTTGGAGAGAAAAATATGCACAAATCAAATCAAAATAAGACAAATGATCAAAGACAAACAGAGTTTTTTTTTTCCATCTAGTCCCACGCAGGGTTGAAGGTTTTTTTTTCTGTTTGTTTTTTTTTTTCTTTCTTTTTTTCAGAAAATCACTGAAACATTACTCCGGCAGTAATGAAAAGAGATGCTGTGAGATGCCATGGTTCATTATCGATGGTCAGCACAGAAGTGACTGAATCCTTCAAAATATACTCTTCTCTATAGTAGCTGCAGTTAGTGGATGGAAACAGTTTTCCTAAGTTACTCAACAGTTTCAGTGTCTGTTTGAAGCACGACGAGAGCTGATCCGCTGCAGACGGATGCTGAAAGTCATTTGTCAGGTGCTGTTTTTGTTTCATTCCCGAGCTGAGCGGTCGGGTTTGCCGAGTGGTGATTTCAGATGAGTGGTTTCAGAGTGGATGGGCTCAGAGAGCAAGCTGAGATGCACTCTGGGAAAAGAGAGAAGCATCTGGACAACCCACAATCCCCTTGGCTGGGGTCACTGTAAGCCACAAAGTTAACCCAAGACAAACTGAAACAGGAAAACAGTCTGTCAAGTCCAACAGATTTTGTTTTAATCTTTTTTAGTTCGTTATTTATTAATCTGTTTTTTCTCCTAGAGTTTGGGTTTTGCACAGGGCTGATGCAACGACTTTTTGAAGCTTGCAGTGATTAGGCAGTGCAGAGATACACTGTGACAGTGGGAAGCTGCAAGCTAAAAAGCACACTGTGTGGAGAGAGAAGACACGGCTACAATACAACCTGGCTTCAGACCGATTGTGGAGATTTTAACAGATGTTCATTAAAAAGAACAAAACATCAGGGTTGAATGAGAAATGCTTAACGTGCAGTCTTTACAGAAACACATCCTGAGAGAGATGAAAGCTCAGACTGAGATCAGCATATCCTAACCTTACCTAAAATTTGCATTAAGGGTATGCACTTCAAAATGAACTTCAGCTTTTGCAAGCTTTGAATCTGAATGTGACATCAACAAAAATCAAAGCAAATCGTGTTAAAAGTTGCTGAACAAGTAGGTGGATCTACTAGCAAGCTTTGTTGTGTGTGACAATAATGTGTTAGTGTGTATGTATTAGAGAGACAGAAAATAGGGGGAGGACAAAGAGAGTGAGAGAGAAGGCCATTGTTTTTATTATGATCCCCTCGGGCTTTGAGGGCTGGGCCGAGCGTGGAGAGACGTGGCGTGTGGGAGATTTACAGTCAGAACACAGGCCTAGCTTATAGAGAGGAGGGCTGATTAACTCAACACCTCTACATGCACACAAACAGGCATCAATCAATCTTACAGATCTCTTTCCTAACCTTTCAATACTTCTCTTCTGCTTGGTGTCCTGAGACAAATAAACTGTATTAAACCCGCCAGTGTCCCCTCACAGAAAATCGCTCAAACTGCTGAATCACCAAAACTGTGTTTCTGCGTGAGGCAAACTCAGGTGCACTGGACCTCTCTTTCAGACTTTTGAAGTGGTTACTTTAGCTTTGAAGTGGTTAACTCCCTGTGGGCTCTCTGTTTGGAGGTTATAGAGGAGAATAGGAGGCTTAATAAAGAAGAACTCCATAAACAACTGGGTGTCTAGCGCAATGAGTAGGCACTTTCTGAGCCTGTCCAGACGCTGGGCTGTCTGAACGCTCATTGATGTGCCTGAAGGACCAAATGGAAGAGCAGGACAGTAGAGGAGAGGGGGAGGGAGTGCTTTTAAAGCTGATTAGCTGCGTCCGCCAACCCCTCCTTCCCCACAAAAGCTTCATGATGAGGAGATGAGGGATGGACACGGGACACCGTTTCCTGGCAACTGCTATCGACCTGCCTCAGATCAATCTCCAGACTTCTGGTGACGGCTGAGTTTGCTCTTCCTTTTCCTCCTTTCAGTATGGGTATCCTGTTAACTTCAGGTCTGACTACTTAGGTGTCTCACTTTGCTCTATCTTCTCTTAGTGGGAGGCCTAGCAGAACAGCAGTATCAGGTTAGGCCAATGCACTTACACCTTTATCCATGGACAGAGTGCTGGTGTCCAGTTTAGAAGTTTAATGTATTTCAGCCAAAAAATGACAAGAACTGCAAAAAGCTGGCACCAAACATTGTTTTGGATATGACAATGCTCTACAGAAAAATTCTCCCATGACTGTCTGCCATAATATCCGCAACACAGAAATGACCCCAACTACTATTTAAAATCTTTTAGAATATTTGATTCTTCACCTGTGGAAATGTGGGCTTTATTAAAAGGCACCGAGGCAGAAATGGCTTTGCACCTGCACTGACATGAGCACTGGATCCATGGAAAATAAGTATGAATGCTGCCAATAAGGAGGCTCTAAAGCATGCATGTGCTTATACAAAACTACAAGTGAAACACTTTGACAAGCTTTCTTAAACGAGGCCTGTCACCTACTCTAAGCGAAAGTTTCCTCTTTGGCCAGCACTGCTGCTGAACTTGCAAGGGAATCTGGGTCACATGGGTTGTTGCCAACTCTCTCTCCCTCTTCTCTTTGTCTCCTCCTTCTTCCCACCCTTCCTTATTCCTGAGATCTAAACTTTGCAAGCTCAGGGAGCCGAGGTCAGGCGTGTTCCCTCAGTCCTCCTTCCCCCTTTCCTTTTCTCAGCTGCAAGAAATTCAGACTCTCGATACCCTCCCCATTTGTGTAACCTGAGCTGGGTGAGCTGAGCCAACCCCCCACCCCCCAGGTCAGAGTGGCAGCTTAGTTCTAAATGCTACTTCAGATAAACCTTCCTCCAATTTATGTCTGAAATCAAACTTCTAAACACTTTCACTCACACACTCATTTTATGCCTTATCTTCAGGCATAAACTCATCACGATGAGATAAATTGCTGCCATTAAGAAAAATGTTGACTTTAAAAGGTCACCACACCTGGTTTTAGCCTTTCATGACTCTTTATCAGCGTAGTCACCGTTTTACACCAATTTTCCAGTGTGTGTCTGAATGCACTGACAAAGACTGAGAACTCCGTGTAATAAAGAGGCAATTTTCTGTGCATGCCTTCTTGAGAGATGAAACGAAAGCCGACTGTTTTGACTCAGTAAGGTCAAAGTTTAGTTTAGAGGTTAACGGCATTTGCGCACACCTGCTGTTATTTGATGAGGAGGATTAGTCTGTGTTCACATAAGCCCTCATGGCCTGAGCCCACCCTGGTGCTTACAGTAAGACTGCATATCATCCCAGAAGTCTCTTTAAAAAATACTAGCAGTAAAAGATGCATTATGTACTGCATGGTAGACGAGCTGCACTCCGTGAATGCTCTGTAACAGCCTTAGCTTTGTTTCCCCCTTTTATGTCTCTCGCACACCCAGATGCTCTCCCTCCTGTGTTATTTCACAGTGAGCTGACTTTGTTCATTAACTATTAGTCCGTCTCCTTCACGGCACAAAGGACAGGTCTTATTTTTGACATAAAAGAGGATCTCTGAGAATTAGCCCCACAGTTGAGAACTAAAGGAAGAGGTCCCCTTTATAGTCTATTTATCCTTTCAGCCAGAGAGCTCTTTAACAAGACAAGCTTCCAAATAAGGGAAAGAAAGAAGGCAGACCTACTGTCCATCAGTGTGAACACAAGATATGGAAGGCATTAGTCATCTGACCTTAAAGGGTTAATTTATTTGCAGTGCCAGTGTTTCTATCTAGAATTATCTATAGAATTATGTGACTGTGTTGCTAGTTAATTCTGTCTACTGGCATAAAAAACATGAGTGAGGTTGAAAAGCTTAAAAGCTTTTATAGCTGCCGGACTGGAAAACTAAATCTTTTCCGGAGACAAAAGTGGATATAGACATAGACAGAGCAACACTGGGTGTCTGCAGAGTGCATCGATGTGTTTGTCAATGAAGTTAAACAGCCAATTGTCAGTCTTAGGCTACTGTATCATATACCTAGAAAAATGTCTTTTTTCACTACTTTGCATTGTCTAAATAAATAATATGTTCACCAGAAGGTTACAAGAAATTAAAAGTATGTAATAGCCACACAGCTCTGGCTTTATTATCTTGTTTGTTTAAACCCTGTTTGACTGATATACATGTAACCTTCTCAGATCTCACAGTGAATACAGAGTTATTATTAACATAAATAGGAGAGACTGCAACAATAAGATTTAATGGTTTAAAAACAAACCTGCCCTCCTCTGTCTAACAATCTGAACTCTGAATTAACCTTCAGACTTACAATCACACCCTAATCACCATCAACAAGAGTCAAAGAGAATAATATCTGAGCTTGTTGCAGGTCCCAAAACACCTCTTCACAGATTCTCCTGCAGAGAAAAGGAAAGACAAGAAACACGGAGCTGATGAGAGGAAGGAAAGAACCCTTCTGGACCCCACTTGAAGCACTGTGGCCTGTCTACAAATCTTTTTAATGCTTTAAATTTCTTCCTTTTGTGGCAACTGAGATAGCATAAGCTGATGTCAGGTTATTAGCGAGGAAAAAGCCCCTACGGAGATTAGGGGAAGGAGGAGGGCGGAGCAGAGATGTGAGAGAGAATAGACCGGCCTTCCTGCTTTAGAAGTAATAATAACAACAACAACAAAAAAGTCACATAAAATGAACCAAAACAAAAAGAACAAAACTATGTGCAAACTTCTCTCATATAAATAGACTACAGTCACTGCATTGTAGAGCACCATGGGAGACAGGAGGAGGTTAGAGAGGTGTGTGTCTGTGTGTGTGTTTGAAAATGTAAGACATAAGTTACGCTCGCGTCTAGTTTGTGTGTATGTATCATTACAGTATTTGCATGGATCTACTACCACAGAGCTGCAGGAGCCACTGAGCACAGAGACTGGAGACAGATGGATCACTGGGAAGAGGGCTAGATTAGAGGAGGAGGGGGCATCTAAGGTTTAAATCAAGTTCAGCGTTCAAAGACCTAACATCAGGGGTCAGACCCAGTCCTGAAGTGAGCGTTTGCAGTGCACCAGCAGGCGTGGTGCCCCTTTGCTCTGCAGCGTGTTGATGATGGCATAGATCAGTCCCAGGATGCACAGCACCAGGACCAGTGGGATGGTTACCATCAGGATGCTCATGGTCCGCTCTTGGCTGTCGTCCACCTTCAGTACCACATCCACCTCATTGGTCTTCTCCTCACGTCCCTCGCGAGAGTCTTGATCTTTGTCACCGTCTGAGCCTTTGTCTTTGTCCGTTCCCCCGCGATCTGTTCCGTCCCGGTCTTTGCCCTTGTCGCCATCACGTCCTGCGTCGGGGTTAAATGGCGGGCGGCTTACGTCTGGGTATTTGCGGCCCGAGTCTGTGTCCGTGTCTCTGTCGGGATCCAGGTCCACGCTGCAGCCCATGAAATCTCTCAGGATGGATTTTGGATAGCCCGGTTCGCTTTTCATACGGTGGTTGTCAAACTTCCAGTACTTGGAACCCTTATAGAAGTAGGTGTATGCTGAAATATAAATGGAGAAAACATGAGCCCACAAAGAATGTTAAAGCATGACTAAAAGAATAATTAGAGTTTTTGAGAGATCTTTAAAGAGTTACCAGATAACTGACAGCTGTACGTGATTAAACAAGATATTTGTACATCTTAGAGAGAATAACAGTCTGTATTTGTTCCCCATTAGAGAGAAGTAGGTGGTTTCTCCATAATTTGAAGGTTTATACTGAGCTACGCTAACATGATCATTTAAAAAAAAAATCTAAATTATATTGAGCCTCTTGGCAAAAAAATAAGATTAATATATTTATCAAAAAGTCAAACTGTTGCTTTAATAACTTCAATATTTTACTCTAAATTCTCTCTGTGTTCAGTTGAGGCAATTAAAATTACTCAAGTGGCTACTGTCAGTCCAATAATTGCTTATTTCTAACATATCTGCAAAGAAAAAGAACTCCCCACCCAGAATGTTCAATAAATCCAATCATAGCAAAGCTCAAAATCACCTTTTTTGGATTATTATAGTATTAAAATCAATAAAACTAACAAGCTGAGGGACTTCAATGAGGCAATCAGATGAAGAATCCCTGTTTGCACTCTCTTAATCAACAAAGAGGTGGAAGTACAAACTGTATGCTATAAAAGTATGCAGTTTTGGTCTAGTTTTCATCTATTATTTATGAATTGATGTTGCTTTTGAACACCATTCAACTGAAGAACAGCCACTAAAGACAGCACGTTTTATGAAATCAGTGATTTCATAAATTATCTCAACAAGAGTGTGCACAACAACTCTTAATAGAAGTCAGCTACCAAGTTAAACAAATAGTGAGCAAAAAATAATTCAAATTGACAAGAATAGAATTCAAAATAATTCAATTACATGAAACTCATAAACTATAAATTTGCGTCCCTAGGAGTCAAGACACTGAATCACTCCTCTCCAATAATGCACAGTAAAGCCAGAAGCATTTCACATGTCAGTTCAAAATCACACCCACACCCTCCCCCATCTCCTGATGACTGACCACACCCTGATTCTTTGTTTCAGGCATGTCTCAGTCTGCCACAAACCCTCTTCTCCCCTTTCCAAACACAAACACATACACAGAAACCACACCGCTCACCTCCATCATCGCTGAGGAAGGCCCCCTTGGGATTAGAGGGCACTGACGTTCCCCAGACACTGATTGACTTCGGGTAGCCTCTGTCAGCTGAGCGAGACTGCTCGTTGAAGCGCCAGTACCTGAAGACAGAAAGCGGGAGAAGGTTGATACTGTTTATCAACTGTCTAAACAAGAACAGAGCAGACGTCTTCCTCAGTACACTACATGCTGGGTCTGCACAGAGTGCATATCACAGTACCGCTTCCACAGAATACTTGTAGTTCTGTGAGTTAATATGCTGTGAGCGTTCTGTACACATAAACCTTCAGGGCGTGTATTTTCATGCACCAAAGTCAAACCACTCACTTCATGGTAGTGAAAATAAAGTATGTTTGACATGAGCTTTTCTGCACAGTGGTACGGTTACGGGCTGTAGTTCAGTTAAAAATAGTTCCTACATCAATCAGCTCACAACAAGGTTTATGGATGGCTTCTGAGTAACTGAAACATGATTTCCAAAAGGAGTAGATTTTTATTCTATATAGAATAAAAACAGATGAGTGAAAAAAAGGCTGTTCTTACAGTTTTATTTCTGCTGGTATTTGGTCATAAAATCTAGGGAGTCAATGTCTGAAATCCATCTCACATCAGCCAGGATGAGAGTGAATTCACTACAATCATGATACTGATATCATGATAGTGACAGAGGAAAAGTCTGTGGACTGCCAAAATGAGTAAGATTCATCATTTATGGAGCATGACGGTCTGTACTAGATGTCGTAGCAATTTAGCATCTAACTGGTGAGATATTCCAGTCTGGAACAAAGCTGGACCAATCAACAAATTGCTGTTGACCTTTGTAGCTGGGACGAGTGCAAGTTGATCACTAGGTTTTTCAAGACATTGCTGCCCTCAATAAAAACAGAATGCAATAATTTGCTCATAAACACTAATTTTATTAACAACAGAACACAAAGTATCAAATTCTTAAATTGACACATTTCACTGTTTCATGAAAAAGCAAATTTTGAATTTGAGGACATTAATATATCTCGGAAAAAATGCAGCGAGAGCAACAAAGGGCTGGAAATGCAAGTAGGACTAAGAAAAAACAGGTGAAGCAACTAATTAGGCTAACGGACAACAGATTGGTAACATGACTGTGTACCAGGAGAGCCTAAAGGCATCAAAAGGCACCATTACCACTGAAAGTTTTCTACAGTTTTTACAGAAACAAATGTTCCCACCAGATGCCCTTTTTTTGTTTTTTAAGGGAAGAAATTATATATTTGAAGAAGACAATGTTAAACTGCATACTGCATCTCTTACAAAGGGAGGTTTTGTAGTAGAAGTGTCTGGGTGTTGAACTGGGCTGCCTGCAGTCACCAGCTAAAAATGTTTGGCACATCATGAAACCAACAGTACAACACAGAAGGCCCAGGACTGTTGAGCAGCTCATATCCCACGTCACACAAGAGTGGGACGATATTCCTCTCTGAAAATTTCAGCAAGCGGTCTCTCATGAGTCTGTAAACGTCGGTTCCCACACATTTGTGGACTGTTGTTAAACAAAGGAGATGCTACACAGTGATAAACATGACCCTATTGTGTTTAACACTCCTTAGATTAAACATTTGATTTGTCAAGTGACCCTGCAAGAACTTGCCAAAAGCAACCAAACTACTGATATCCTTTTAATGCAATATACTCACAGTTCAGTGTCACTCAGACAGAGTATAGGGCTATATTACCTGTCTCCTTGAAAGAAGTAAGTGTAGCCGGATGGCTCCCACCAGATGGCTGTATCTATTCGGTCGTAGGGAATATCTATACCATAATCGACTAGCTCAAGTGGGTAGCCTGGTTCCAGGTTAGCCTCTCTGAAAAGCCAGAATCTGTTTCCTGAGGAGAGGAGAGAAATTTTATGTGATGCTTTCTGATGTATACATTGGAGCATTCCCCTATCCACTCTTACCCTTATATGGAAAATGTTACCACACACAATCACATTGTATATGACATATATATGGTTACCCACACATCATAAACCTTCGAGAATGCTCGTGCACACATGTTTAATTTGCTAGCAATTACGGATAAGAACAGTCCCACAAACCAAGCCAGCATTTACACACACTTGTAAATAATAAGAATGCAATAATGGATTATTGGCAAGCAATCAAAAAAAAACTCAGCAGAAGTGAGTACGACATCCCTGATTACAGAGTTTGGGTTTGGCCTGTAATTATGCACAAGGAGTGGCTTGTCTCATGTCAGGCTAAAGCACATTTTGTTGCTGAAGGCAACGTTTTATTGTTTCTCACAGTATCTGACAGGGGGACTGTGTTTCACCATTACATCTCCTTTTGGCTTCATTCTGCCTTTCCCTCACCCGCCCATCCATCCACCCACTTCTGGCCCCTTGCTCCTCATTTAAAAAGAAAGCTCTACACTCAGCATCTGGATAGTACAAGAGGTTGACGCAATGCTTCCCAGGGTTCCTGCGGTGCACAGCCCTCATGTAAAATCCCATGACTTACTCCACAGCTTTTCAAGGCAATGCCAGAGCACTTCAGTGACATAAAAATCCGATGCCTTTTTTTCCCCTGGAAATCTTTTTCTACAGGGATGAATGTTGTTTCTATTACAGCTGGCCTTGTTTTGGACCAGAGCAGCAGGGAAACCTCTGGGTAACACAACAGCTGTGCAACTGGCTTACAGTAAAGATTTACTTTACAGTACACTACAGTAAATCAGTACAATACAAACATCAATTCATCCATGTATTACTGTATTTCAGAGAATGCACAGATGCAGGATATTTGTACAACAGCAGAATATCGTAAGACTTTGTGTTTTGGCTTAAGCGATGAGCTCGAATGTAGAAATTGGGCAGTGATGAAAAAATATACCCAGGAGCCTTACAGGTTGATTGAAGGGCTGGTGGAGCGGTAGAAACAGCAATTTTTCTGCATGAGCAGATCTCTAGACTGTGTGTCAGGGTTTCTTTACTGTCTCCATTGTGCTTTAGTTTGATTTGTCAGGTTGGCTTTTCTG
The DNA here is from genome assembly GCF_057382185.1 of Mchenga conophoros. Classification (NCBI taxonomy): domain Eukaryota; kingdom Metazoa; phylum Chordata; class Actinopteri; order Cichliformes; family Cichlidae; genus Mchenga; species Mchenga conophoros. The sequence goes on from NC_140526.1 coordinate 4,855,160, forward strand.
TGCTTCTAGTTTCTAGTTTGGATATAAAATAATAAACAAAAAACAGTTCAGTTTATTGCTAATGTAAAAACATGTACAGTGTTAATATTTGGTGTCTGAATTAAAACAGTTGCCATAACTATTACTCAAAACCACATTTCAGATCCCAAAATCACCAAAGGAAGAAAATCCTTTTGGGCCATTATTTGTAGCTACAACGGTCGAGACTACTATAATCCAGAGTTTATAACAAAACATGTCTTAGCTGGAGCCACAAAATTCATCAGCATTGACACACAATTTAAGTGAAACCTGTTTTAGTATTTCAATTCAAAGTAGTAGCACATAATATTGCTCATTAATCACAAAGATATGTCACTGAGTCAAAGTATCATGAAAACTTAGGATTGAGTTGAGGTGGGTTGAGAAGTGGCTTGCAGATGCACCATAAAGAGCGCAGGCAATATGAGGTTTGGAACTTGGAGGTGTTGAATGGTATCAGCTGATGTGGGCTTGTCTTAAGATCAGCTGGTTGTGCCTGAAGCTGTGCTTGTTTCTTGGCCCATGATTGAAAACTCTATTTCACAAGTCTGCAAGAACTTGTGCACAACAGTGATGAGTGATTGCTTTAGTCACCACCAGAGAAAGTAAATGCATTGACTGATGCGATGGGTTTAAATACAGGTGTTCATAATAGGCATCCTATTGTTGTGCTTGTCCCCCTTAATCTTATACTCTGCCAGTTTCCTTTCTTCCCTCCCTCTTTCCTCTTCCTTTGCTTAATGGCTTCTCGCCAAATGTCATGCAGAGTCTTGCCGATGACATCATTCTCCTCATTATCAACAGCTGCCTGAAAGCCCGAAGCACCCAGAATCAAGCAGCCGAGTTCTTCTTTTTTCATTCAACTTTATTCGCTGTTGTAAAAGACAAGCTGCTCTCAGAGTCTGTGCCAAAATAATGAGCTGTTCTAAAAAAGATTAATACTCAGCATGGTGAACACATTATGTACTGTTGCTTTCTTAAGGAAGTGGGACTAAGGATATCTTCAACATTATCTGTAGAAGATAGAAAAAGCTGCAGTCAGTTTTACTGCTCATATGATGGATTGAAACTGTACTCGGGTTGTAAAAAAGAAACCAGATGTGAGGGTTTTTTTGTTTTCTATGCACGAGAGTGCACATGTTTATGTGAGATATATTTATGGTCCATATGTCCAGAAAAAGTAAATACCTGATCTATAAAGGTGAAACAAATAGAATATTTCAACTTTGACATTAGCAAGACAGACTGATTTATGATAACACCTGGACCTACACACTAGATACAGATGTGTTTATCTCACATCGCTTATCTTCTTTATCTAACTTTTATCTTTTTATTTTTTAAACTGCATAACCTGGAATTACTTTCTCAAGCCTGGATGCCTTGTTATAAATGCCCAATGCATGAATTCTTTTATTATGAATTTTGACCTTAACCTTTGACCTCTACAATCTGATCAGTTCAGCCTTGAGTCTAAGTGAATGGTTGTGCCAAATTAAATAAATAAATAAATTCCTCCAGTCATTCATTAGCACATTCGTGATTGGGATGGATGTGCGGTCAAAGGGACCCTGACCTTTGACCTCTTTTTACCAAAATCTAATCAGTCATCTCCGCTGTTTCCACTGATTGTTGGAGGCTGAAAACTGCAAGCTTACATCCACTAATATGCATTTTTCTTTACAGTTACTAAGCAATAAACTGAATTAATCCCATTTGACTTCTCATATTTGGTATCAAGGTGACATAAATCCTTTACAAAAAGAGAATACATGTAAGAATAGTAACAGCATGAGTGTGCAAGACAAGTCATCATAGTCATCATTTACAGAATAGGAAGCATGCATCCATCGGTATGTGCACCAGTATTATCTGCTTACCTTTAAAGAAGACGAACCTGCCATCATGTCTCTCATATGCAGCATCAATGTCGCCAGGGAGACCCCTCCAAAAGTGACCGATTGGCATGGGGTAGTTATCCAGAACCCTGTTCCTACGCACACGCCAGAACCAGCGGCCCTGAGGGGACACAGTACGAAAGTTTGGCTTAGTTTCTTATCTTTTCAGTTAGTTTTAAGAACTCGCTCCTAGCTGAGACTCAAGGAAATACAATGACTGCGAAGTAAATCGATGACAGGAGTGCAGGAGGGGAAAAGCTTCATATCACATCCTTAGCTTTAAAAACAATTCTATTCAGAGAACATGCAAAAAGACACAATAAGAAATATTTTCTCAAGTCATCCATGCAGTCACCCCAGCTGAGGTCACATACACTGTTGCTTTTTTGTCCTCTATGTCAAGCAAACTGAGCTCTGCAGGATAATTAGTCCAGAATGTACAATAAACTAACAATAGCAGAACACTAGCAGGCTAATAATAGTCAGTCTCTGCTCTGCTGGTTTTATCATGTTCCCTCACTGCAGTCTCTCTGTTGATCAGTCTGCCATGAGATGCACTTTAATAAAGAACTGTGGTGTTTGTTCGTCACGTCAGTGACACAAAACAAAGAAAAAGAAAATGCATATTTTTACCCTTCGTGACACTTTGGTTAGTGAACTCTCATATCTACTGCAAACAAGCAGCAGACAGAGTTTAACCAGCAGCCCCTCGACTCATTCATAACTGGTGAGTCAGTAGCCCTGTTTGTCCTGGATGCTATAACAGTAAAATGCTGGGTGCTGCTTCTTTCTGGCAAGCACTGCTAGTTTTGTCCTTCATGCAGGACACACTCGCAGACAGCACGGCGCGGCACAGAACAGAACACACTGGAGATGTGTTGGTGAGTGAGACAGAACAGGGCTGAATCCAACTGGATGCTCAACCGTTTGTCTGGTCGGACAGCTCCTTTCCTACAGAATTAACCATATTAGAGCAGATCTCAGTGTGGGAGTTTCATTACTGAGAACTGCTCAGTGTGCTGGCTCTCTTTATGTCGAGACCTTCTGCTGTGAAGTGGACAAAAGAAAGAAACTTTTCCTGAAGAATGACAGCACCTTTTTTCCTTTAATGAACAGGACTCCATAGAGAAAAGAGTGGAACTGGTGTGCTCCGAATTACTCCTACTCATTCAGGGAGCAATTTTGTCTGTGCAGAATAATAGCAGAGAAAACCAATGTCATATAATTTATTTGAATTTGGACGAAAGCTGACCGACAGACAAATGTTTCCACGCATAAAGCCACACTGTCCTCGGCTAAAAATGAAGAAATAAAGACGACTGTATTATAATATTACAACCTTGCAATTAACTTTCAGGCCAAGCTGGGGAGGAGTGATAGAGAGAAATTTGAATAAATGATAATTACAGCTCAAAATCAACAAACCTTGATATAACCACATGCATTAATCTAACCATGAATATATATTTATTGCTTTTTGTCTGCATTTGCTCTGATCAGGTAATTTCTATTTTTGAAGCTCATTAAGAACTGGTTAATTTTGGACAATGAATAATAATGTCTCATGACGTTAATGAAACCCATGAAGACAGACATTAACGTCTGCGATGAAACCCAAGAGTACAAATATAACTGCTTGACCTGCTTGAGCATATGTCCAGCCAGTCAGATTTCAGAGTGTGTAATGACTGGTCAGTGTCGCACACACTTAAGAGTCCAAGACAGGAGCTATTCATAGACTGATCTGAGTACTTGGGGAGGGAGGGGGGGTGCAGTGGTCTGCTGTGTGGACTACAAAGCAAATGAAAGATCCCACAAGCAAGAAATATTCACATCTGTGTGTTTTTTCAGCTCTGCAAACACCCCAGATCAAGTTTGCTATCTACAGCTGCTGTGAGCCCTAATGCTTCAGTTCAATGTCAGACGTCAAAACAGCAGAGCAACATTTCTGGAGGTGAAACTGAGGCTTCTTTAAAGTAAAGCCTGCATGTCCCCTGCCCCACTCAGTATAATATCTGCAGCTCTCTTCACTAGTCAATGCTATCAACACTGGACACCTTTTCTGGCCTCTCCCATGGAAACACGTAATTACTTATCTTTGCAGAGCTGCACTATGTATAAACCAACGCCAGAAAAAAGAAGATCTGAAATGGATGGGAGGAAATGGAGCCCTACTTGCTGCTGAAAGTTCAATAAATTCAATTGAACACACAGCACCTGCACAGTGAAAAAGTACTGGAAAAGCTGATTAAATAATATCAAAATACCCATATAATAAATAATGAGAGAGGAGCTGCAGCCAATAACACGATCAGTTTAAATACTAGCATCTACAAGACAAATCTCATAAAGGTTAAGACTCAGTTAATATCTAACTGCTGCCGCAGCTAATGTTTTGTGTGGGCCCAGAGGCTCTTTAAACACCTGACCAACCCTCAAACCCTTTTAACTGTTCTCAGTCTCATAAAAGAACACCAGCTCCGTGGGTTTACAATCCACAAGCACCTGATTGAAAACAGACCCCTTGTTGGCTGCGTACACGCCATTTGTCGTAACTCGTTTCTCAGGAAAATAATAACTAATATATTGAAACGGTGGAGTTGTCATGAAAGCTCCTTTCCTGGAAGATGACTTAATTTCCAAGGAAGGTCATACTTGGAAATAAACTCATGGTGGCAGAACTTTTCCATGTATTGCTTAATGAAGCACCCTGAAGCAGCTGCTATGATTTGGCGTTATATGCATAAAATTGAATTTAATTGAATTTAATGTTCACCACTTTACAAAGACTCTCAATTTCTTAATCCGCAAACCATTTACCTTGAAGACAAACATCTCTCCTCGGAGCATAGCAACAGTGTCAAAGTTTCCCTCACAGATATTGGGTCCATAATGATCTGGCCTTTCGGTGGTCCTGGGCCTATCAGGTTGCCGAGGAGGTGTTTGAGGTGGTCTGGGCTCTGGGCGACGTGGTGCAACTGTAGGCAAGGCCTGGGTGGGACTGCTGTCAGGAGGACCTTCAGGAAGTCACAGACACAATACTTTAAACTGAGTGGATAACTGGTCACAATTTAATATCAAGAATAAGATTTCATGTCTGCATCATTTAAAAGATACGTGTGAGGATGAAAAATAAACTCCTACCATAGATCTGTTGTATCCCCCGCCGGTCATCCTCTGGCAACTGGAAGTTCTCCGTTTCCATCCACTGGTAGAAGGGAGCCATGATGGCTAGAGGATTGTTGGAATGCTCTAAGCCCAGGGCGTGTCCCAGCTCGTGGACTGCTACCAGGAAGAGGTCATTACCTGTATGAATGAGAGATAAGTTAGAATAAAAGGGGAGAGAGGCAAACAAATAAAGGGCTCACAAAAGCTAACCGAGTTCAAGTTGCACTGCAGTACAAAATGCAAGATGGAAACCCCCAACAAAGTAAACCACACCCAGTGCTTGCTTAGTGGGTTCAATCCGGTCTCAAAGTTTCCACAATCCCTATCCCTAAACATAGAGAGATTTTTATAGGCAGAGGATTTAACAAATTGGTAATATCAGACACAATAGCCTTTAAGATAGAGATTTTCCTGTTGTGACGGTTTTATTTCTTGTCATGAAGAACAAAGATGTCTGGATCTTTAGTTTCTTGGATTATGTGGATGTATCAAGATTCTCAAATTCACAGAACGCTCAGTTTGCTTGGGGTGTAGGTGTTGTAGAGTTCAGTCATTGTTAGAGTCATGAAAATGTTGTTATCAAAGTGTAAACACAACACTCTTTACAGAGTTCTGTGTCGTAAACTCAGCTTGTCTCCACAGTCACTACACTTCAGTGCACCAGCTGTGCACACATCTTCACATCCTCCAGGCAGAATGTGTAGTTTCCACAGCATTCGCAAGCACATCTGCAACTAGGGCTGGGCGATATGGTCTAAAAGCCATATCGCGGTATAATTTGAAGCATGTGGGGTAACGATATATATCGCCATATATTCTTTTCTTCTGTATAACGTATTTTCCATATTATAAGGGGCACTTAAAATCCTTTAATGTGCCTTATCTATGAATTCTGGTTGTGCTTACTAACCTTGAACCGATTTCATGTGGTATACAGTGCACAGAAATCTGGCAAAAATGTTTTAGTACGACTTTGGTAAGCTACGAAGCCGCACCACTTGTTGGATTGTCGGAGCATTACGGCTGCCGTAATCAGGAGCCCTGCGGAGTAATTTGGGTCCAAAACTCTGTCTGCTTCAGGTCCCAAAGTCAAACGAACACTGCAGCATCACTGAGAGTTAAAAACTAATGCTAAATTCTTTCATCTTTAATAAAATGATCAGCATTGCTGCTTTACCAGGTGTAACAATTAAGTTTAACATCCAGGCATTCATGAAAACAGAATTTATTAAATCCAGTTAGCAGGAAGCAGGTTTCCACCTAAACATGATATGCCATGTTCTGACTGAGAGATTTCTAAAAAACATTAAAACATAAAGCTGCTATCACTTCCAACATAAATGAAGACAGAAAACTAAACAGCAGTGACTTTTGTAGGGTTACTGAAGTTGGACTAGCTGGTATATAATTGTGTCCTACTTGATCGCTAGTGACACAGCTATCTTAGCATAATATTAGCATAATATAAACAGTGAAGCTGGAGGATGAACGCTAACGTTTTTCCACTCGATAAAAGTGCTCCTTCTCTTTGTTATTACTGTCGCCCGGCATAATTTGCAGAAGATATTGCTTATAGCCGCTGCCATGCTTTCAACCAAAACAGGCGCAGCTTGATGACACCATCAACATGTGCTATCGCAGTAGAGCGGTATAGTCAAAATCTCTACCGTTCGCCAGATTTGTATCGTTTCTACCATATACCGTTCATACCGCCCATCCTTATCTGCAACCAAGTGTAATTTTCAACTTGCAGCAAGTTCTATTAACATTGACCCTCAAACATGCAGTCGATCTTTCGAGTAATCCATCCAACTGCAATCCAAGATGGTGGAATTGGAGTTTGTTCGACCACAGGAGACCATAAGAGAATCAAGGAAGCTGAGAGACATCAAGGGCCACAACATTGTGACCTGACCAGCGAGCCCACAGCAAAACACGAGAAAGGAAGTACTGTGGTAGGTGATTAACAACTTTCAAACTAAGAGCAAGGGGACTGTCTGGTGGTAAACTGATCATTGTCTTTGATAGATGAAAAATCCCAAATAAATCCCAAAATATTAAACAATACATAAAAACTGTTGGTTTACAGACATACAGGGATGATCAAAGTTCATGAAAAAACTGGGGATGTATAACTTTGTACAGAATGATGGAAAATTCAACATGCATTCTTGAGCATCTTACACATACATGACAGAACAACGTATAACAAGTCTACGTATCTGTAACATATCAGATAAAACGAATAGGAACGTCTGTTCATTCTTTTCTATTTATCACACAAAAATCTCCTTAGATCTAAAACATTAATCACACACAGGCATGCTAATGACTGCTGATATGAATCTGTATGCATTTCTGTCCCGTTTAACCCACCAAGACATCCTGTTATCCACTGCCACTGCAATAATATCACTCTGTGCAGCTGTGACGTAGTGACCACTGCAGACCAACATCCTCTCAGAACAAAAGACTACTTTGAGATTTTTTTTTAAAGAAAAATAGAGAGAAACCAGGTTTACATTTTTCATGTCATATTCTATAAGTTCATCTCTAAAGCGAAGCCAGCACACAGCTGGGTACTTCCCTTCCAGTCAATACCTCTTTGTTGCTTTTCACCCTAGGCTCCGGCCTGAGCGACCTTTGAACTTCCTACCCATTTTGTTCACCCTATAATTGGCCATACAGATTGGTCAGATTGGTGCCAGTGACATCATGCTGTTGGGTGTACTGGTGATGTCACTGCTGTACGTGGAACAGAAGGGGGGGGGGGGGTGCTGTAGATTCCTTATTTTGTGCATCTCCTCATTTCCTCTTTGAAACACACACAGGATGCACACAGTTCATCTTGTAAGTCCAGAGTCACATGAATGTCCTCACGGCATGCTAAGCGCCAGCTAACACTCGAGGGGAGAAAATAGAAGAGGGTAAGACAGAGTGGTAGAGATAGCTCAGGATGAATGAAGAGAGATAAAGAGCCCTTTGTGAGGTAACTGTGACTACCAGTTTGAAAGAGAAAAGCAAGATTGCACTTCAAATGCTTTAGCCTGGTTAGGTTCAGCCGGTTCCTCTACTGCTAATTCACACACATACATTTGACCTATTTCAACTCCCTAAAGCTTTGTTCCCTTGTTTATCATGCCTCACACCTCATTCATCTGCCACAGGGAGACTATCAGTGTAAAAAAGGGCAGACTAAAGCACCACCTAGACAACCAAAATCCACTACCCAAGTTTGCTCTGCCTTTTGCCAGAAACTTACTCATCATCATCAGTCTCATCTGACCACAAAAGCTTCTGACCTTTTCCCGTTACCAGCTTACCACATTTTATCTGAGCGAAAGGTGTTTGAGTTTTGTGGATAACGTGTAAAAGCTGTTTTTGTTTTCCCTGCCAGAAAGCCTGATTAATCACACTGTGCGTCACAAGGTTCACACCAAAACTCTTTAGCCTAGTAAAAGAGCTCTTTCTGAAGCTGAGGTCAAGGAAAGGGAAAGAAAACACCATGATGAGTGGATCAAATGCATTTGTGCTTTATCGTCAGCTGCTGTCTATAATTTTTCTATTGATTGCTAAGCTGTGTTTGTCCAGAGCGTTCTCACTCCCGAGGTGTAACATGTCGACGTTTTGTCACGTCCCGCGGCGTTCCTGAGGAACGCGAAAGGAGACCTTCGGCGTTCTTATGGTACGCGGCGGGTTATGGCTGGAATCCAGTGCAATGACGCTCCCGCGGTAATAGACGTTCCAGCCCTGTATTCCAGCCCTAAACCTAACCTTATCCCTAGCCCTGACCATAACCTTATTCTTGACCTTAACCAGGACTTTAATGATGTTAAATAGCGTGTTTCTAAGTGATTTGAAGAAAAAGAGCAAACATGTGTAGATTCAGTCCAGACGGTTCTCATATTTCCTCTTTTTTCCGAGGTCGTCATCTAGGAACGTGGTGGGTAGCCGAAAACGTAATATGGTGACGATTTGTCACCTAGCGTAAAATGTTACGCTTTGGGAGTGAGAACGGGTTGGTTTGTCTGATACAACTCAAAAAGAGGTCAGAGGTGAGAGCTCATTTTGTTCTGAGGACCCTTCAGCAAAGCATATGCTGACTAAGGCTTTAACGTCACTCTTCAAGTCTCGCTTTTTCTTTCAGCACATCTGCTGCTCTAAGAATAATCTTCTTTCTGCACGTTAGACAAATAACCCCTGTTATGTTGACTAAAAGTCTTCATCAACATCATTTCTTTGTTTCATTGTGTTCATTTGAACTCGTCCTAAAATGGGACCAGACAAACTGATTTATTATTTCAGCCTTTTTTCAGTCCACTGACTTTAGTTACTACTAACAGCTAATCCACATATTTTTTGACCGTTTTTTTTAAAAAAAAAGTTGAAACTATTATGCCTCAATTATTTTCTTATGCAAAAAAATTCAATTGGTTTATCCATACAGCTATCCATTCAATTGTTAGAAACCTGTATTTGTAATTGTATTTCTATTTTAACCGGTTATTATTTATCCATTATAATTACAATTAAAATTATACAATTTTGACTGCTAACCATCCAACATGAACTTCAATTGAAAGTGGAAGAAAATGGGTGGACTACATATATGATATTTAAAGGTTTAAAAAACTGAGAAAGAAAATTGTTGCTGTTAAAAATAAATACTTGTGACTTTCAATTGTCACTCCATCAGGCACATACTAGACCAGGGGTGGGGAACTCCAGGCCTCAAGGGCTGGTGTCTTGCGAGTTTTAGAGCTCACCCTGGGTCAACACACCTGAATCAAATGATCAGTTCATTGCCAGGCCTCTGGAGATCTTTTAGACATGTTGAGGAGGTAATTTACCCTTTAAATCAGCTATGCTGGATCAAGGACACATCTAAAACCTGCAGGACACTGGCCCTTGAGGCCTGGAGTTCCACCACCCCTGTACTAGACCAATCTGCATGACCTCTGTCCTCCGAAAGAAAATAACAAAGAAAAACTTGCATGTCACATAAAAGGCTACATTTTTGACAAGACTGACTACTTAGACGCGGCAACTAAAGTGAAGACCACAATGAAATTTAGCGGCACTTTGCTTTCAAGCGGTGTAAGTAGCATGGTGCAGCAAAAAGACCAGTCTCCACATCTCCCAAGTGGAACACACTCCCACTTAGAGTGGCATTCCATCCATCCCTGTGATCCTGCAACACATCCCACACACAACTGATCACACAGATACAGGCTTGTACATGCACACACACACAATACTTAGCTGTGTGTGTCAGCTGGATATGCAGATAACAGACAGGCCAAAAAAGGCTTTTGTTGAAAAGTAAAGTCCCCATTTAATCAGCAACAGCATTTTTGTCATTCTTCACTTCTGCATATAACTAGCTTAGTGCTTGTCACTGTTGTTAAGGTTTTTAACTGGTCAACATGGGCTCATCCTACCAAAGGATGCCTGAGGGCGTAAATATGAGCATAAAATATTTGACTTACTTCGATATGATCCGTCTAATAATTTGTCTTTAAAGCCAATAACTGCTAGAAGCAGCATCTACACCCAGACCAAGCTAGAAACGAAGCTTCTTCTCTCATTAACCCAGAATTATTACATTATGGTGACTTATAGAATAGTTTTTCCTCCAGACATAACGCCTGTTTAAGTCGGTCCTTAGTGAATCCTCTAATGGGATCACTTCTTGATACAGTATTATTTTCAAAATCACATAAAAATGGGCAGCACCATCCTGATCTGTTCTGCATCTGTTGTAATCATTCAGTATACAAATGACTAAGACAGAATGGGTAAATATACTTTGTAGCTTTTTAGGGTGAGTAATAATTTATCTTAAAGTTTGGCAGGTCACCTCAGGGTCTTTTCAGGTATGAGGAAGTTAGAATTCAACCTTTTTTGTATGGGATTTTAAATAAAAAGACAATATACCCCTTCCAAGTAAGCATACTAGTACTGGCTCAAATTTAACAGTGAGGCAAATTATGAGTTTTTGACTCAGTGTAAGAACATTGTCCAGATGGGTTTACCAATGTAGCTACATGACTAAAAACATTTATGATCCAAGTTAAATTATGAACAGTTTTGATTTTTTTAAGACCTTCTAATAGTAAATGCGTTTTTAAGACATTTTGAGAATTTATTTTAGAATTTTAAGGATTTTTGTTTTTAGGGGAGAGTCATGGCTATGGCTCTAGTCAGGACAAAGATGTTAACATTATCACTTGGGGTATATTTCAAATTTATAGGGAGTTCATTAGGATAAAGACTGAGAGATGTCACAGGGAGTCCACTTTTAAAGGTAAGTGGAGCAGCCGAGCCTGACAAATGAGAGATGATGTAAGTGGCTGAGCCTTGCCAACTCCAGTTAGCTGTGGGGGAAATCCACGGGGACAGCTGTTATATAGATCCATTACAACCGGCACAACATGACACGACCAGTGATGAAAACTGCTCATCAGCTGGGCCTCCACAAAAACGCCTCAATCATCCACTTCTACAAAGAATTTAACCAAATAACACACTGTTGATATCCAAACCCTTAAGACAAAAGCCACAAAACAATCTGTCTCTTGGCAATAAAACGTTCTCCTATATTATCAGCCAAGATGATTTTTAAAGTCTAAAAAATAATAAAATCCATAATGTAACAGATTGACAGAAATCTTTTACCTTGTACATTATGGTTCCCTATGGTCCATGGTTCATCAGAGTCAAAATGCGTGTCTCCACCCATTCCAGGTCCAGGGAAGTAGGCATGAGCCAGAAAGCCCCCCTCCCCATCAAAAGGAGAGCTGTCTCCATGAAAACCTGAAGCGAAGAAGATCATGATGTCGGGCTCCTTACGGCGTCCATATTTGATGTCCCGGTAGGGGATTTCGTCAAAGCTCAGTGGGGTGACCCTCTCCCAGACTTTAAAGGCCCGCCTGATGGCCTCAAACGAGTTATACTCTCCAATTTTTGGAGTGTAGTTCTGAATACTATGGGGAAAAAGAGAGAAATAGAAAAAGGAGAGTGGCCAATATAAGTTTGAAGTAAAATGTATTAAGCATTAATGTTTTTCATTTATATGCTGTTAGAAATTGTCAGTGTCTGGAAAGTTTGAAGAAGATGAGAGCAAAGATCTTCAGACGAGGCAAGTTTGAGTTCTAGCACACTGCGGCAAATGTATACTTAATACAAAAAACAAAAAAAAAAGCAACATATAAAAGCCGACTTTACTCAAGCCTCAAACAGACAGAGATTACATTCACTTCCTCTCTGTACTGTACATTTGTGGCAGATCGGCTCATCTTTGTTGTTACCTGTAAGTGAGGTGCTTTTTGTTCCATTTATGTCCAGTGAGGGCATAACGTTTCCGCCGAACGTTGGTTTTGATCTGGCCTCCAAACTTGTCAGGCACACCGCAGCGGGGTCTCTTCATAGCACTGTAGGAGATGAAAGAAGTGGTGTGTGTGTGTGTTTATGTTGGGAGGATGAAGCAACCAAGAGAAGAGATGAAGGGGAGCATTACATTAAACCTTCTTGTCCTGCTATATTTTCGTGAGCAGTTTGTCTGAAGCAGCTGTCTATTCTTTCACACTACAGAGGATTTTTTTTTACCAGCATTCTGAGACAAATCAATGAATAAAGGATTAAAATGGATTGTTTAGTTAAAATTTAGGACTCGTGTGTACTGCCAGTTTATTTGGGCCTCATTAATGGATATACTGTACTAAAACACTACAGTTAAGTCATGCTGACCTTAGAGTTTGAGCGTCGATCTGTCCAGTGACCTCCAAATCGTAGAATCGCTGCATGTCGCTGATAGCGTCGGACAGGATCTGAGCTGATCGCATGGTTGACATCTGTCTGCTAGCCTGGGGCAGGTAACCGTACATCCTCAGCCATGCCTATAATCAACATTACAAAAACTGTATCATCTGGAGCATGTTTATTTGAATTTAAGCTCATTAGAAAGAACTAAATATTATCAAAAATAGCATACTTTTCATTTTAACAGCTTAGTCTACACAGACGAGCCTGTGGAACAAGAGACTTTTAAGAAGAACACAGCAACAGCTGTTTTATAAGCATATTAGCAGTTAAAGCACTGAAGAGCTAAAAACCATAACGTCTGACTTCTACTTGGCTTCTGTAACATGTTGACATGTTGCCTTGATCTTTGTGGGAAAGCTGCTCATATTTATTATTTCTGCAAGTGTACAATCCTGGTTTCCCACCAAGCCTGAGCTGACCCACCATATTTTTGGTTAAGTGTGTTAATATATTTTCTTAGCTTACTTTTCCTGTTTCTGTGTATAAAAATGTCTCAAAGGCATTTGCTATACCTCGTACTGTTTTACCTGTTCACATGATAACTGTCCACTTATGTCACCTATTCAAAGTAGGTTAAACACATTCATCACTGTATGTAAACAGGGTTAAATGTGACTGAGTGTGCTTGTGTAGGCCATGCTGGAAGTTGGTAGTACACTCCCCTGTGTGTCTGTTTCCCTCTTCTCTCCGCCTGATCTAATAACTTTTACTGTGTAAACCCTGCCTCTTAAAAAAGTAAATTGCTCTTTCAAAACGTATTCTGCTGTGAGTTGTGCTGTATTTAATGCTTGGTATACAAACTGAAGAAAACTTAGTGGGGCCTTCAGCATGTGATGTATTAGTGGAGCATGAGCCCAGTAGTGTGGAGGGTGGGGGTTAATGACAGACTTGAGGGAGAAAACATGATACTTGTCTCAATCATAGATGACGCAAAGACTATTCCACCTGTTATGTAGAAACCCAATATCACACGCGTTTGTGCACACACACTCACACATGCAAACATGCACACACATGCACACACAGAAAAACCCCTCCATATTGGGGTAGTCTGTGATACTGACACTCATACACATAGTCACATTCCCAGGGGTAGTTCAGGGACTTGTTACTGTGTGTGTGTGTGTCTGCACGTTTGGTAACGCATGTGCTATAGCTACATCTCTGTTCTCAGCTCTCAAGATCACACCCATCTTTCACAATGCAAAATGCTACCTGATAAAGGCCTTTATTTACTTGACCACTCCTTCAGAGGCATAAACTGACTCGTCCTTTTCAATGTTTTTTTCTTTTTGTCTCACATTCATCTTATAACCATGATAGGCTTGTTACCCCTCCCCCTGCAGCTTGAGCTGGATAAGGGGAAGAAAACCGAATGATGGATTAGTGGATGATGGTAATAAACAAGCCATAAGGGCAAATGCTACTACTTCACAGTGGACAAAACAAGAAATACTTTGCCTGTTTGTGTTCTTCTATGATTAGATGAGCTGAACTACCATAAAGGGAACATAACGCCTGACTGATTATTCACTCCAGGTTCTCATGGCATTTCATGAGCTCAATTAAGGTAGTGAATGACTCCTGTCACCCTTTAACTTATGGTGTTTGTTGGATCAGCACCTTCTATCTATTTACCTGAAGCCAACAGGTTTGTTTCGTTAAAAAAACTACATATTATTAGGTGCTTCACCAACGTTATACAGCTGCAGATCATTTAGAAAACTCATCTTCCAAAAAAAGATTATCTTTTAGTAAAACACAGTTAGTTTCCCCAAAACCTCACAAGCTCCAGTATTTCTGTGCTTGGTCTGGGTCTTTCAAATGAAAAGGTTCCCAGTGAAAACACAAGTAACACAAAGGTAAAGTACAGTGAGGCAAACAGATCATTATACAGCACCTGAGAGCTTTGTATTTACACTGCGGTCTATTCAATCACCAGCTGAAGTTCAAGCATGAAAAACCAAAGCATTTCAGCTCTAAGCCAGTGAAGCACTTTGGCCCAGGAGCTTCTTCATTCACCACCTTACAGGTTTTAACCAAAGGTTATGTGATCTAATACTTGCCATTTACACACTAATAACATTGTTGTTTGTTTGCATTGGTAAGAAAACCTCAGAACAAAAGCTTTTCTGGCAGTAGAGTCATTTGTTAGCACTGTGATTAAGTGTGCATATGTGTGCGTTCGTGTTTTGGAGCAGGAAGAAGTGTAGAGAGGTCAACTGGATGTGACCCTGACCCACCTCTGACTTAAGATAAGGAGGTTGCAAACACACACGTACAAACTAACTTACATTTCCTGAAAGACTTATCTAAGGACTCTCTCTCTCTCTTACAAAGTCAAGGCAAAGAAAACAGGTGTTGTTGTTGAAAAGGCGCTCTTTTCCTTTCAATTAACTTTAGCATGTATGTTTTTACTATTTAACAAAGACAGACACCCCTCTTATACTTTCTACAGCTGCAGTTACTCAAAGATCGGAAAAAATGTTGCCATTAGAGAATGCACACCAGACTGCACGTTTCACTTCTCAATTTTTAAATGTTAAATGTCAAAAACACATCACCCAAATGACAGAGAATCTGTAAAAAGAATTACTTTTCACTTCATCTCAGCAAATGCTCTTCACATTTCCTACTGCCCATCAAAGCAAACCAAGCAGTTTGCAACACTGTAATAGAGCAACCAATGGACAATTGACCAGAGCAGGCACAGAGGAAGGAGCAGTGGAGAGAAATATCAATTTCTATAAAAGCATGCACACACACACACACACAGAGTGGGTGAGCCGAGAAAGACCCTGAGTTTATTTCCCTCTATGCAGAAGACTGAATCACAGGTAACATCACATACAGTGCTGTGAAAAAGTATTTGCTGCTTTCCTGATTTCTTCGTTTTTTGCTTTTGACATTTAACTACGATAAATATGCAAAAAATTAAGAAACCAGGAAGGGGCAGATATTTTTTTCACAGCACTGTATATCACAGAACAGTTTACCATATCTATGCTGCCTAAGCCCAGCCAGATTTAACTGAGGCTGCCCACTGAGTGCACAATGCACTGATAGAAACTCTGCAATGCAAAGAAAAGTCTGCCTTCTAAAGAATCTTTTGTCATGTCAGCCACTTGCTTTTCTCCTCTGTGATCAGCATCTCCACATGGTTGCTGTAATAATACCTGATAAAAACAGTAATTGCCTTCATGCTAGAGCTGGGCGATAGAACGATAACGATATGTATCGCGATATAACTTTCTCGATAGAAAAATTAAACTATCGCGATAGACCTCGCCGCTCTTGTCCTCTTAAAAAAAAGAAAAAAGAACAGCCAATCCAAATTAAGTAGCGCAGAGCCGAACCAATCACAGCCGCAGCGTCACGTCACGTGACTTGTTACGTACAGCGTAAGTGCCAAGCCGCACATGTGTATTTGTTTGGGAAGCAGCCAGCCACCGTACTGCCCGGGTAATTATGGAAAAGAGTGAGCCGACTAGAGAAATCAACCGAGCGTGACCGAAGGTTACCGAAGAGAAAACAGATGATGGTTCCAATGCCGGAGAGATTGTCGAACGGAAGAGCCAGAGAAGTTCCGTAGTGTGAAGGTATTTTGGCTATTTCAAGTCTGACAAAAAACAGAGTAGCGTGCACTGTAAATTGTGCCGAAAGCTAGTCTGGAAATACAATAAACTGGTGCATGCGCTACGTCCACACGTACCCGGGTATTTTTGTAAACGCAGATTTTTCTATGCGTTTGCACCTTTCGTCCACACGTAAACGGCGTTTTTGGTCACTGAAAACGAAGATTTTTAAAAACTCAGTTTTTGCATTTACGTGTGGACTAGAAAAACTGAGAAAACGCAGCGTCAAAGGTGTGCGCATTTTTTGACGTTACACTGTGCGCCACGTTATTGTTTCGGTGAAATGAATTTCTACAATACTGTTAATTCTACTCTCTGCAGTGTTTAAATGCTTACATATACACACAGTTACTGTCCCTCTACACATACGACTCGGTTCTGCTTCTATGCCCCAGCTTTGTTTACTTTTTCCCACCGAGGCTTCTAGACTTCTGATTGGCCAACATTTCTGCACAGTTAGGAATCTAGCGCCACCTGCTGCTTTGGCATGTTCATAGCATTCCTTCATTTCTGCCTTTATGTGTGGACGGGATTATTTTTTAAAACGAAAACGGAAAATCTCCGTTTTCAAAAATACCCGTGTACGTGTGGACGTAGCCTCAGTCTCTGACTGGAAGCGCTAATTCGTCATTCGGCTTTTGTCAGACTAAAGTAACTGTTAAAACTGTTTGAAAAGCTAAGCTATACAACAAGGAGAGATTGAGAATTTCCTTTTAGTTCTCAGTTTATTTGATATTGACAAAAGTTAGTCAGTTTTGTCTGTTCTTCTGTAAAACAAACTAAGATTTATTTTTAGAATTAATATTTTGTTTCTAAGTAGAATTGACAATTTAGGAGTCTGATTCGTTTGTTCTATTTTGAAACTTAAACGCTTTAGTGGCTGCCTTTTGTGTAGTTTGCAATATTTGCCTTTATTTATCTGAAAAAGTCTCATGTTCCTTAAGTACATCTACCCTGTTGAACTTATTATGGGAAATAAATATTTAAATAAAAACAAGCTGCTGATTATTTCACATTTTACTTGTGAGCAACGGCACATTTAAATCTTACAAATATAGTTATTTGGCTTATATCGTGATAGATATCGTTATCGCCTGAAATGAAAAAAACATATCGTGATATGAAAAAATCTTATATCGCCCAGCTCTACTTCATGCCTTTATGTTCAGTGTTTTTGTGGAAGGCATCTGCTGTTGTCTCTACATGTGTTTTCTCTGTCCCATTGCTTTTAAATCTATGTATATTTACAACAGGCTGTTGTCAGGTACAAGGGCAGAGTTTCAGTGCTATTAGGAAGACGTATGGGGGCTTATGAACCCTCACCTCCATCGTCTAAAGTAGTAAAGTACTTCTGCCTGGCTGCTCACTTTCCCTCGTCAGCTGAGCTGAATACAAAACAACGTAAGGAATAGGAGAGGCCTCGTGTGTGTATGTGTGTGCGTACACGTTGGGCCTCGTCTATTAAATGGTCTTTCAAAGAGTCCTTGAGCTTACCTGCCAAAACCAGACCCAGCGATATACAGGGAGTTGTAAAACCTGGCAGTGTGTGTGTGTGTGGAAGTGAGAGAGCATTTGTGTGTGCCCACCACAATGTCAGCCAAGATACTAACAGCTTTTATTCCGAGGCTTGGTCTGCTGCCATCTTTTACCTTCTGACGTCCTACCAAGAGGATGGATAAGTAAATGAGAAGTGTTAGAGAAAGTGAGACCGACAGAGGAGGAGGAAACAGAAGAGATTTGTATTTGTTTAATTTGGAGGGATCAGAAATGCAAGAAGTGCAGCAGTGCAGTCTATCAGTGGGGCTTCATTTAACACATAATGGAAATAAGTTATGTGATTTAAAAAGAAAAATGATGTAAATCTAACCATAACATTAGTCTTATCACAGCTGCTTGTAATGACCTTAAACAAACTACCGTTGGCTCAATGCTCAATAACTAGCTAGTTAATATGAACTAATTCATTCTCACCTATGCTTTAATAATTAAGAATTTCTTGTCTTGTTATCAGCGTTCTTCCATCCAGATACAAAAATAAAAACTGAAATTCTCAATCAAAAATCAAGGTATGAACCACACTCTGATTTTACATCCAGACATGTAATTGTAATTTTTAAATTATTTCATGCTGCTAGAAGTGTTATGGGCTAGATTCAGCCCAAGACATATCTCACACAATAGCAAAGCTGAGGTCGGACAGAAGCTGTTGTGGCGTCGGTGTGGATTCAGCAGTCAACTCTTAAGACTTGCATTTCATTTAGACTTCTCTGTTTCTCTCTTTTTGTGAGCTGATCTAAACACTTGTGGTTTGAATCATAAAAAACTGACAAGCTTGCGCTGCAGTTCAAAGGAGTGTCCAGTGCTGAGCAACATTACCCGCTGTTCACATGACAAATAATAACAGCAATAAAAAGTTTAGATTAATCCACAGTGGAGTCAATCATGCAATGATCTGATGTTTAGCATTTTTACCTCAGAGTAATGAAGCGTACAAACTATCTACAAGTTTGCACTGGTTTCTCTCACCATTGAAACACACGATAGGTAAACCTTGATTATTTTAGCCTACAGTAGTGCACAGTTGCGTCACTATTTTTGACACTTCTTGTGGAAAATAGCACAGAATTAACGGCTGTCGCTGTCGTTTATCATATTCAAATACTTGTAAACACAAAAACACATATACACAAGAGCACAATGTCTCTAATGCACGATAAGAAATATCATTCCCCTTCCATCACATCCCCAACCGTCATTGTAGTATATATGTGTGAATATGATAGTCAATCACAAGGAAGTGGAGGGACAGTGTGCAGAACCTGAAGAGATGGAAGTTTGCAGATTGGATGGCTGCAAAGAGAATAGCAGTCTACTTGTGTGCTGCAATAAGTCACCTATTACCCCCTCCTCTTACCACTCTCACTGTTTCAGCTACAAATTGTTGCTGAACACATTTTGCATTCTCTCTATAAACCAAGCTTTTCTTATCATGTCCATGTCTGCACTCCCTCATCCGCTCTCTCTCCCTCTTATTCAAAACTTTTCGCTCACAGTTCCCTCTCCTCAGACAAGAGGGTCCATTGTATTTCCTGACATGCCCTGGAGTCCCAGGCCCAGCATGCATTTGCACAGTGTGTGTGTGTGTGTGTGTGTGTCCCAGTTAGAGAACAGCTGTCACATTCAGCCATCACATGCCGCACAGCTGAGACAGAGCGCTACCTTCCCCGTCAACTCCCTCCATCTTTGTCCCTCCTTCCCTCTTTTATAAACAAATCTATCCAATTCCCCTCTGTGTTTCCCTTCTGCTAATCAAAATATCTCAGATTCTTGTCACACACACTAATAATCCCTCTCTTTTTCCCTCTTTTCTTTTAACCTCCCACTTCATCCTTTTTGTCCAGACAGAGTAGGAGTTGGGGCCACATTCTAAAAACACAGCCTGAAGAGAGGATCAGACTTCCAGATAGAGTACTTCAATATGTGTATAGATTTCAAAACAGGTATTTAATTTAATTTTAACACAATACAACACAGATTGGCTTCTTTAAAACAAACCAAAATATATATTATTTAATTTTCTATGTTGATTACGTTGCACAATATACACTCATTTCTTCTTTCTTCTGTTATTACTACTGAAATTCAAGCATATTTTGCACTCACACATTGAAAATACCAAAACATAAATCTATAGTTAGTGATGGCGAATGCTCTTAGACTTCATTTATTCACTAAAGCAAGTTCTTGCCTCCCATTAAATTGTGTGAAAAATTAGCTGAGTCATCAACAAACAACAGCTCTTCTTCTAAGGTTGTCAAATAACATACTGTAATCTGACAGTCTCCACTCTGCAAGATTTACTGAACAATTTCTGATTTTTAGACTAAGCGATCAGTTTTTGTGTTGCTGCGAAACACTAAGATTATCTTAGCTGGTCAAGTGGAAAGATGGATGCTACAGGTGCCTATTATAATTTACTTTAAGGCAGCATTTGTATATTTGCAAAATGAATCATAGCGCTTATGGCATAGCACAATTGTTTTCTGCATACTGACTTTAATTGGGCGGGCAGGAATAGGACCCAAGGTGCAGACTCCGGAGACAGATGTGAACTCAAAACAGCTTTAATGTTAAACTCAAATATAACATAACTGGAAAAAATCAAAATAAACTTACACCAGTGGACTGACAGAACACACAGCTAGGTAACCAGTAGATCGCAACACAGATACAGAGAAACACAGGGCTTAAATACACAGAGGGCGCAATCAGGGAATGGGTAACAGGAGGGAAACACAGCTGGAGCAAATCAGGCCTAACGAGACAAGGGGAAGCAAAACCAGATGCATTAACCTCAGACAAGGACCTTCAAAATAAAACAGGAAACATGACACAGACTGAACTAAAGACACAGACTCGCACGCACTGCAACAGAGGGAACAGAGACATGGGACCAGGGCAGACACAGACACTGACTGGACACGGGGATATAGCAACTAAGGATACACAGAGACGCAAACTAGACAAGGGGATACAGGTGACAGGGGAGACAGAGCAACTAGAGAAGACAGAGACATAAACCATAAGACAGAACTCAAAGAAACCAAAGACTAGAAAGTATAAATAATATAATAAACTCAAAAACCCTGGGTCAACGACCCAGGCATCCTAACATTTGGAGGGTAACAGTACTCATCTCTGTCCTGATTTTCATACATATTAATTTTTTCTGAGCCATGTTTTTTTTTCTTTTTTAAAATATCCTAAGTTGGAAGCGGTCAAGCATTTCTCCAGATACTCAAACCGTATGTGCCTCAACAAATTAGAAAAGCACAGTTCCCAGGATGCACCGACCACCAACCTCTGCATGTATGGAGCACTCCTAAGGTTAAACTGACAACATGGGTTCAATTGTTACAAACACACATGCACATTTAGCAACAAGCGGCTAGGAATTTCTCATCAGTCCACACAATGTGGAAACTCTTTGTCTGCCTTTGTGCATAAGCACACACCTGCACACACACAGACACACACACACATTCACCACAACTATGTTAACAGCTAATCAGGAAATGTTGTAAACTGACCGACAACCAGACAGCAACACCCCCACACCAAGGTCAGTGAGTTTGGTAATGCAAGCTCACCTCTAATGATTGGGAGGTCTCAGTGTCTGTCAGTCTGTCTCTTTCTCTTTCTCAATCTACACACAACAGAAACTCCAGCACTGGTCAACTTTTTGTCAACTCTTATCTGTTTTTGTCTCTCAAAACAAACAAGTGTGATGGATGAACTGCTGGACTGGTGAAGTAAGGGTACAAGAAGCAGTGGTTCAAGTTCCAACTTGATACTCTGGCATTTACTGACACACCTAAGTACACATGGAATAAATGTGTACCAATGGTTTCACTGGTTACAAGGAAGCGAAACCTACAAAAAAAGAAATAGCCAGTGGATATTTGAGAAATGAGCTCGCTTCCAAAACAGTTTATGAAACTTTGGCTCTTCAGGTAATGATTAGTCACAAAGCATCTTTGCATGTGTGTACATAAGATTAACCATTTACTTAAGTTAACTGGCAGCACTCCTACATTCAGGCATAGTGCTCATTAAAGGAGGACAACAAAAACAGAAAAACTACGATATATACATTTACTAAAAGATGCATAATTTCTGAGCCATCAGCTGCCCAGCACTGTGTGCACTCCAGGTGAACCATGGAGGAGGTCCAATACTAGGACTTTTTTTTTTTCACAAAATGTCTAAAAACATTATTTGTGAGAAAGTTTTAATTACAACATAGAACTACTATTGCCAAGTGTTGTTGTTGTTGCCACCCACTCTTCGCACACAGATATATGCAGATATATGTGATGTGTGTTTAATGGAGGGAAAAGTTTTAAATGTGTACAGAAACATTTATCTGCTATCAAAAGTCTACAGTGTGTGTAATTAACCTGTAATCAACAGGTGACACACGCGCATGTAAGCAGGTGA
The DNA here is from genome assembly GCF_057382185.1 of Mchenga conophoros. Classification (NCBI taxonomy): domain Eukaryota; kingdom Metazoa; phylum Chordata; class Actinopteri; order Cichliformes; family Cichlidae; genus Mchenga; species Mchenga conophoros. The sequence continues at coordinate 4,877,706 of NC_140526.1, forward strand.
CTTTCCCAAACCTGATAATAGACATAGTGGCTTGTTGCACTCTTGACTCTCACATCTGCACCCAAGCAAACAGAAAAAAGAGCACAAAAGGAAACCATGCCTAAATCTGTGTTAACTCAGCGGGGAAACACTAAGATTAAATGAAAGAAATAAACGATATATTTTTGTTTGAAAGCGAAACAAAATCGTGTTCCAATATATCACTCCAGTATCAAATTATCGCCGACTGTGCTAGAGTTTTCAAACTGTGAAAAATGCAGAAATACGAGTATTAAAAAGAGGAGAAAAGCAAAATTAAGTGTCTGATGCACATTTGCTGGGGATGGACCGTCAAATGTTCAAGGTGTTCCCTCGAAATACTCATACAAAACCAACATCATCGTGTAACAGGCGGTAAATGGATCGTGTGCTCTGCCTTATTTTTGATAGGCATGGACATATTGCGCTTCCAAGAATAACTATCAAGTCAGTACGCCGTTTAACAGATGAGTAACATTTAGCACAACTATGGTTAATTTAATTAACGTGATATTATAGAAATATACACCCAAGTCAAACAGAATTCTTTATGGCAAAACAGTGGAGAATCCCTGCTTTGTGTTGACTGCTTAAAATAAAGCATTTCGATCATTTGCGATGCCTAAAGGCGCCCGAAGCCTCTCACATCTTCTGTGCCGTCTTACCTCTGTGTTAAACGCGCTCTCTTCCGCTGCACGCGCTCCTACAGCGCACAGCCAAAGCGCGAGGAGGGTGCGTCTCCAGAGCAACCAGAAGCAGCTGTCCCGCGAGCTAGTGGCCATGGTGCGGGCTCGAGGGGACCTCCTTCGTTGTAGTTCGATCCCAAGGGTTAAATAAGATCTCTCAGTCGTGTTTTACTCGCTGGTTTGTGCCGTAAAAAGAACCCAAACTTTAGTAAACTAGTCCCTACAGTCTGCAGCAATCTTCAAGAGCGCATCTGCTAACTGCCAAACAGCTCCATCCCTGATACAGTTACAATTTCTACATAAAAGTAAGCAAAATGTTCCCGTGAGTGCACACAGCTTCACTCGTTTTCTTTTTTACTCCGCTGGCAGCGAGTGTCACCTTCCTTCGCGGACTGAGCTCTTAACAGAAGCGGGAGTTGCCCACGAGAGCGCACGCATTTAATTTAAATCAAAGTCGCTCCTTAATTAGTAACCTCCAACGTGCACTTCAAAAAAAGAACCAGCAATGACCATTATCAGGAAACTGCGTTTACCACGGGAAAGCTTGACATTAATTTTACTGCGATCATGTCCAGATCCGGTGAGCTAATAACCGCGTCTCGTGATAATAATGCCCAAAATAGTGCAGCTGAATTTAACCAGAGCAGCAAAGTTGCAAAGTCCAAAGTTCAGCACACTCGACCGATTACTTCAGCAGCAGTTGCAAGAAGTAAACAGTCGAATATGAATGTTTCAGATCGGGACCTGTCCTTTAAAAACACATATTAGACGGTTTCTTTGCCCTTTAAATATCCAGTTTTCCCTGTTCTCGGAGGAAATGTTCTCGGGAGCCCGGTACTTTGTTAGTTGCGTTCAGTCCTGTCCTGAAACAGGTCCCGTGTTGTCACCCTCCGGGACCGGGACGGACAATGGTCCTCGGATCCTGCTGTTACTGCACCTGGATCACGCTAACGGCGTTTTCCTGCAGTGCCTTTCAAAATAAACACATAGTCGGGCTTGATTGTGGGGAGGAGTCAAAGAGGATGCAAAACTTATATTCTCCAGATTTTCTCATTTATTTTCATTATAATATTTCATCTCACCACCAAAAAGAATATTAAGAAGGAAAGTGATGAAATAATGTTTTGGCTTATCCAAAAGGAGCACAAATAGCACACATTAATTAACATGAGAACTTGGGTCCATAAAAATACGGAATTCAGTTTTAAGCAGTGAAAGAGTGAGAAAGTGCTGCTGGGTAAGGAAAGACTTTTTTTTAAGGTGCACTTATTTGATAAACTTGATAAGCATTTGATATAGGCATCAACGAAAGTGTAGCATAACTCCACTATCTTCTATTAATGATAGCTATACATGATTTTTTTTTATATTTTGAAGGCAATGCACTTCCGGTATTAGCTTATCTGATTCAAAATTGACGCTTTTATTAGTCGGACCGATGTGGTTTTCCACCAAAACGAGATAATCGACTACATTGGACACACACACACACACACACACACACACACACACACACACACACACACACACACTACTAGTTATAAGATATGCGATGTATAAGGTGAGTATACTTCTATAAACTCAGTCATCAATTTGACATCATTGATATTGTAAGATCCCTTGAGTAACATTCCTTGAATATTGTTCCACAGAATTTCTGCTATTGTTATAAGTTAACAAAAAAGAACAAACTTTGTTTTGTTTAGAAACTAAGAAGGTGGCTGATAGGCAGTCAGCATGGATTAGGGTGAGATGAAAGCACTTGTCATCAGTCAGAGAGGTTGCTTAGACAGAGATGTCCCTATCAGTGGATCTAATCTAAGACAAGAGGAAACACCTCCCTGCTGAATGTCTCCAGTTTAACAATAAAACCCTTTAACTGCTTCCAAATCCAAACATAAGGGTTAATGGGGTCTTGATGTTTTAAGAATATGTCATGTATGCAGTGCTTGATATTGCAGGATAGTGCAGCAAAACAGTTCAGTGAACTTTTAGCTGATGATGATGATGATGATGAGATGATGAGATAGCCTTTATTTGTCAGTTAAAGGTCTTTTGCCCATAACCGAGAGCTAGAAGTCTGTCATTGGGAAGAGGTGATGTTTTCAATCAGTTTGCACAGTGTTTGTAAAGAATTATTTCTTCAGAACTTGAATGTCAGCACATACAAATCAGCATATAGTACATTCAAAGTCGACTGTTCCAAACACTTTTTATTGTAAACTGTGTTGCATGTGTGTGTTGAGTATTTACAGTTGTGGTCATAAGTACATACACTCATCATGGGCATTAGTGGTAATTAGGGGCTTTGCATGATTTCTTTGACCTTATACATCAGTTTATACACACATAAATTAAAAAGAAAAAGTAATGTAATCGACACACTGAGATAAACTATATAACTGTGACAACATTATTGTTGTTGTTGTTTGTGAATTTAAATTGGAGCAGTTCCACTCAGGAGAGTTTCATCATTCATAATCTAAAATAAAGCACAAGTACTTCAAATTTTTTAAATAAACACAGTGTTTGAAAAAACTTACTCTGTTAGACTTAAGCGCTTTATTGAAGTTTGGAGAAAGGTTAACTAGTGCTAAAGAATTTTCATCCAGCTTTGTGAAAAATTAAAAAAAACATAAGCGACAGCAAATCAGTAAACATGTTTTGACAAATAGGAATTTCACATCTTGGGAATATCCACATTAATATGGTTTGTAGTTCTCTTTTCTGATTTTACAAATAGAAATTTTGTGTTATCACTTTTTTTTTTTGGTTTTTTTGGTTTTGATCTTCCTCCAGGTGAGCAGCCATTAGATACTGCTTACATTACAGACTGAAGGTGAGCTATGTTCACATCAACTAACCAAACACACAAAATCCATATTTTACGGGCAGCATTTGTATCTCAACAAGAAAAGGGAAATCATGCAAAACACAATAGCTCATATAAGCACTGCAATACATACTAATAGTGTATTGGATATGTATTATTTTGTGCTATGCTATTGTATAGATTACAGAAATTTATCAGAAACACTGGAATGCGTAATTCCGTTATTCTATTTACTGTAGTCCAGTAATAAAAACAGGTTATATATCATCATATGCGTACCATACATGCACTTGTAAGACCTCAATGTACACAGTGTATATGTAAAATGTAAATGTCTACAGTCTGGTTTATTCAGTATGATCATGTTTATTCCACTTTAGTGTTTTTCATCGTTTCTATAATGTGAGGGCCACCTGCCAGAATGGACACCTGCATGATGAGCCAGTACAGCTGCCAACAGACTAACATGAAGTGCCACAAATACACAAACATATAGATGGCCTCTAAATCTACATTAGACTTGAGTTGGTGGCTTTAATTCTACTTCATATAATAACAATACCAGGTTCATGCATCTCTCACAACCTCGTCTGTGGCCTGGCATCAGACTCAGGAACTTTGTTGTCACAGTGGAAAAAGTGGGATGTGTTCACTCATTTGTATATTTATGAAAAAAGTTCATAATATTTAGTATAAAAAATATATATAAAAAAAAAAGAAAAACAACCAGCTGAAGTTGTTTTTAAGGTTGTTTTGATGCACTACTGCCATCTGTTGGTCATAGCGGTGACATACTGCAATTGGCCTGTGACGATAAATTGCCTTAAATTTCAGAATAAATTAGCATCTAAAAAGATAACTTAGTGCTGAATGTGTAAACAGATAGATAGATAGATAGATAGATAGATCTCTAACAGCACGTTTTTATTTAAAAAATAATTTACATGAAATGGCAACAAGTTCCTATTACAGCTGTAATATTATTGTTGTTTTCTTTTTACTCTGCATTTAAAAAATAATTGTTAATATGTTCAGATGTAAATGTTGTAGGTGTTAGTCTTCTTTTTTCCGCCATAGGTACTTTTTAAAACAACATACTTTTGTGCATTGTTTGTGAAAAGTATGTTGTTAAACATTTTATTACACATACATATTATATTGTATATGTTATATTTTAACATAACATGATGTTATGTTAATTTATTGTTGTAAGTAACCACTTGTTGATTCACAACAGGCTGTTTGTTCAAGTCTTTTCACTGTGACCGATAGAAATCAGTGTTAATCGGTATCCTGATTGGTATTAGGAAGTATTCCTGAGATAGAATGACAAAAAATATTTTACCCGTGGTCAAAGAAGTGTTTTTTGATTACAGGGTGGTGGTCCAGGGTTGCTTGGACTTCTTCTTGGGCCTCCCTACTTCTGCTGGGATAGACGTGCAGTTGCTGGTGGTATGTATGGCCTCAGGTTTCCAGTACTCTTGAGGGCTGCTAATGTACCTGTGGGCCGATATGCCAATATTTCTTTTTCGTTGTCAATATTATTACACAGGCCCTGTGAGCGGTGACAGCAGACCATTTGTTAATTTCCATTGCTGACACTGTCCAATCAAATCTCTTAATGTAACGGGCCCCTCCCATACCTTCCCTATTTGTTTGTGCACCTTGTAGAACAACGTTTAGTATTGAAGTGGTTGATACAGATGGACAAAGAAAAGCTAAAATGTTGAAAGAGAAATAGAAAAAGAAAAAAGAAATAGTCAAAGAAAAATGTGCCAAGTAAGCCCTGCGGACACAAGAGGGTGCTGTTTCTAGTGCTACCAAGAAGTACTCTAGGAGGGAAAGCAGCCCCAGAAACAGTGCAGCGGGGCAAGGTATAATTAATATGGACATAACTAAGAAAGAAGGGAAATAAAATTAATAGCAAGTGTGCAGTTTTCAAGTGTCACATGCTGCACTGCAGTGAAACTGAGATGTCCTAACCCAACAGGTGTACCAGCATGATTAGAAAGAAATACTGTTTTAGTATCAATATACATATTATGTGTATGGAATTATTTTTTTTGTTGCACAAATAGTGTGCACACTTAACTGGACCATATGCTGTTTTAACCAACTAGAAATGTCAGGGCCAATTTTTATTTATTTCTTTTTTTGTCCAGTGATGGGTGCAGAAGATTGTCAGGGGGGGATTTGTGATAGATCGATTGCACCAAGTGAAACTGAAGCTGTTACGATTTTCATTGGGAGTGACCAGAATAGACAAGATTAAAAACAGATCTATCAGTGGGACAGATCAGTGTGAGCTGTTTGGAGACAAAGTTAGAGAGGCAAGGATGGGATACTTTGGCCATGTGGAGGGATAGTGGATATGTTACACAAAGGATGTTGAACATGGAGCTGCTAGGGAGAGAGTAAAGAAGAAGACCTCAGGGGAGGCATGCATCATAGAGTTTAGAGTGGTCTTAAAGCCCACAGACCTTCCACAAATTTGTCTCTTAAATTAAAAGGTTTTATGTTCTATTATAGCTCAATAAAACTTAAACCTCATCAGGCATCATCTACCATTTTAATTTTTTCGAATCATTTCTGTCCACTATACAGGATGAAGTGCTGGCTTCTCTGGTGGCTGGTGTTTTTTGTGTCACACCAACCCTCTGCATGTCCTCCCCCAAAAACAGACTGAACACAATGGAAGATCAAAGTTCAGGAGGTCAGGGTTCCTGCGAGGATCAGTGTCAGAAAGGTAGGCTGCTTTCATTTTGTCCGAAGGCTGTTGTTTCCATGCTTCAGGGTGAAATGTCGCACCTACACCTTTGTTCTTCTGTAACACAAGTAAATCAGAATGTACCAAAGTTTTCAGGTGGAAATGTGACAGATTCTGTAGGACTCAATCAACTTGAATTTAGTGAAAATGTGCATATATTTTAATTCTTTTATTTTACAGATGATTCCTGTTGCTGTATGAACCATGTAGACAACATTCTTAAAAAGGGAAGCCTTGATGACGCTATCAAGTAAACTCATTCGTTCCAAATCATAGCATCGTTTTTTTGATTGTTTTTACCCTTTTGGAGTTTAATACTTTTGAAAACTCTTTGATCAAATATGTATGTAAGAGTGAACGACAGAGAGTTGAGATTTTAAGGTATTTAAGACTGTTTGTGGTATGAAAATAATGAAAGTCTTTACAACAACCTAATATTTTCTTGTCCTTTTTCACAAGAGCAATTATGCAGCTGGAAGAGTTTCCACTAGAAGATCAAATAAAAGGAACTGTTTCATCAATGAGTTCTGACAATGTTGTTACCCTCGTGTATAAACCCAGTGGTTCCTTTGAAGGCCTCGACATTTATGCCAGCTATAATGAGGTATTTTTAAAAAATATGATTTCAGAGTAATTCAGAATTACTGTGACACTGATATTTTAACTTGCTAATCATTTTTAAGAAGCAGAACTGGAAATATCAGTTTTGTATACCATTTTGGTCCAGACTGAAATGTCTTGGCAACTACTGGATTGTCATGAATGTGGCTGTGTGCAGACAGGAAAAGGATCCAAATGCAGACTGAAAGGCAGGACGTGAATTCAAAAATCACAGCTTTATTGCTGGATGCAAAACAATACAAAACTAAACTGGAAAAATCTAATAATAATTTACACAGGGGAACACATAGAGAGGTACACAGCAATAAGGGAGTTCCTCATGGAACTGAGGAAGACACTGGAAGACACTGACATAAATACACAGAGGGATAACCAGGAAGTGAGAACACATGGGGAACACACCTGACACAAATAACCATAACGAGATGCGGGAAGCAAGACCGAACAGAATGAACATGGAAACACGAGACCTTCACAATAAGACAGGAAACAGAGGAACATGATGCAGAAGTGGAGGAGAGGCAGACGAGAGGGAGCGAGGGAACACGGGGGAGAGAGAGCCAAAATGACGGGCCGGGGAAACATAAACCCAGATGCACAGAGGGAGACAGAGGGCAACCACACAAGGAGGAATCTAAATCACAAAAGCTAAACAGAATATAAACTTTAAGAATAACAAGTGGACTTAAACATAATACAAAATGACAAAAAACACAAGAAAACTGAAAACACTGGGTCAAAAGACCATGACACTGGATGACTTGCTTTAAAATGACATCCATAGATTTGGTTAAAAAATGATGACATTTTTATTCTATCACTGTTAAGAAAACAAGATGGATTGTTAATGTACATGTATTTTGATTACCTTTGCTCTGATTTCCCCTAATCAACGCAAAATGTTGTATATTACTTACTCAACATTCCTTGTTTCCTTGTTTTAACCACAACATTTATGCATTAAAGTTGATGCTGTTTCACATTTAGGAATCTAAGAATCTTGATAACTTGTCATCTAATTCCACAAATTTGACATCGTTTTGATTAAAATGTCTAAACAGCAGTAATGGATTCCCATGTAATTCCCCAATAAATCTGCAGCTGTGGTTTGGAAAGGACCCATCCTGCCCTCTGTGTACAGTCCCAGCAACACTCAAGCACATCTTGGTTGGTTATAGGACTAGCCTTACTCAGGGCAGATACACATGGAGACACAACCAGGTCTGTCAGTTTTCATCAGCATTTGTCCGGGAAGGGGACAAGCTGAGGACTAGCTCTTCAACCCTGGAACTGGGCCCGCTGAAGGTTGCCAGGGATTGGCAGATGCAAGTGGACTTGGATCAGAGGCTAATTTTTCCCACAGAGATCATAACGACTACTCTGCGGCTAGACCTTGTCCTTTGGGCTAACTCCCAAAAACTTGCATACATCACTGAGCTGACGGTACCATGGGATGATGCAATTGAGGAAGCATTTGAGCGTAAGAAGCTGCAGTATGCCAACTTAGCAGCTGAGGCAGAGGACAGAGGCTGGAAGATCAAGATGCGCTCGGTGGAAGTGGGGTCCAGGGGCTTTGTTGCCAGTACAACAGTGAAACTGCTTAGAGAGATTGGGATCAGAGGACAGGCACTATGGCAGGCTATAAGAGAATTAGCTAACAATGCTGAGAGGACCAGTCACTGGCTATGGATAAAAAGGGCTGACATCAACTGGGCAGCTAAGGCCGTCAACTAACCCAGAGATACACACACAGGATTGATCAACCTGTGGTGGGCTTGCCTCAGCAGAGGGCATCAAAAGGGTAGAAAACCTAACATTAGAAAGTTTGCTGGTTGACCGATACAGCTGTCTCGTGCCTCCTGGAGGCTGTGCAGTTAACCTCATGCCCACATAGCAGACAGGTCTGGCCCGGCTCTGGTGTATCACCAGCACTGGTGGCTGACTTCTGGCATGGTAAGTGGTATGTCATCCAGATTTGGGCCAGGTCTGGCATAGATGGCACTGTTTATGTGATGGCATGCTACATCTGGCCAGATTGTGGTTTGGTTTATGTGGCCCTGACTCATAGAAAACAGGTCTGGGCCAGATCCGGCATCAAGCAGGCAGGGTGTATGTCAACCAGATGTAGGCCAGGTCTGGCAATGATGGCACTGTTTATGTTCCTATTTTCCTATTTTAGTTAGACGTATAGAGGGGGAAGAGGAAGGATGATATGACAGTACCCCGAGGCACCCCTGTGCTGCTCAGGATGTTATCCGAGCTCTTCAGCTGGACATGCTATGTTCTGCCATCTGCTCTCACTCAATGTTCATTGGTTCATTAACTTGTGCCCATATTAAATGTTCCATTTTAATCTACATCTGGTCTTTACATCGCTCGTGTTGCTCACTTGAAAATTTTTTAGTCTGTTTTCATTTAAAGTTTCTGCTGCCAAAGATCAGCTGATGATCTGTAAAAAATATTAAACATGGAAAAACTGGAATATTTGACCAGTGCAGTGTTTCCTCAATCACCTGTCTGTCTCCTGCTTATTATGGTCTATTAAACTGGACTTTGCCATGCACTTCCTTTTTTGTTTTTAATTTAAACCACCGTTAATGGAAATGCTGCAAAATAAAATGAAAGTGTATTTTCTCCACAGGTGCCTGTTTCTGGCTCTGACACAAATGGCACTGAGTCCTTCTTCTCTACAGACCAGAAGATTTTAACATACATTTCTCTGATTGGCTGCAGTCGCTCTCTTTTTGCCCTCATCATCACTGTTTTGCTCTTCATCACAAATAGGTAATTATTATTATTTTTTGCTTGATGACATTCTTTAAACTTTAACCCTCCTTTCCTCCACATTTTTAGTAGCATCCTCCTGTCCTGGTCCCATGATTTCTCCAGCATCTGCTTCTGATGTTTTATCAGTTAATTATCCTTTTTTCCTTATCCCATCGTCTCTTTTCATCTTGCAAGAAATTTCAGATTTTCTTCTATATTTATATTATACATTCTTTCTTCTCTGACTGGATTTTGACCAAACAGGATATGACCAAATAATCTATGTGAAAGTTGTGACTTACCATGAATCACATCTCCTGTATTTGCCAGAAAAGTCAGAGAACGTGTCTCTATGAAGGTCCACATGGCTCTTGCTCTTCACTACTCCCTGCTGGCCACTTTCAGCTGGATGGCTTTGGAGGGATTCCACCTCTACCTTTACTTTGTCCAAATCTTTTACATCAATGTCAGCAGATACCTGCTCAAACTCAGCGTGGTGGAATGGGGTGGAGTCGAGTACTCCAAACAGGAAGTTCTCTTTATCAGATTATCGTCTTTATCAGGCAGACCAATGAAAATGCAATGTAAGGAATGAATTTGCCAGCATGTAAAAACTCGTGAAATATTTTACATTCAGTTTTTGGCATCTCCAGCTTCCATGAAACTGCAATCTAAGAAACAAATTTGGATGCAAAATCTTAACTAATTTTTATTTATTAACTTTTTTGTATGTGCATCAGAATTTCTGTTTACTTGCATTGTTAGAAAAAAAAAGAATACAATTTGTTTTGGTTGATACACTGACTCACCTACATATTTGTAACAGAATGCCTTAATTGCTTTTCAATGTGTAACATTTTTATCATCATCTATTTCCTTTCTTTGTAGGTGCTATATTACCCAAGGCATAGTGAAAATGGTGACTACAGTGGGACCGTTCGTCATTGTGTTTCTCTTTAACATGATTAAGTTTGCGGTGACAATCAGATGTGTTTTCACTGTTGGCCAAAGCAGAGAGGTAATTTTTTTCATCTTTTTAAAACGATCTTGAAGATAAGTCCGATATTATCAAGATGGTGTAGGAGTGAAGGCAGCCTTTAACCCATAATTTCCTTAGGGATTAATAACGTTCAATCAATCAATCAATCAATCAATCAATCAATCAATCAAGATCATTCACCTTTTTTAAATTTCTATCCTCTTTTTACTTGATAAAAATACTCTACAATGGGTTGTCTAATTTGGCTTTTTTAAATAAAATTTTATGTACTTGTAATATTTTACCATCACGACTTAAAATTTCGTTTCCATTACACACACACTGTATGAGTAAACAGCCGTCTGTTAAGAGAACGAAATTTCAAACAAACTGAAAGTTTTCTTTTCAAGGACTCTGCAGGTCATCTATAGCCTGCTGTATTATGTTTCTTTCTATATTTGTTAAATCATTTTTGGACAGACTGAATGCAATAGAGCCATGCACAGCATGTGTCCCCTTCTGGGAGTAGGCATTCTGCTTAACCTTCCCTGGGGCCTGGTCTCCTTCTCATTTGGACAGCTGTCCACTGCTGGCCTGTACCTCTTCTGCATCCTGAACTCACTGCAAGGTCTGTACAGTCTGCCACTATGTGTGTTTCTGTTGAAGGGACTTATGAGGATTAGCCTTTCAACAAAGTTAAGGTAAACTTCTGATCATATGCAACATGGGCAAACCATAATTTGCCCAAAAAGTCACTAGTTAACGTGCGCATGTTACACCCCTGAAAACAGGGGGAAAAGAATTACAAGAGTGATTTTGACATGCTTCTCTCATGCAGTTGTTTATTGCAATCAAAATGAACATAAATATTTCACATTCTGTACTGCTTAATGTCACATGGTGGAAGGAAAAGCTAAATAATAAACCAAAATGATAAAGTGCTTTCTATACATATACCTGAACAGGTTTCCTGACAAAATGGTTGTAGCTCCTGCCGTTAGCTTAATGGCCATTATACTGTATAAAATTGAGGCACAAAACTGCCGTGTCTATGTGCACAAAACAACTGTAATATAATGCTTCTAAAGCTTACAAAACAGTGAAGGGTTACCTATTACCTTCTACATGCATTTCTAAATCCTTTGCTAATTCATAAAAACTGCATAAAACCTAAAAAATTTGCTTTGTTTGTTGTTCAGATGTAATAATATTCCTGTTAACACAACTAGTTTAGAGCAGACTGATGCTAAAGTTAAAACAGTCATTATGTTGCCCCCATAAAGAATGTTTGTTTAAAAGAAATACCTCCCACGGACCACGCAGAATCACCTCTGTATTTTAAACATGGGGGGGCTATCCCAGCTACCATAGAGCGAGAGGTCAGGTACACCCTGGACAGGTCACCATCCTGACACAGGGCTTGAAGTAACAAACAAACAGTCAGTAAATCTATGGTTGGTCTATACATCTACATCTGATTTGACACAGTGGCTTGAATTCAAGTTTATATGATAACAGGCTCATACGAGGCTCATATATCTCACATATCTGTCTGTGTCTTGTTATTATTCATCATTTACAATGTAAAAAATAAAATAAAACAAAATATTTTTTCATACTTATCTTAAGAAAATCACAATACACACAAAACTGGAAATTTCATAGTTTATGTTCAGTTTGGTTTTTTGGCTGTTTTAGGAGGGGTGTGGGTCGCAGCAGTGAAATACAACACTTGGCCTCTTATGACAAATTGGTTCAAATTAAATCAAATTAAAATTATCATCTAAAAAGAAAACTTAGTGTTGAATGTTTCTAAAGAATGTAAATACAGTGTCCAGTACTAAGTGCAATTTGAAGTGCAAGTTTCACTAATTTAATGTAAGCCTGTATTTGCTCGACACTGCTGCATCTGTGGAAGAAGAGATGAATATATTTTTAGTTTTCTGTCAGCTGATGCTTCCTCTTTTTTATTCTAAAAGTAATTTACATGAAATGTCAGCAAGATCCAAACAATCTTTTCAGAGTTACTCATTTGTTTTTTCTCTGCTGGCACATCAGCTCTGCTCCTGATTCTGCTCAGATAAAACGGACTCTGCAACATGCAAAGGTAGGCTATGCTTTGGTTGTCTTTATGTTACAGATCTAATTCAGGTTTTCGTCCTTTTCTTGCAGAAAAAATTGGTAATATGAAGACATATAAATGTAAATACTGTAGCTCAGGAGGTAGAGGAGGCCATCTGCTAAGTTTGGTTGGTGGTTCAATCCCTGGCTGCTACGTCTGCATACTAAGTGTCCTTGGGCAAGATACTAATGCCATGTTGCTTTCTGAGGAATCCATCAGAGTTTGATTGTTCAATAGACAACACGCAGGCATATAAAAAGGGCTTGCATGAATGAGGCATGTTGTGTGTTTTCAGTGCTTTGTGAGAGTAGAAAAGTGTTATATAAGAACCAGTCCATTTATTGTGTTAATGTTTAACATCAGGTATTCCATTAATTAATATTCTAATCTTTAGTAGTGGTAGTGTAAGAGATGTAGCACAAGTGGACACAGTCTATAAAATTTGGCTTTTTTTAGGCCTTACTTTGAAGGTTAGCTTCCTGAGATGTCTTGTTGTAGTTGTATTTCCTGCTGTATCTATTCTTTGGAACTAATATTTCTTCATGTGTTTCCACTAAGACAAGAACTCTCGACCCTATTACTATTTAGAAATGTTTTTTGAATGATTATTAACAGCAATGAGGTCGATATTATAGAGAGGCAGGTCTGCTGATTCCCATAATGCTCTTTCTAGGAACATTATGCAAATAATATGTAAATAACATATAACATCCTGTTGTGTGTCACCCATGGTTGACTCACAGCAGGTTGTTTGTGCATGTGCTTGGATGTGACCATGGAAGAATGTCCCCAGTTAATGTGGGAATTATTATAAATTTACTCCAATAATAAAACAAATAAATTAATTTAGTATAAACAGTGGGCATATAGGATTCTTTGTCTGTTGTCACTGTATGAGGTCAGATTCTAAAAGCTGAAAAGCTGAAATAAAGTCTAGACTTTAATTTTTTTTAATGGAGAGATGCAAAGATCACATAAAATTTGTTAGGTTACCAGTTTTGGTTCAGTCATGATGAATCATGGACGATGAAGCATATGGAGATAATATCAGCAGTGCTCTGATCAGCTGCTTCAGCATTCAACAACATATTAAGGCTTCATATTATTTCTTTCAAATGATGTAAAATGTGCAGACTTGTGTAAGCAATTTTGTGACCCAAAACTCATTCAGAATAATTCAAACTTCTTTTTAACCCAGCTATTTGACACAAACTCTCAGTTAGAAAATATATAGACTAGAGATGGCACGATACCACTTTTTTATGTCCGATACCGATATCATAAATTTGGATATCTGCCGATACCAATATGAATCCGATATAGTGTGTTTTGTAATCAATAAAAATGTTTTTTATAAATATCTTGCTGCATTTTATATAAGTTCATACTCCAGTTTTAAAAAAACAAAACACTAAAGCTACTTTGTTATACCTGTATGCAAAAAATACCCTACACCCAAAATATTTTATAGTTCAGCAACACTGATCAATCTAATAAACTTAAACCTGCACCATCCTCCCTATTCTGGTATTTTAAAGAGTACTTAGCATAAATATTAAGCAACCTAACTAATAGGGTTGCCAACTCCCAGCAGAAATATTAGGGAACCACCCCCCACCCTCACGATGCTTAACGTAATCAACTTTAATTTAATGCACGTGTAAAACTAATGCCCAGAAATCAATTATTTTTCTACAATAATTAAATAGACTCTCTATTCAACAGAATTGCAGACTGTACAGATGGTGCCTTCCCAAAGGAAAAAGTAGTATAGCTTACTGGGTTATATGTTAGACTTCATAGTTACCAGATACAATAATGGATTTCTATACATTTAGTCAGATGACCACTTTAGTTGTAAGATTCAGATAACTATTAAAAGTTAGTCATTTTAAATGAAATAACAAAGTAAAGTATTTTTTGTGCCCCCCCTTTCTCTGCTAATGCCCTGCGTGGCCCCCTGGCCACACTTTGCTAGACCCGCCCCTGCACAGTTACCAGCTGTCAGCTGCTTAAAAAAGGATCCTGGTGTTATTTGTCTCTCAGAAACAGTTCACAACTTCCCTTCAACTCATTCATGTCACCTGAAAGTTAAACCTGTTTCTCCATCACCTGTTCAGCTCTGATGATTCAGTAAGGACATCTCCTGGTTTCATCTTCATGTTTCCCTCTCACCACATATCCAAACCGATATCATGACCAGCAGCTTTTACAGCTGTGGCTCCAACAAACATCAACTGCTACTAGAAAGTAATATTAAATCAATTCTAACAACAGCTGATCAAGCTTAAACGTGCTGCTGTTGTTTATCCGCTGGTCTCCTCTTTCTAGTATTGATGTGTCGGTCGCGAACGAAACTGCTCTTAGAGCCGACTCTTTCAAATCAAATCAAATCAAATCAAAATTTATTTATATAGCACATATTAAAACAACAGTGTTGACCATAGTGCTTCACAGTCAATAAAAACATGAGACAGTTAAAACAAACAATAAAAGGACAACAAACAATAGGTAACAACGCAACAAGCTAAAACAGCCAACTAGACAGAATCAAAAGCCAAAGTAAAAAAATAAGTTTTAAGACGTAATTTAAAAGACTGGATAGACTCAGCAGTGTGAATATGAACAGGGAGGTTATTCCAGAGTCTGGGTGCCACGGATGCAAAGGCCCGGTCGCCTCTCGACTTCATTCGAGTCCTAGGTTGTGCTAGGAGCCTGTGGTTGGACGATCTAAGTGCTCTGTTGGGATTGTATGAATGGAGTAAATCAGAAAGATAACTGGGCGCTAAATTATTCAAAATATTAAAAGTGAACAAAAGAATTTTAAAATCTATATGATATTTAACAGGGAGCCAATGTAATTTGGCTAAAACTCTCTTTGAAGTGAACAATGCGAGCCGTGGGGGGGGAGGGGCGGTAGTTACACTCGCAGTAGCATAGGAACAGAGCAGGAGGGAGAGAGAGAGAGAGAGAAAGAGAGCCAGGGACAACAACGTCACATTAGAAAGGTATAGTAATCATCCACAACTATTTTCAGTTGCGGTGTTGTGTGGCGGCTGTGTGCAGACAGGAATAGGACCCAAGGTGTAGACTCCAGAGACAAACGTAAACTGAAATAGCTTTAATGCTGAACTCAAACGTAACATAACATAACTGGAAGAAATCAAAATAAACTTAAACCAGAGGACTGACAGAACACACACAGCTAAATAAACGGTAGATCACGACACAGACACAGAGAAACACAGGGCTTAAATACACAGAGGGAGCAATCAGGGAATGGGTAACAGGAGGGAAACACAGCTGGGGCAAATCAGGCCTAACGAGACAAGGGGAAGCGAAACATGGACAGACATCAGACATGGACTTTCAAAGTAAAACAGGAAACCCATAACACAGACTGAACAAAAGACACAGACTCACATGCAGGCACTACAACAGAGGGAACAGAGACGTGGGACCAGGGCAGACACAGACACTGACTGGACACGGGGATATAGCAACTAAGGATACACAGAGACGTGAACTAGACAAGGGGATACAGCTGACAGGGGAGACAGAGCAACTAGAGAAGACAGAGACATAAACCATAAGACAGAACCAAGAAACCAAAGACTGGAAATAATAAATAATATAATAAACTCAAAAACCCTGGGTCAACGACCCAGGCATCCTAACATGTGGTTGTTAAAGGATTTAGAAAGTTTATTCATGCAGGCCCATATGACAGAGAATGTGCATTTTTCATATTTCTATTTAATTGTGTTGTGGTTTGCAGTGTTTAGTGTTGTTTCACTTTAAATTTGTTTAAAAGGAAAAAGCAAAAAATGTAAATAGTTAAAAGTTGAATGTAAATAGTTGGTTTTTGTATTATATGATTTATTTTATGTGGAGTGAATAAATAAAAATATATTTACGGTGGCCCCTAGAGAGAAAGCACGTACAAACTCCAAAACATGTACGAACTCCAAAACACGTACAAACGGTTTGCTTATATTTGTGGCACTTATATTTGTGCCACAAAACCAACCAATCACAGGCTTGGATGCAAAAAATTTTGATTGGCTGTTTTGGTCTCCAGTCAGCTCGAAATGACGAAATTCAATATCCCAGAATGCATTTCGTCCAAAACTCAAACGAGGCAGTGTTGGAGGAACGCAGAGTGGCGGAGTTTGAAATATTACTCTTTTTGGATCACAAAATAAACTTTTAAGATATTTTCAGGCGAGAATGGTGCTGTGTAAACTTCAAATATCTGCTCGATTAATCAAGACATCACATATTTGCAAAAGTGCTCTAACGTTCTTGGAGATGCCTGTTACCCACCAGCTGACCGGGTGGTGAAAGCGCGGCTCCCGGCACATCGTTTTCAAACCCCCGTGGTCTTTCACTACTCGGGTTAAACATATAATATATAAGCCACTCAGATCAGCGGTCCCCAACCTTTTTGCGCCACAGAACGGTTTAATGTCAGACAATATTTTCACAGAACGGCCTTAACGTTCCGCGGATTAATACAACAAAATAGAATGATACGGCCGAAACAAAAACTAATTCAGTAATTTTTTAATATTTTATGGTTTAGTTTCAGTATCCTGGTACTATAGCTTTCATATACTGCAACAGTGCGCCACATGTGAAATCAGACTTCTGCACTGTGTGTTAGTGGAGGCCCTCAGTTTACACACTGTGTCTTGTCGACTATAGTGATACTCAGCCTGAGTGTCATGGGTTTAAGCCTGTGACACACTCTGAATAAATGTTTGTGTTTTTTTTTAAGCTACAAAACAGACTTTTGTGGTTTATTTCAACTACAATAGAGACATGTGTAGTCCTGACTACCAGTGTGAGAGGGAGACAGGTGTAACAGTGAAGATGAGGTAGTGAAGGTAATACCTTCAACCTTTCAAAGCAATGGACAATTCACTACAGAGGTGAAAAAGAGACTGTACCTGTGATGGAGTAGGAAGAGCTGAGGGTCATGGTGATATGTTCCAGAAAGATAAATTCAAATTCAAATTCAAATTTTATTTGTCACACACACACAACCATACACAGTATGACATGGGGGTGAAATGCTTGTAGCTGTACAATGCCCGACCATTAAATGACAGAAGAAAAGTTCTACAATATTTACAATTTACTACAAAAATTTACAAATTAACTTAGGAATTTACAGTAAAGAATGTGCAAATAGCAGAAGAGATTATAAAGATAAGGATTATAAATTATAGGAATTATAGGATTATAGGAAATGTGTGGTGGTGCGTGTGGTGACGTGTGTGAGAGTCCAGTCTTATAGTGACGTGTTTGGGAGAGTCCAGTCCTACACCTGGTTCAGGCCCCGAATAGCCTGGGGGAAGAAGCTCCTCTTCATTCTCTCTGTTTTGGCCTTAAGGGAGCGGAAGCGCTTCCCAGACCTCAACAGTGAGAAGAGTCCATTGTTGGGATGGGAGAGGTCCATCATAATCTTCCTAGCTTTGGACTTGCACCGCTTGGTGTAGATGGACAGCAGGTCAGGGAGCTCTGATTGAATGATGCGTTCTGCCGAGCGCACCACACTTTGCAGATCTCGTCTGTCCTCCTTGGTGCTGTTCCCAAACCAGGTGCAGATGTTTGCCGTCAGGACGCTCTCGATGGTGCAGGAGTAGAAGTTCTTGAGCACCTTCAGTGGCAGATGGAAGTCTCTAAGTCTTCTGAGGAAGAAGAGACGCTGACGGGCTTTCTTAACCAAGGTGTTGATGTGACAGGACCATGACAGGTCCTGAGTGATGTGGACACCCAGGTATCGGAAACTGTCCACTCTCTCCACTGGCGTGCCACTGATGATGAGGGGTTTGTAATTCCTCGCCTGCTTTGTAGTGAAGTCCACGATCAGCTCCTTAGTCTTGCTGATGTTTAGGAGGAGGTTATTCTCCTGGCACCAGGTCTCCAGGTTCCTAATCTCCTCCAGGTAGGCCGTCTCGATGTTGTCGGAGATCAGGCCCACAACAGCAGTGTCGTCAGCAAACTTGACAATGGAGGTGGTGTCGGATGTGGCTACACAGTCATAAGTGTACAGTGAGTACAGCAGGGGGCTTAAAACACAGCCCTGAGGCACTCCAGTGCTGAGTGAGATGGAGGGGGAGACTTGTTTTCCCACCCTCACTGATTGGGGTCTGTCTGTGAGGAAGTTGAGGATCCACTGACACAGTGATGAGCTTAGAGGGAATTATTGTGTTGAATGCTGAACTGTAGTCCACGAACAGCATCCTAACATAATTCCCTCTGCCAGTGTCCAGGTGACTCAGGGATGTGTGGAGCAGGTGAGATATGGCATCATCTGTGGAACGATTAGTCCGGTAAGCAAACTGAAGTGAGTCGATGGTGGGAGGAAGTGAAGAAGTGATGTGATCTCTCATCAGTCTTTCAAAACACTTCATCACAATTGAAGTTAGTGCTACTGGACGGTAGTCATTGTGGCAAGCGGGCTGTTGTTTCTTTGGAACAGGGACAATAATGGACCGTTTGAAGCATGTGGGAACCACAGCTTGGGCCAGGGAGAGGTTGAAGATCTCCGTGAACACCGGTGCTAGTTGATCAGCGCAGGCTCTAAGGACCCGGCCAGGGATTGCATCTGGTCCTGCTGCCTTCCTGGTGTTCACCCTCCTGAAGGTGTTCCTCACGGCATGCTCTGTGATGACGAATGCATTTTCTTCACTGGTGCACTCCGAGCGCGCGCAGCCGTTTGTTGTTTTAATTGCTGCGGCGTCGAAGCGAGCATAAAACGTGTTCAGCTCATCAGCCAGTGAAGCATCGGCATTCATCATTGAAGAAGCTGGTCGTTTATAGTCCGTTATAGTCCGCAGTCCTTTCCACAGGCTCCTAGAGTCGCACTGTCGTAGCTGTGACTCTAGTTTTTCCCCGTAGCTCCGCTTTGCCTTTCGGACCGCGCTGCGCACGTTGTAGGACGCAGCCTTGTATAGGTCCATATTACCGGAGACAAGCCCTTCATTTTAGGCAGCGGTGCGTGATCTCAGAGCGTCGCGGATGTTTTTATCCACCCACGGCTTCTGGTTGGGAAACGTTCGGATGATAGTTCTTTCTGCTGTGTCGTCCGCTAGTTTCCCGATAAATCCCACAACCGTTTCCGTAAACATGTTGATGTCATCAGAGCTGCGCCGAAACATGTCCCAGTCTGCGTCATCCAGTGCGTCCTGCAGCGCGGCCACCGATTGGTCCGTCCAGCGAGCGACCTCCCTCCTGATTGGTGGTTGCTGCTTTAGCCTTTGTTTGTAAGCAGGTATGAGGAAGATGGCGGAATGGTCCGATTTTCCAAATGCCGGCAGGGGTTGAGCCTTGTAACAGTTCTTGAACGGGGTGTAGCAGTGGTCTAATGTCCTCGTGCCCCGGGTGGGGCAGTTGATGTGCTGGTGAAGGTTGTGAAATGTCCGTTTGAGATTCACTCTGTTAAAATCTCCCATAACAATGAGTGCGGCATCTCGGTGAAGTGTTTGTTGATGTGTGAGAGCCTCATGTAGCTCACATAAGGCAGTGTCCGAGTCCGCGTGAGGCGGAATGTAAACAGTGCAGGCAATGACCGCAGTGAATTCCCGAGGGAGATAGAAAGGGCGACACTTAACGATCAAAAGCTCCAGATTGGGCGAGCAAGAGCGTGTGAGTGGGGAGATGTTTGTGCTGTCGCACCATCTGTTGTTCACCATCAAACACACTCCACCACCTCTTTTCTTCCCCGACTCCATTGTCCTGTCCATGCGGTAAACCGAAAAGAACCCCGTCGGCTGCACGGCGTGGTCTGGTATCGCTGGGTTCAGCCAAGTCTCGGTGAAGCAGAGGAGGTTGCAGTCCCGAATGTCTCTCTGGAACTTGATTCTGGCTCTGGGGTCATCAAGCTTGTTCTCGATGGATTGAACATTGGCTAGCAGGATACTGGGCATGGGTGCGCGGTGTGCGCGAGCCCGTAGCCTGTTCCTGATGCCGGCTCTTTTACCTCGAGGCCGTCGCTTAGGGTCGCGTCCTTTGTTCTCTCTCAGATGGTAGTATAAGGGAAGATTTACAAGACGGTAGTATGGTATGCAGATTGTTAGTATGACAAAGGAGGATGCTACAGATTGGGTGAGCTAAAGGAAGATGATCCACTGTGGTGACCCTCAAAGGGAGCAGCTGACAGAAAAAGAGTTATTTATCGATTATTTTTGTTGGTGTTGCCACATCAGTATTGATGAGGATAAAGAGTTTTTTCCTCAAAGAAAGTCTACCGGTATTAGTATCTGCATCCTTCATAGACTTAAAAGCTCTAAGAACCCACAGACTTCAGACAAATTTCACTCTTGAATCCAAAAGTCTTATGTTCCACTATATCTTAATAAAAGTTATAAAAATTCAAAGTTGCTTTGATGAAGGGTGAACTTCTTCCATGACATAGCTTATGATTGGTTGTAAAGCACAGATACTTTCAAATGAATTCTCTCTACTTCACAGGATGAAGTGGTGGCTTCTCTGGTCGCTGGTGTTTTTTCTGTCACAACAAACTTCTACGGATTCTCCTCCAAAAACACCCTGCAACACAACGCAATATAAAAATTCATTAGGTCAGGGTTCCTGCAAGGATCGGTGTCACAATAGTCACAATATAGGTAGGATGTTTTAATCAATATCAATATCATTTGTATTTCTGCGGCACATTTAAAAGCAACAAAATTGACCAAAGTGCTTCACAATTAGTGAAGAACAATAGAAAAACATATACAGAAAAAGACAATATATTTAACATAAGAAAAAACAAACAAATATAAAAAATATAAAACAAGTTTGATGGTACTCAAACTTAAATTGAATTAAAAGCCAACATAAAAAAGTGAGTTTTAAGACGGGATCTGAAAGGCTGTATAGACTCTGAATATGAATATTGACTGGAAACTTAATCCAGAGTCTAAATGCTGCACCTACGAAGGCCCGATCTCCTCTATGATTCAGTCGAGACATCAGCTATACTAAGAGCATCTGGATAGATGATCTCAGTGCTCTTTTGGGGTTATATATGTTGAGGAGTTTGCTTAAATAACTGGGTGCCATGCCATTTAAATGTTTAAAAGAATCTTAAAATCAATACGAATACAGAGAAGGAGCCAGTGTCAAGTTGCTCACTGGAGCAATGTGTTCATACAATCTAACAACTGTTAAAAGACATGCAGCAGCATTTTGGAATAACTGCAAGCAATGGACAGGTGAGTGTTGAAGACCCAAATAGAGAGAACTGCAGTAATCCAGTCTAGAGGTGATGAAGGCATGAATAGGGTCCTTAGGAGAAAGATAAGGCTTCGCTTGGCAATTTCACGTAACTTGTAAAAACTGTTTTCCACAACTGTGGACACTTGCTTCTCTAATTTAAAAGAGCCATCTAAAAACACTGAGATTTCTTACAGTGTGAGAATGATGGACCAAGAGGACCAAGGGTATCAGTTAACTTATCCAAAGGGACATAACTTCCAAAAACAATAACTGCTGTCTTATTGTTTTACTGTGTTTTCGATCACTGAAAATGGAGATTTTTAAAAACTCCTCCCATGGTGGAGATTTGCGAAAACTCAGTTTTTGTGTTTAGGTGAGAGATTTGGGCTGTGTCTCAATTCAAGGGCTGCCTCCTTTGGAGGCTGGATTTGAAGGCCGATTATGTCACAGCGATGCAACGAAGGCTGTCCCAATTCAAAGGCTTCTCCAAATGCGACAACAAATGCGTCCTTCATTTCCCCAAATTTGAAGGATGCGTCGGGTGTATCCTTCGTGGCCCAAATTATTCCAGAATTCATAGCGCAGCCCAGCCAATTCCACTTTCTACAATGGCAGCAGCTACTTAGTTGTAATATTACTGGTATTACCCTTTTCAATAATTTATTATTTAAACTATTATTTATAATATTTGGACAATAATATAAAAATACTTTTCAAATGCGGCAATAGCGGAGGAGCGCAACTAAAAAGTTTGAAATATTACTCTTTCTGGGTCACAAAATAAACTTTGAACATCAGGCGAGAATGTAGCTGTGTAAACTTCAAATATCTGCTCTGTTTATCAAGACATCATATATTTGCAAAAGTACCCTGACGATTTTGGAGACATCTGTTACCCACCAGCTCGATAGCTGACCGGGAGGTCAAGGCTCACTAGAGTAGGCGAGAACCCCAGACTCCCGGCACATTGTTTTCAGACTACTCGCTACTCAGGTTAAACATGATATATAAGTCACTTAGATAACTTTAAAATGTTATTGTTTAGCTTTTTTCAGTATTTTATTTGTTCCTGAATAAACTGGTTTGGCTGAGATTAAAGTTATAGTTTTCACACAGTTGAATAAACGTCAAACAGAAAACTGATTAAACAGAAGTGTGAGATGGTAGAGAATTTACTCCAGTGTCCTGTTATAGTTTACATAGCAAGGAGTAGATGGCTGAGTTTATTAAATTCTGCTGAGACAGCGGTGACGTAAATCTGAAGGCTACACTGTCCAATTTCACAGATTCGCACTTACGGCCTTGTTGGTCTTTGGAGGACCTGGCCCACGTGAAGACCACGAAGGCCAGGTCCTCTAAAGGATGCAGCCCCTGATTTGAGACACCGCTTTAGTCACGCAACATCAAAGGTGTTTGCCTTTTTTGACGTTATGCTGTGCGCCAGGTTATTGTTTACATGAGATTAATTTCTACAATGGCGGATATAGACAAATTGCTGTTGCTGTTAATCTAGTTTTTACATGCTTACATATACAAACACAGTAACTGTCCCTCCATTTAAAAAGACAGAGGCGTCAGAGTAAACTTCTCCATTCAACACAGACGCTCTCACAACCTAAATCTCAACGCAGATGTCGGATTTGAATAAATTACATTTTTTAAATTAAATTTATGTCTGCTGTATGCATTTTTTTTATTCCTAAGTTGTGAGTCTACGCAGCAGCCAAAATACTGTCTTTGATTATTAACACTTGAAATCATCAAGGTACTTGAAAAGTAACACAAAATTAGCTGCCTTTCTAGAAAAACACCAAAACTTTCAGAAGTAGCCTACTTGAGGTTTGTCTGTGAAGGTTCTCAGTCATCCAGGTCATTGTAGTCTGAGGAGCTTGGAAAGAAAAGCATCTGGAGCTTCTTCAATTCTAAGGTCAAATGGTGGAGAGTCCCATAGGGCTTTAATCTGGAACTCTCCACCATTTGACCTTAGAATTGAAGAAGCTTCTCGGATGTCATTTGAAACGTCTTCAAGCAACTTAAAGAAGTCCAGATGCTTTTCTTTCCAAGCTCCTTAGACTACTTGAGGTTTACTCTCTCGTTGTGCGTGTCGACAGTTAAAAGAAGATCATTAAAAATTCTTAAAAGTGCAATTTCAGTACTGTGATGAGAACCAGATTGGAACCCTTCCCAAATGCCATGATCATCTAAAAAGGTCTGAAGTTGCTAAAAAACTACCTTTTCCAAAATTCTGGACATAAAAGAGTTTAGAAACTGGCCTGTAGTTAAAAAAGAACATTTGGATTATGATTTTTCTTCTTAATAATGGGTTGCACAACAGCATGTTGAAAGCAGCTGGTACACAACCTAATGACAAGGAATTTAATAAGAGTAAAACATTAGGCCCAATAATGTGAAGAGCTTCCTCGAAAAGGCGAGAAGGAAGAATATCCTGAGGGGTATTAGAAGGTCTTAAATGATCAATTACTTCCGTTAAGACAGAAAAAGTCACAGGCTCAAACTGATGAAAATGAGCTGAGTTCTTAGAGAGAAGATCTAGGTCAAACACTGCCTGTGAATGTGGAGACCGTAAAGCGGATATTCTTTTAATAAAGTGCAGAGGAAGTCTCCATGGGAACAGTGGCACAGGGGTTAATCACAGAATTAAACATTTTAAAAAGAACTCGGGGCTTGTGACTGACCTGTGACTAAGATGCTTGTTTCTATGCTTTAGGTTTGAAGTGTCTCTCCCACGCATCTTTGTTCTTGGGTAATACAGTAAATAAAAATGTACCAGAGTTTACAGGTGAAAATGTGAGAACTCCTGTAGGACTTTTAGATATTAAATTAATATATTGAATGTAGTAAAAATGTGAAAATTGATGTTATTTTACAGATGATTCCTGCTGCTGTATGAACTATGTAGACAACATTTTGGAAACTGGAAGCATGGATGACACTATCAAGTAAACACTCTCATTCCAAATCACAGCACACTTTTTTATTTCAATTGTTTGGAGTTTTATGTACGTAGGAGTACAACACAGAGTTAAGATTTTAAGGTATATAGTATGCAGGGCTCTAGACTAACTTTTTGACATGGGCGCACCGGTACGCCTAACTTAAAAAATTTAGGCGTACCGGCACAAAAGTTAGGCGCACTCAAATTTTTCAACCGCATCGCTTAACACCGCAGTTTTACATGTGCACTTTCTTTGGGGGGGGAAGTCCATACAGACAATATTAATTTCTAAATTATTAACTAACAAACTTGTGCTTAAAGTGCTTTGTCAATATTGTAGAAAATGTTAAAAACTTAATCATCATCTTGGCCTCCTCTGACGACCTGTTTGCTGCTGTCTGCTGCTGAAAGGCCGTGGGGAGAGGGGACACTTGGGCAGTGCATTTACTGCAGCATATAATGTGCTTTTTCAGCATTCAAATATTGATGGCACCGTGTCAGAGCACTGGCTATGAATTTCAGACAGATCAGGCCTTAACTTAACAAAAAAGTTATCAATAGTTCTTTTCATCTTTTCTTATTACCCACAGCTACAGTACATCCACTTCTCTCAGGCCTAGGCTGCTCACTAGGGCTGAGTATCATCACTGATTTCTATAATCCATTCAATTCCGGTTCTCAAAGTCCTGATTTGATTCAATTTAGCCTCAGACAGTCAGAAATATTATAATTCTGATCATTTATCAGTACTGATACACATGAGACTTCATCAGAATTGTGAAAATCACAGCAGATGCCTTTGTGTGAAAGTAACTGAGAATAAAACACAGGAAAACATGAAGGAGATTTTCCTGGTCTGGCTTTTTATAGCAGATAACCTTAAAAATATTCTGCAATTTTGCATAATTTTAAGAAATTAAAATTTCTTCAGTATTGAACAGCAGAAATTAGGCTTTCTTGTCCGAGGTCATTTAAGTGAAAAAAGAAAAAGCGCTGTAAACAACGCTAGACTGGTGGGTAATAAGCGAATGAATAATGCAGAAAACAGATTTGAGACGGGAAACTGTTCCTGAAGTACAGAGAGAGAGAGAGCTGTGCAGGAAGTGTGATTTTTATCGTAGTGGAAGCAAAACAGCAAAAGTCAGAGGGAATTCATGACGACATTGATCAAATGTGAAGCGCAGTTTGCTGCTTCTTTTGCTGCAGGCTCGGTGAATTTTGGTTGGAGAGAGGCAAAACCTGCAGCTCAGAATCAGCGCAAAAAGACGTAAACACAGTGCGGACCCGAAGAATCGCTAAGCTCCGACAGCGTGTCCGTGTTCAGGCCGTCGGGTGAGAAAGCCGAGAAAGACGAAGCTGATTCTGATGTGTTGGGTCCGCTCCGTGTTTAGGTCTTTGTGTGGAATCCGTTAATGAATTGATATCGCTTTATTCAAGCTACTCACCTCTCTCTTCCACCTGCACTTTCAACTGGACCACGGCCAATCAGAGAGGTCCCGCCCCTGACTATCTCTGATTGGTTTAGTCCACGATAGGGGCATAATGTGTGTCTGTTGTTGACCACACGGAGAGTTACAGAGATTTTTTTTTTGTTACCGGAACAGTTGGTCGCACCTGTGCGACCAAATATTTATTTTTAGTCGCACCACTGAAAAATTTGGTCGCATTTGCGACCAAATTGGTCGCACTCTAGAGCCCTGGTATGTATATACCTTAAGTATATACCTTAAGTATACCTTATGTATGTAGTATAAGAATTAATGAGAGACAGCAAAATGAGTCACGCTAATATTTTCTTGTCCTTTTCCACAAGCGCAATTGAGGAACTAGAAGATTTCATAGCGAAAGGAAAAATAAACGGGAGCCATTTATCAATGACTTCTGACCATATTGTTGCTCTCCAGTATGAACCCAATGACATGTTCAACGGCTTCGATATTCATGCGAGTGATGAGGTATTTAAAAAAAATCTGATTTCATATTAATTTAAAAATGATTGTGACAGTAACTAACTTGCTTTAAAAGGATGTGCATACATACATTCACTTTCTGGTTATGATTTTTTTTTATATGAAAATATTTATTATCACTGAAGAAAAAAAGATGGAATGTTTGACATTGGGAAATCAATAGGATACAAACAGTGTACATGTATATTGCTTACATTTTTCATAAGCAACAAAACAGGTTGTATATTATTACTTTTGCTATGTAGCACCTCAACATTTACTTTATAGATTAAAATTTGGTGCTGCTTCAAAGAGTATGAATCTTAATGATGTGTTATGTTGTTCCAGATTAGATGCTTAAATATATTTAATTATTTTCCTAATATTCATTGTCAGAACATTATCTTAGTTTTTTTGCAACAAAGAAATCATACCCATCAGTCTTAGTTGAGAGTTTCATTGTGTTATTACAGGCATTCACATGAATGAATGTTTCTCTTCTTGTTTGATAATATAGGAAATATCATATGATCATCTTCCAAGCAGAACAGTTAGTGTTCAGCTGCCGAAAGAACTGAATCCTGGACTGAACAACACGATTGTGTTCCTCAAGCTCAAGTGGCCTGAAAAGAAACAGGTCAGGGAAATGATTTTGTGTTATAAAATTTACATTTTGTGTATGTACATAGATTTCACAATGCTAACTCAACTTCTTTGTTTGCAGACCATATGAACTAGACATATGCACCAGAAATGCTGACTTTGAGTGCACATTATCCTCAACATTACATTTTTATTTTTTATTTTACAATTGTCATGGGTCATGCTATACAACTATCTTAAATGCTGAACCACTAATAAAATAATTAAAGTAAAATTGCACTGCAGTAACTTATTCTCCACAAGTTTTCCATTACCACACAACATGAATCACAATAACTTACAGTTGAAATGTATCAGCTGAGGAGGCGCAGTGACTTTAATGTGTGGGCTTAGATCAATGACTGGTGTCATGGTCTTGGGTCATGTGACCCAGTGTTTCTGAGTTTCATGTTATTTTGTTATTTCATCTGTATTCGAGTTTCTTTTCAGTTATCTAGTTATTCGGTCATGCGTAGTTTGCAGTTTAGTTCATGGTTTATCAGGTTCCCCATGTGTCATGTTTACATCTCCATGTTTCCTGTTCTATTTTGAAAGACTCCAGTGTTCTTTGTTCATTGTATTTAGTTTCACTTCCGCTGTCCTGTCATTGGGTTCATGTGTTTCAGCTGTGCTCCCATGTGTGGCCACTTCCCTTGATCATCCCTTGTGTGTATTTAGTCTTTGTGTTTCTTTCAGTCAGGGTTGAGTCGTCTATTTAACTTCCCCAAGTTATGTCAGGTTTCAGGACTCCGTGCTGGTCCTGTTGCTTTCATGTATACGTTTCATAGTGGTTTCATGTTCCAGCACAGAGTCCTGTTTATAGCTGACTCAGTCATATTCATTATTGTCACCTTGTCTTAGCCTTCCCTGTGTCAGTTTTTAGTTTTCCCATTTCAGCTTTTAGTTTTGTTTTGCCTGCTTTCTGTTGTTTGCCACGTTAATCAGCCAAAATCAAGGCTCACTTTTCATTTCAAGTTTAGTACTGTCTCCTTGTCTGTGTCTGCACCTGGATCCTCACACTCCCACACCCGGCCCGCCTCCCGCAGACCGTGATAGTACGACTCGACCATGTCAGTTCCGGTAGACAATCCAAAGGAGGTTGGGGAGGAGCTGGGGAGGCTCCGCCACATCTGCGATTCCATCTGCGGGTCCAGGGATCCTATGGCAGTGAGCATTGGATTGGTGGCTGCGGACGCCACTTCTCTAAAAGAGCCGCGCCTCAGCCAGATGACGCAACTTGTGGAAACTTTTGATTCTCTAGCCCCGCTAAAAGAGGGGCTCCATGCCCACGTGCTAGCTCAAGCTGTCAGGGGCGCTGCCTTGCCTCAGTGCTCAGCATCACTGCCTCACGGCCCCAAGGGGATTTGGGTCGACTTGCTGAGGCTGCACTCCAACCCGGAGTCCTCTGAATCCACGTCTCCGCCAGGGGCCAGCCACTCGCCCTCACTGTCTCGGTCTGACCACCTGTCGCCTGCCTCGTTTCTCGTTTCGTTTTCTATCGCCTGAGAGCTCTACTGAATTCTCTCAGCCCACCTCAGCTGCTTCCCCTGGGAGCTCTGCTGGGCTGTCTCAGTGTTCTGTCTCTACTGAGACCTCGTGCGTGCTGTCCCCACAGTCTGCAGCAACTTTCACCGAGGGCTCAGGCAAGCCAATCCAGCCCACAATAGACTATGTGTTGCCGGAGCCTGAAAGGCAACCCGAGCTGGCTGTCCATTTCACAGAGATCCAGCTAACTTCGCCTCAGCCAGAGGTTTCCACACCGTCTGGCCTTGCATCTGCTCCAGCCAGAGAACCCAGCCAGCATCAGGTCAAGTCAGCTGGGGGGCCTGAGGGGCCTGTCCAGCCTCATGTTTCGCCAGCTGGAGGTTCCAAGGGGCCTGTCCAGCCATCTGCCAATGCTGGAGGGTCTGTGGGGCTCGTTCAGCCCTCAGTGCCACCATCAACACCACCTGATCCGTCGCCATCTGGCCCATGCAAGTCCAGCATCGCACGGTTGGCGGCCACGTACCAGCACCGCACGGTCGGTGGCAACTTTTCAGGCCATCTGTGGTGTCATAGACATCCTCCTGAGCCTCCGTCGCCGGTGCTTTTCGTGCAGCCAGCCTCAGGAGCAGTTTTGCTTTGGACTCTTGTGTTGTCAGCCGTCGGGTCGACCTTTGGAATGGAAGCTTCATGGACTCTTGTCTTGCTGACCTCTGGGTCGACCTCCAGAACCATCTTGTTTTGAACTGCGTACCTTGAACCTTCAAAGTTATGCTTTCTTGACCTTTTTTCTTTTCTTTTTTTCTCTGCTCATGTTTGGTCTGGGGTCCTTGTTGGGGTTTTATTGTTGGTTGGTTTAAGGCTCGCTTTTCATTTCAAGTTCAGTACAGTCTCCTCGTCTGTGTCTGCACCTGGATCCTTCCACTCCCACACACGGTCCACCCTCCGCAGACCGTGACACCAAGGTGCTCAAGTAACAAGTCCACATGAATGCCAGGCCCCAATGTTTTCTAGTAAATCTCTGCATTATATTGAAATAAATTGTAGACACTTCAGGTCTCAATGATTTAATAGTGCTATTTATTGGAGTAAGAGAGATAAGATAAGATAAGATAAGATAGAACTTTATTAATCCCTCGGGTGGGTTCCTCTGGGAAATTCGACTTCCAAAAAGCACAGCAACGACCGAAGTTACAGTTACAGAATTGTTTTTTTTTATATATATACACATACATATATATATATATATATATATATATATACATATATATATATATATATATATACACATATATATATATATATATATATATATATATACACACATATATATATATATACATACATACATACATACATACATACATACATACATACATACATATATATATATATATATATATATACACACACACACACACACACACACACACACACACACACACACACACACACACACACACAAATACAGAGACAAATATAAATAAAATATACAAAGGGGATAAATAGAATAAATAGGAATAAAAAATAAAAATACAAGTGAATTGCACATTTCAAGTATTGAGTCTATTGCACTGTTGACTATTTACAAAAAGTATTGCACAAGGTATTGTACAGTGAGGTGAAGAGGCACTACAGCTTAGTTGTTCCCCCCTCCTTTGTCCTCCTGTTTCCCCTCCCTCTCCCCTCCAGAGAGGAGTTAAACAGTTTGATGGCGTGTGGGACAAAGGCGTTTTTAAGTCTGTTAGTTCTTGTCTTGGGGAGAAGCAACCTGTCACTGAACAGACTCTTCTGATTGTTTATGGCCGTGTGCAGAGGATGCCCAGCAGTGTTCATAATGTCCATCAGTTTCTTTAATGTCCTTTTCTCTGCCACTGTCACCAGAGTGTCCAGCTTCATGCCGACCACAGAGCTAGCCTTCCTGATCAGTTTCTCCAGCCTGGATGAGTCCTTCTTTGCTGTGCTGCTCCCCCAGCACACCACAGCATAGAAAAGTACTCCAGCAACCACCGACTGGTAAAACATCCTCAGGAGCTTCCTGCAGATGTTAAAAGACCTCAGCCTCCTGAGGAAGTACAGTCGGCTTTGGGCTTTTTTTATACAGGTGCTCTGTGTTGCATGACCAGTCCAGTTTATTGTCCACCCACAGCCTGAGGTACTTGTACTTGTTGACCACCTCCACCTCCTCCCCCTCTATCTGAACCGGCAGTGGACCTTCTCTGGACCTCCCGAAGTCCACAACCAGTTCCTTAGTCTTTGAGGTGTTGAGTTGCAGGTGGTTTGTGTGACTCCATGCGACAAAGTTCCTCACCAGACTTCTGTACTCCTCTTCCTGATCATCCCAGATACACCCCATGATGGCCGTGTCATCTGCAAACTTCTGAATATGGCATAATTCAGAGTTGTAGCAGAAGTCAGAGGTGTACAGGGTGAAGAGAAGAGGGGACAGCACAGTTCCCTGTGGTGCTCCTGTGCTGCTGACCACAGTGCCAGACGTGATGTCCTTCAGCCTGACGTACTGTGGTCTGTCGGTGAGGTAGTCGGAGATCCAAGCCACCAGGCAGGGGTCCACCTCCATCCTGTTCAGTTTTTCCTGAAGCATACAGGGCCGGATGGTATTAAAGGCACTGGAAAAGTCAAGAAACAGTATCCTGACCGTGCCTTTTCCCCCATCCAGGTGTGAGTGGGCTCTGTGTAGGAGGTACAGGATGGCATCCTCCACTCCGACACCCGCCTTGTATGCAAACTGTAGTGGGTCCTGGGCATGTTGTACCTGTGGTCGGAGGAAGTTGAGGAAGAGCCGCTCTAGAGTCTTCATAAGATGTGACGTCAGTGCCACCGGTCGGAAGTCATTCAGCTCATTGGGCCGGTTCTTTTTGGGGACCGGGACGATGCAGGATGTCTTCCATAGGGCGGGCACTCTCCCCAGTCGCAGACTGAGGTTGAAGACTCGTTGTAGCGGCTCCCCAAGTTCAGCAGCACACGCCTTTAGCATCCTAGGACACACCTTGTCTGGGCCTGCTGCCTTTCTGGGGCGAAGCTTCCTCAGTTGCCTCCTGACCTGATCCACTGTGACACTGGGAGATGTTTGGGAGGAGGGGAGGGGGGGAGATGTCTTGCTGCTGAGAGAGGGATTGGAGGAGGGGGGTGTCATGGTGTCAGGAAGGGGGGGAAGCGAGGGAGGCAGGAGAGTGGGGAGAGGACTCTGTAGTGAAGGTGAGGGTGGGGGGGTTGTGGGCTGGTCAAACCTGTTGAAGAAGTTGTTGAGTTCGTTTGCCTTCTCCACAGTCCCCCCCACTGTGCTTTTCTTGGTGTTGTGGCCTGTGATGGTTTTCACACCATTCCAGACCTCCCTCATATTGTTCCTCTCCAACTTCTGCTCCACCTTCCTCCTGTAGGTGTCCTTTGCTTCCCTCAGGCAGCGTTTCACCTCCCGCTGTGCTGCTTTCATCTCCTCCTTCACTTTGCTCCTGAAAGCCTTCTTCTTCATGTTGAGGACAGCTTTGACTTCCTGTGTTACCCACGGTTTGTTATTAGGATAACACCGTACCGTCTTAGCAGGGGCGACTGTGTCCACACAAAAGTTGAGGTAGTCTGTAAGACAGTGTGTCGCCCCCTCTATGTCCTCACCATGTGGGCTCAGGAGCACATCCCAGTCTGTGGTGTCATAGCAGTCTCTCAGAGCATCCTCCTTTTCTGGGGTCCATCTCCGGATGGAGCGCGTTGTGACAGGCTGCCTTTGGACGAGGGGTGTGTATTGTGGCTGTAGGTAAACCAGGTTGTGGTCTGACTTCCCTAGTGGGGGGAGGGGGGTGGCTCTGTATGCATCTCTCACATTAGCATACAGTAGGTCAATTGTCCTGTTGCTCCTTGTGGGACAATTCACAAACTGGTGAAAAGCAGCCAGAGTAGAATCCAGTGTGGCATGGTTAAAGTCTCCAGATATAATAATGAAAGCCTCGGGGTTTTGTGTCTGAAGTCTTGCTGTGACTGTGTGTATTTTCTCACAGGCAGCTGTTGCGTCGGCCCTCGGAGGGATGTAAACACACACACAGATCACATGACTGAACTCCCGAGGTAGATAATATGGCCGCAAGCTAACAGCTAGCAGCTCCAGGTCCGGACGGCATACCGAAACTTTAACGGAGACGTGTCCAGGGTTACAGTATCTGTTGTTAACGTAAACAATGAGTCCCCCACCTCTGCTTTTTCCGCTGGCCTGCGTGTCCCTATCGGCTCTCACGGATGTGAAACCGCATAGGTCTACGTTAGCCTGCGGCATTAGCTCGGTTAGCCACGTCTCCGTGAAGATAAACAAGCTGCACTCACGGTATAGTCTGTGGTTGTTCAGAGCGCACAGTTCGTCAATCTTATTCTGTAACGAGTATGTTCTCTTGCCTGGAAATATATGAAAATTAGTGGATTGTTGTTATTAGTATTACTGGTAGAGCAGCAGAGTCATCATTTTCATGTTACGATCATATAATTTTACCAAGGAATTCAAATGGACTGTGCTCTGATCTCTGCACATCATACTAGTAAGAGAAACACAACAAATTATTATGAGTGCGAAAATAATTGAATTTGAAATTCAGTTTAAAAAGTTTCTATGCTGTTCTTAAAAATTCTTTTGGAGTACTTCTGTTACAATTCCATTTTGCATAATCTGTCATGATCCTGGGTCTTTTGACCCAGCGTTTTGTGTTTTCTATTATTGTGATGTATTTTGGTTCTGTTCTTCCTCAGTTTAGTGTTTAGTCATTTCTTCCTGTGTATTCCTCTGTGTAAAGTCCGTGTTTCTTAGTCTGTGGCTTTGCATGTGTGAGTTCCTGTTTTATTTTGAAGGTCTGTGCCTCTTGTCAGTGTTTCTAGTTTCGCTTCCCCTTGTCTCGTTATGTCCAACTAATCCCAGCCGCGTTTCCCATTCCCTGATTGCCCTGTGTGTATTTAAGCCCTGTGTTTTCGTGTGTGTTGCTGGTTCGTCTGTGTGATCTCCCGCCGTCTCATGTTTTCTCTCGGTGGCTCCCTGCATCTCTGTTTTTGGTTTCAGGTTTGTTTTGTTAGTTTTTCCAGTTTAGGTTGTATTCTCGCCTCGCCGTTTCTGTTTGTTTTCACACACTTTATAAAATAAAGCTCACTCTCATCAGAAGTTGCATCTTGGGTCATATTCTCCAACTCCACACGTCTGCTATGCCAGACGTAACATGATCACTCTAAATATGAACTTGCAGTCAACTTCACAGGTGCTGTATTGTATTGTTAGTGTGCAGAAACTGTTTTTGTACTGATCCTTTAGTATGCTGTGTATTCAGAATATTTTATATCCAGTGTGTTTTGGGTTTTTTTCTTTTTTTTTGAATTTAAAATTTTTGTAAATCATGCAGATAGAGGACCCTCATGACATAATAAGTTTGTTTTCAACATCATACCTTATGACTCAATGAGCTAATGTTTAAGTAAACTGTGGTGAAAACGTGGAATATGTCAACGTTTTCACTACAGGAACATTAATTTAATGTTTAATTTAGTGATATAATAGTGCAGTCATTTATTTATTTTAAAAATGCTGATGATGTGAGTAACAGTGCATTAGTTTCTAAACTTTTCTAATGTTGAGCTTATAAATTTAAAGACCCCTTTGGGAGCCGCTCCAATTTTAGTGATAAGAAGAAACACACAACAGGGCCAGTGGCTGTAGCTCAGGAGGTAGAGCAGGTCACCTCCTAAGGTTGGCAGTTTGATCCCTGTCTGCTCCAGTCTGTGAGCCAAATATTGTTGGGCACATAGTAACCACAAGTTGCTCTCTGATGTATCCATCAGAGTATTAATGAGTGTAAATGAAAATAATTATTAATGAAAGTGCGAATATAAAGCACGTTAAGTATTCAGAGTAAAAAATTGCTATATAAGAACGAATCCATTTACCATTATTTTTTTACATTTTGTTTTTAAATATGGAGATATTAAGAGTTCAGCTTTCACACAGGCCGTAATATTTTACAAAACAGGATGTGGCACATTCAACCAACTGTGCAGAAATAGATGCTCTTTAGCTCTTTGCAATAATGCATAAAATGTGATTACAGTAAATACAATTTAATATGCAGGTTTATGTAAGAAGGTTTATGCCTAAGGGAAAAAATCAACAACACCTTTAAATATGATGCAAATAATAGTAGATGTATTTCAGAATAGACAAAGCTTAGATTAATCTTTCTTGTGAAAACCAACTGATGAATTTGTGTTTTATTGTAGAGGATGTTAGGATCCCAATATGAAGTGTATGATCGATTACTGGTTGGCCTGAGTGTGGAGGGCAAGAACATATCAGGACTACAGCAGCGTGTCAATATCACCATCAAACTTACCAGGGAAATAAATGTAACTGCTTCTGAATTTTATCATTTACTCTATTTTGGCCTGTTAACATTATATTATTAAATACATTTTATATTCAACAAATTCACATAAATTAGGTACGTGTAATAAAAACATGTTAACATGTAATATTTCTGTGACATAGGAAACCCAAAACGCCTTGTGCCACTTCTTTAACTTGTCAAGAAAAAGTGAGTAACCAAGCTTCACATTATCATTAGTGTCTAACATGAACATTTATTTTATAAACCAGAGTCATTGTTGTTTGTGGTTTTTCTCAAAATCACAAAGATGCGCTGATATGACCTGGATGTAATAGCATCTTATGCATAACTGATCTCTTTGTTTGACTTATCAGATTTCAGTCAGGATGGCTGCATTACCCTATGGACACGTGGTGAAAATCATCTCACCTGTTCCTGTGACCATCTCACATACTTTGCTGTGCTCCTGGTAGGAGTCAACATATTCATTATAAAAAGTCTAATTCAAGAATTATGTGTCTTTAGACTAAATAATACTTCATCAACAAAATATTGACAAACACCTCAGTAATAAAATGGGAAATCTCTCTTCATTTATCTTAACAACCATTTTCTGATCTTCTTCATAGTTGGCAGGTGTGTTACTAATAATCCAACACGTTCATGTTTCTCATGCTTCGGTAAAAAGTTGTTCTGTGTTACTTTTTCCCCAGTAGTGACACTGTGTGTGTGGAGAGGCAAACATAACAACACAGATGTGTTTCTCTGTCTTTGTGAAGACATCAGTGATGGGAATAACGGCATTACAAGTAACGGCGTTACTAACAGCCTAATATATACGCGTGGTTTTTTTCATCAATAGTTTTGTTACATTTACTGTCTAAGGACAGAGCTAGCAAGCACTCTCTGCTTATTACCAAAAAAACAAAAAACCTGCCCTTTCGTGTTGGTGGAAAATGCACCATGTCGACCAATCAAAAATGATATAGGTAGAAAACAGGAGTGATATACCTGCTGCTGTCAGACCTGCAGGTATCAGGCTGTGATATTCTCCTTTGTAGTGGAAAGAAATATTTGGAGTGGCACAAATAATTTGTGTGACATCTTATTGAATGCAGAACACCTGATTGTTATGTTAATAGTTTGAAATGGTTATAAAAAAATCAAGGTAAAAGGTAAATGCCTGCAAATAACTTTGTTGTTTGCAAAACTTGTGCATAAGATTTTAAAATTGAAAATACAATTCATTGAAATACAATTCATTAAACATGTTTGTGGTTGTTACAGTAAAATATATAACTTTTTCTATTCTGATTTTGTTTTTTTGTCTGATTGTAGATCAGTTGTGTTAATACAGTATGTCAAAATGAAAACACAACTTTAAATTCAGACACGTTAGGTTGTGCTGAAAAGGATGATACCAAATAAGGCAAAGTAAATAGTTTTTCAAGGCAAACTGTAACTCAGTTACTAACTCAGTTTATTTTTTGAAGAAGTAACTAGTAACTATAATTAATTAGTTTTTCAAAGTAACTTGCCCAACACTGGAAGACTTTCACTGAATTTAATCTGTTCCTAAGTCCTTTAATTCAAAGTTTAACCATCATAAGAAATCACGTCCTAAATTAAACTAACTTTGATTATTTTAATGATTTATAGAGCATTTACTGAAAAACTTGGAAATTCAACATTTCAACCCTGGAGTGTTTTTAACGATATTACAGTACTTTTCTTCCTTTACTTCTGTTACCCATCCTAATCTCTTTTTTCCTTTTCATTTGTATGTTGTAGATCAAGGTCACAGAACTATATGGTTTGGGACCCATAGGAAAAAACATAAATTGAAAGTTAGATTAACTTTAGGAACATGAATAGTGTATTTGCTAAAAGCTTGTTTGGAATCAGTTTGTTGGTGCAAATATATTATTCAATGCCCTTAAACCTGTGCTACTTTTGCCATTTTTCATAGGATGAACTGAAGAAATGGGGAAAAAAAAACTGTGCTTCTGCAACAAACTGCTAGTAACAATGATACAAACTAGTTTAAAATAAAATTATAAGAAGAATCCTTAGAAGCTAAATATAAAGAAATGAGGGGTGACTTTCATGATACTAACATTACTGCATGCTTAAAATGATACTCTGTCAAAATAGAAAGATGCCCTTGATCTGTATCATTCCTGATACTACCACTAGATGCCAAAACAAAAATGTCCACATAGTCATCTTTTCCTGCTACAAATACTCACAACTCATGACTGTAACCTTTATTCCTCTGTTAGTGCCATCTGTACTCATCCAATGTTCATTGTTTAATTGATTTGTCCCCATCTTATCTGTGTAATTTTTCTCTAATCTACATCAGCTCTTTATACTTTGTGTGTCTTTTTGTTTTGAATTTTAGCTCACAATGGAGATGCTGCAAAACAATGTGAAAGTGCATTTTCTCCACAGGTCACTGCTTCCCCATCACCTAAAGACCAGGAGATTTTAACATACATCACTCTGATTGGCTGCAGTCTGTCTCTTTTTACCCTGGTCATCACTGTTTTTCTCTTCATCACAAATAGGTAATTTTCTGTTTTCTGATTGATGACATCCTTCAAAACTTAATCCTCCCCATTTCTAATAGCATCCTCCTCTCCTGCTCCCATCAACTCTTTAGCATTTTCTCTCATCAGGTTCGCCTCACTTATTGTCAATTAATTATCCTTTTTGTCTTTTTTTTGCATTATTTTAATCTTTTTTCCTCTAATCCCATCGTTTCTCATCTGTATTGTCTTTATTCCCTTTCCTTCTTTCTTCCTTACTGGATTTTCCATTTTTTTCCAAACAAAATATGACCAAATAATCTGCTTGAAAGTTGTCACTTACCATGAATCACAACTCCTGTATTTGCCAGAAAAGTCAGAGAAGATGTTTCTATGAGGGTCCACATCAACCTCGTGATTGCACTTATCCTCCTCAACCTGCACTTCCTGATCAATCAAGCAGCGGCAGCAGTGTCCTCCTTTGGGCTCTGTTTATACATGGCTCTTGCCCTTCACTACTCCCTGCTGGCCACTTTCATCTGGATGGCGTTGGAGGGATTCCACCTCTACCTTCTCTTAGTCAAAGTCTTCAACATCTACATCAAGAGATACCTGCTCAAACTCAGTGTGGTGGGATGGGGTGAGTGGAATAATTTAGGCATGAAAGTGTTTATCATCATCATCATCTGAATAATTCAATTCAATTTTATTCATATGGCGCTAAATCACAACAACAGTCACCTCAAGGTGCTTTATATTGTATAACTGTTCAGTTCTTGTGTTTCAGGTGTTGCTGCAGTCATTGTGTCAGTGGTGGTGATCATTGACAGAGGCTTTTATGGCCAAGTCCCTCTGGACAGCTCCAACAAAACTGCAATGTAATTCATATTTATTCATAAAATAAATATGCATCATACTTTCTGTATCTTGGCATGTTCACACTGTAGTCCTTTGTCATAAATGTAACATAAACATTAGGCAGCAAACCCAGTTTCACCAAAATTAAAATACTGAGAAGTTTCTGGTATATTTAACCACATGTATCTAAATCATCTGCAATAACACCTCTATGAAGTACAAAATGTACTTTTTAATTTCACAGAGTAAGAGACTAAAACACGGATCACCTACACTCCCTTTTTTTTTTTTAGATGCTATATAACCAATAACTATGTAAAGATGGGAACTACAGTGGGACTGTTCAGCTTGGTGTTCCTCTTTAACATGTTTATGTTTGGAGCGACAATCAGACGTGTCTTGATTCTACGCAAAAGCACAGAGGTACAGGCAGTTTTATGTTGCTATTGAAATTGATGTTTTCTATGTCAATATGTTCTGTGAAATCTCAAAACGCAACAAGAAATTAGTCTATTTAACAACAAAAATGAAGACCATCCCTCGTCACCACCATTAATTTTTATTTAATATGCATAGCTTCCTTTTAAAGGTTAGACTGTAGGATGGGCTGTCTGTTAGCGTTTAAGTCAAAGTAAATTCTATGAAAATATTGATCTGATCATTTAAGTAGGAAAGGAAGTTATTAAATGTTCTTAATCAGTTTCAACTGCTTTGATACAGACGTCGACAAAATTGTTGGTACCCTTCGGACAATGAAAGAAAAAACTCACAATGGTCACAGAAATAACTTTAATTTGCCAAAAGTAATTATCAATAAAAAAAAATCTATAAATCTTAACCAATGAAAGCCAAACATTGCTTTTCAACCATGCTTCAACTGAGTTATTTAACATATAAATGCATGAAACAGGCCTGGATAAAAATGATGGTACTCCTAGGAAAGAATAAAAATGATGTGACCAAAGGGACATGTTAATCCAAGGTGTGTCCACTAATCACCATCGCAGGTGTCTACAATCTTGTAATCAGTCAGTGTGCCTATGACTCCAGGTTGTCACTGTGTTGTTTGGTGACATGGTGTGTACCACACTCAACATGGACCAGAGGAAGTAAAAGAAAGAGTTGTCTCAGGAGATTAGAAAGTAAATCATAGACAAGCATGTTAAAGGTAAAGACTATAAGACCATCTCCAAGCAGCTAGATGTTCCTGTGACTACAGTTGCCCATGTCATTCAGAAATTCAAGATCCATGCGACTGTAGCCAACCTCCCTTGACGTGGCTGCAGGAGGAAATTTTATGACAAGTCCAAGAGACGGATAACCTGAATGGTAAAAGAGCCCAGAAAGACTTCTAAAGAGAACCAAGCTGAACTTCATGCTCAAAGAACATCAGTGTCAGATCGCACTGTCGTTTGAGCCAAAGTGGGCTACATGGGAGACAACCAAGGAGGACACAATTGTTGAAAACAAATCATAAAAAAGTCAGGCTGGAATATGCCAAACTACATGTTGACAAGCCACAAAGGTTGGCTT
Source organism: Mchenga conophoros (assembly GCF_057382185.1). Classification (NCBI taxonomy): domain Eukaryota; kingdom Metazoa; phylum Chordata; class Actinopteri; order Cichliformes; family Cichlidae; genus Mchenga; species Mchenga conophoros. Next base: position 4,918,042 of record NC_140526.1, read on the forward strand.
CTGGAGAGAAATGTGCTGGCCAGTGTCAGAAAGCTTGGTCTCAGTCGCAGGTCATGGGTCTTACAACGGGACAACACACACAGCTAGAAACACCCAAGGATGGCTAAGAGGGAAACTTTGGACTATTTTAAAGTGGCCTTCTATGAGCCCTGACCTCATTCCTATTGATCATCTTTGGAAGGAGCTGAAACATGCAATCTGGAAAAGGTGCCCTTCAAACTGGAAACAACTGGAGCAGTTTGCTCATGAGGAGTGGGACAAAATACCTGTTGAGAGGTGCAGAAGTCTCATTGACAGTTACAGGAATCATTTGATTGCAGTGATTGCCTCAAAAGGTTGTGGAACAAAATATAAAGTTGTGGGTACCATCATTTTTGTCCAGGCCTGTTTCATCCATTTATTTTTGAAATAACTCAGTTGAAGCATGGTTGTAAAGCAATAACTGACATTCATTGGTTAAGATTTATAGATTTTTTAAAAATTGATTATTACTTTTGGCAGATTAGTTATTTCTGTGACCATTGTGAGTTTTTCTTTCATTGACCGAAGGGTACCAACAATTTTGTCGACGTCTGTATTAATGAAATTAACAACAGGAACCCTGACTGCCATTAGGTGTACACACACACTACAGGAATGAGAGATCTCTATCTGTCGCTGAGGGACTGTCTGCTGCTTGTCAAATACATTTTATTATTAAAATGTTGACCCAATGTTGACCCTGTGCTAACTTGCATATGACAAATAAAACTGAAATCCTTGGCCCCATTGTCAACCCTAAACTGGAGCATTGGGCCCTTGGATCCTCCTGGCACATGACAATTTTGGCCTCATGTGATGAGAGTGTGCAAACAGTTACTGTCGGATGAAGGAACTGATAATATTCACTGCCCCCACACACATCTGACCTAAATTCAACAGAACACCTCTGGGACATTGTGTTTTTGGTCCATCCGATGCTGCCAATTTGCAGCTCAACTGTCCAAGTGTTCAATGATTCCCTGGTGATCTGGGAGGATTTCCCCAAAGACATCCATCATCTCATTAGGAGCATGTGCATGTTGCCAGACATACGTATAAGCACATGGGAGCCTACAAACTACTAAGAACCACTTTGAGGGGCTGAAATGAAGTTTCAGCAAAACTAATAAGCCTGTTGCATCATTTTTCCATTTATTGTTTGGGCTTACTGTGAATTTAGACCTGTGTAGGTTGATAATATTATTTTTATTCAAATAGCATGGCATCCTTTCGCGTCTAACACATTAACCAGTCCATTTCAGCATTGATTTTTTTCCCAATGAGATGTTCTTTTGCCATTGTTGCTGTTATGTTGTTCCTCTAATTATTTTGAGCAATGCATTATATTTGTAGTCATTTATTTACAAAGGAAAAGCAACACATACCTTGATAAGTAAAAATGTTTCTTCAAACACATTTATCTATCTGTGTGTAATTGTATATTTGGCCAATCAGTTTGGGCAGAGTAACCGTGACAGAGCAAAGAAAGACATTTGTACCCTGCTGGGAGTCATGACTCTGCTCGGCATTACCTGGGGCCTGGTCTTCTTCTCTTTTGGCTACCTGACCACTGTTGGCCTCTACCTCTTCTGTATCCTGAACTCATTTCAAGGTCCGTATAACTATTTTATGTGTTAGGCTCAGTTCTGGGCTCATATTAGTGCTATTCTACCTGCCAGGATTATGTGATAGGTTTCTCCCTCTTAAAAGGGAGTTTTCCCTTCCCACTGTTGCTAAAGTGCTTGGTCATAGGGGGATCATATGATTGGAGTTTTCTCTGTTTTCTTTCTATTACAGTATGCTAGGGTCTTTGCCTTATAATATAAAGCACTTCGAGGCAACTGTCTTTGTGATTAAAGATTGTTTAATATTAACATGTGTAAAATATTAAATGACAAGTTAAAATTGTGTCAATAATGAGCAGCAATGTTATTAAAGTGTGTTATTATAATGTGTCATTTATGGTAATCCTGCATTTTGAACCCTACTAGTTTTACTATATAGTTCTGTTCCTGGTTATAGTCCTGGGTGCTTTCCTTCTTTAGTTTTTTTTAGCCTCTTGTTAGTTTCTATCACCCTCTGTGTACCCTTCCTTGTGTGTCGAGCACCTTGTATTTATTTCATTCTTGTTTTTGTGGTGTTTGTTTGTTGTCATGAGTTCTTCTTCCTTTCTTGTCTGTTATGATTCTTTTCTCAGCCATGTTTTGTTCTCCCCAGCTATCTCCATTCTAATCACGTCTCCATCCTGCAGATCCTGACTGAGCATTGATTTACTGCTTTTATTTTCAAATGTGCATACTCATTGTATCTCCTGTACAAAGTCTAAACATTTGCTTATCTCTCTCTCTTTCTTGTTCCATGCAGGTTTCTTCATCTTCCTGTGGTTTATGATGTCACTGAGAAAGGCTAAAACCTCAGTTACTAATACAAGCAGTGAAACAACGTAGCACCAGCACCTAGCTCACACACAACTACCAGTAACCCAAGAAGTGCCTATGTGTTTCCTTTTAAAATGTGTAAAGTAATATAAATCTAGAAACATTCTTTCTTCTTAAGTTCATGTATAAAACAATGTATCAGATAAGACAGTGACTGAGACTAAAAAATGTACATGAATGTATTAAGTGGGAAGATTTGAACAGCTCCACTTTATTTTGAAGTTTTCTTGTTATTAGAATAGACAGAGTCTTTGCGGCAAGGGGTTTAACGTTCCACCGGATCATGTAACATATGATGATAACGCATTTGAGCCTTTTTCATTTTTGGAGCACTTCTGAGAGTAAAAATTGAAATAGCGAAGCAGGAAAGAAAGGCCAGAATAAGACAGATGATAGATGAAGTGTCTCTTCTGCACCCACTTTCAGAGATCAGAGGTATAACAATAGAAAATTGCTCTTTTTATTTTTCTGTCTTAAGTCACACATTCACATTTCTATATACCAGCTCAAATCTAGGTTTTAAATGAAACTCACCTGCCATTAGTTTAGTGTTTTAGGAGGCTGTTATGTTAATTGCATGAACAGCATTCTAATGTTCTATTGTAATTGGACTGTTTCGAGGTTTATTTTATATTAAAAACATTGTGAATCACTGAAGGCTGTGGTGTCAATAATAATTGTAATAGCTGCCTTTCAATGTTTAATCATAAAGACGTTATTGCAAACAATTTTTTTCTTGCTAACCCAGTTTATGACTGAAAAAATAGCAGTCACTCCAGGAAAAAAAGAACCTTTGGGTTGATATTTTTGTAGAATAGTTACTGGCAATCTAAAGCCCAGATCTCAGTTTTGTTCAGTATCATTATTAAATTGTATATCATAGTTCAAATAGCAAAACTGTACATGTTTTCGTTTGGTTTTTAATTCTATTTAATTTCATGTCTATTACACAGAGTAAAAGATTAAATTACTGGCATCCTGTGTATCTGACAAGTAGAGAAGGGCCAGTTGGCCCTTCACTTTCAGTGGCTGTGCTGCTGCAGGCTGTGTTCCCCTGGCCTATTGCCCGCGGTTCGCCAGTTTACTCACCAGTTGGATCTCGCTGTGTCTGATATGTCAGCCGGCTAGTGAGTTCTCGAGCCTGCAGCAATGGCTCCCTGTCTGGGGTATTACCAGCATGTCGGGTTTCTGCGGCCACTGGGTTGGGCTTTCTGGCTGTTTCCAGTGTCACTGTCGCTACTTCCCTGTCTATGGACAGCACCAGATGTCACCAGAGAGGACTGTGTTGAAAAGCTTCGAGTAATGAACCGTTTTTCAATACAAGCTTCAGTGCTTCAGAAAGCTTCATTTGGCCATCACTACTAAAGGGCAATACTAATGAGCAGCTTTCTTCAGGAGATCTGCAGTGCTTAGCTGCCTAACGCTCTCAGCCACCTTGGATGGGAAAAGACTGCCAAATGCCTCCATGTGATAGTGAAGCGCAGCTGTTTCTTATAAGGCTGCTAATTATCAGCTGGGAAGGCGTTGATGTTAGTGCTGCATTTGCGGACATCACGTAAAATCCTACCCCAAAATCTACTTCACTACACACAGCATGTCTTCTATCCTGTCTTCCTTCTCTCACCCCAACCGGTCCCAGCAGATGGCCCCGCCCCTCCCTGAGCCTGGTTCTGCCGGAGGTTTCTTCCTTTTAAAAGGGAGTTTTTCCTTCCCACTGTCGCCAAAGTGCTTTCTCATTGGGGGTCATATAATTGTTGGCTTTTCCTCTGTATGTATTATTGTAGGATCTACTGTACAATATAAAGCACCTTGAGGCGACTGTTGTTGTGATTTGGCGCTATATAAATAAAATTGAATTGAAATTGAATTTGTTGATTAAATATGAAATACCTACTGTATATAGATTCACAAAGTGGTGTGAGAAGAAAATACTGCAAAAGAGTAACTTACAATAAAATGTACATAAAATAAAAGTTGTATAAAGTTATGATAGCATTTTGTATTTTTATGTTCCCTTTCTCTTGTCCCATGAAAAATAAGTTCCAGTACCCCTACAGCCCCAAGCTGAATAAGAAAATGGATAGATAAAATTGATTTAGAAATGACCAGAAAATGTTAATAAGTAAAATTGAAGATTTTGTACATTTTAGATAACATAAAGGACATCATTTTAGTCCTACGTGTTGGTCATTAAAAATTTCAGTGAGCTGCAACACTGCTGTTAAGAGGACATTTTGAAGCTGGGATGGATCACACTGTAAAAAAGATCCGTATATTTAACAGTGAAAGACAGTAAAAATACGACAGGAAAAACCTGTTAACTATAAAACAGTTTAAAACTGTTGATTTGATGTGAAATTGCCGTAAATAAAGAAATGTAGAAAAACCGTAATATGTACATTTTTTCTCTGAAAAAAATACATAAACCTACTGTAAATCACTCTTTCATAGTTTTTTTAACAGAAGATTCCAATAAACTTTAGAACAGGCAAACACAATTTTTTTTTACATTTATTTATTGAAAAAAATACAGGTTTTAATTGCTGAATGTAAGCATGGTTGTGCTAGTAATGGATACATGCTGTAATATGACTTTGTGATTTTTGCATTAATTTCACATAATAATAATAATGGATTAGATAGCGGTTTTCAAGAAGCCCAAAGCACTTTACATTAAATCCATTCTTGATTCATTGCACATTTAATACAGCATATTCATATGTCCCAAGATCTTTGTACTAGAAATGTATTAGGGCAATTTTTGGATGTAGTTTTTGTAAAGAATATGGGATGTAGCTGTTAAATCTACATTCTGTTGAACTCAATAAACCATGAGTTTAAAATGTAAAAGCTAACAACAACTTGAGAGACCTACAGCTAATGATAGACATACTATATTATTGAGTGAATTCATATAATCCCAAAAGTGTTAAAACAATAATCTGTTGTCTGTTCTATTTATTCATAGTTAATTATCATATGAAGAAAAAAGATTTTAAAAGCACCTCCTCCCAAAACTAGGCGTTTTCCCCTGATGTTTAGAGCACCGTTTCACATCAAGGTGCCTGATTTCAAACCGGCCAATCAGCGCACTGCATCAGGCTCCACCGCAGATAACGTCTGTACAGCTCCACACAAGTTTTGCTTTGGACTACGGCAGCACGCTATCTTCATTTTCGTGGACTTGTTTCTCATTTTTTAAATTTAACGTCTGCCGCCACAGCTCATCTTCAGTTACTACGGTAAGAAAATAATCCAACTTGGTAGTGATGGCCAAATGAAGCTTTCCGAAGCACTGAAGCTTGTATTGAAAAACGGTTCATTACTCGAAGCTTTTCAACACAGTCCTCTCCGGTGACATCTGGTGGTGAAAATTTTGAAGAGCAGCTTGAATCTGCAAAATAAAACGGACTGCTCAATTATCACTGCTCACTCAAGAGTGGAGTTCTCTCTGATATTGGGCCACCGTTCCGTTGCTTTGAACATGTAATTGGTTTTGTTTTCTCGATTGGGGGGCTGAAAAAAATGTAATGCGTATCTGCGTAATACATTTTGATCAATAAACTTTCCCTATTTAAACATGCACTATGGTGTGGCCTTTCTTTGCTCATAACTCCTTGATGTTGGTAAATACAATAAGTGAGCAATATATATAATATACATATGAGAATGCACAGCACATTATGGAGTATGCCCCTGCTGTGAAGTCCTGCCTCCATCTACTTGTCGTTTAATCACTGGACAGCTGGACAGGTTCATACAAAATATTAGATGAGGCCAATTGTCCTATACATATTTTTGACCTAGGGGTGGGATTGATTGTGAACTGGAAAGGGAAAATGCTTAGGGAGCTGAGTACGGCTGCATCGTCACTGATTTGTAGAATCATTTTTGATTCGATACAGGATACGATTCAATTTGATTGGAATCTGGAAAGTTTTGCCTCAGTCAGAAATATTACAATTCTGATCATTTAACAGTATATATCCATAATTTCGTATCTATTAAAAGAAAGCTGACACATGTGAGACTTAATTAGAGATGTAAACAGAGAGCTATGAAACCTGCAGCTGCAGAAGCCAGCGGGAAAAAAAAGAGGCAAACACAGCGCGGACCCGACGACGCACCAAAATCTGACTCTGACGCGTCGGGTCCGCGCTCTGTGTTCACGTTTGTATGCAGAATCCGTAAACCTGCTCCCAGTTACTGTTTTAGCTGCATGGTGTTTGACGACATGTTGTGAGGTTTAACCTGAGATGCTGGCGTTTCAGGCATAATAACGTTAATTTACAAATCGACACGGGATTTTAATGAATCAATATCACTTTATTCAATTTAGCATGGATTGTAATCAGAAAGGCGATAATCAAAACCCACCCCTAATCAAGAACTTGCAAAGTAAAAACATGCTCTATGTCAGGTAGCCCTTTTGTTATTTACATTTAAAAAGAGGATTAGTGTTACTGTGCGCTGGCTGAGTCTGTTTCTTTTCTTAGAAATAGTTTCTCCTGCCCTGGAGAAAATCCACTTGCATGGAACAGAAGAGGCTGTGGAGTGCAGGAACTACACTGCAAGCTGGTAGATATGCAGGTATTCCTGGGTCCTGCAGACTATCACCTAAAAACAATAAACAAAATGATTTTCTAAACTGTAGCAATGTAATGTACGTATAGTGTCAAATACATTGTTGTAGTCTTCATTAGCTTTAATTCACATGGAAGTGTTCCTAAAGTCATATGCTGTAATGATATTTACATTATGAAAACATGATTTTGGACATTTCAAGTTTTTCACTTCGGCAGATAAAATGAATTGAGCAAAATCAACTCAAAATATTCCCACACGCCAGAATGTCCTCTCTTCCTCGCTGGCTCCATATCTGTCAGTGGAATGATCACCTCTTCGCTCTCTGTCACCATCAACACACTCCAGGAATCCCGTGGATGATTCACTTCCTTATATCCGTTTGAATCAGGTACCGAAGCAGTTACGTGCGTAATGAAGCTTCGGACGTCACTGGTCACGTGACTTTTGCCAAACGAAGCAAGCCTCGACACAGTGCTTCTGAACCAGTGTGTTGTTTTTTCGACACACGCTCCGGAGCGTCAGCTTCAAGCGGGCCATCACTACAACTTGGTTTATTTATCGACAGCATTGTGTTGCAGGCAGTGAAGGCGCAAATGATAAATTTACGTTAGCTTTAGCTAATTTCTAGCATTAGTGTTAGCTACATCAGGCTGAAAAGAGCCTTGCAAAACCAGCAGTGCGCGTTTTGAGACGTGTTTTGGAGACGGGTGTATTAATGGAAACCGTCTAATTAGTATAGCTATATTTGAATGCTTTGTCTAAATGCGGCCTGGATTTTCCCGCCTTGTTTAACATCCGGCTGAAGCTTTAAGTTAGCTAGCCTCGCAGCTGTGTCATATTGACTATGTATTTTTGCAGCATATGTGGAGAATCGGTTCAGTCCGTGAAAGCTTATGTTTTGCATTGCAGACTGCATCGTAATGAACCCCGGTGTATTTTTAAATGTGTTGAAGTAAGTTGTAAGCAGGTGTTTTCTGGATATGCTGCTTTAAAGTCTCACTTCTACCGCCACCACACTGGTACTGCAACTGTTTCTCAGAATGCTACCTTAATGGGTTTGAATTGCACTGTCTCACTTTGTGAACGCCAATGTGAGGGAACTAAAGCTTTGATTGCTCACTTAAAGGAACACATAGAAGAGGGACGGCATGTAACTTGTCCAGTGAGAGGATGCCAAAGTGTGTTCTCTGTAAAATCTACATTTACCTCCCATATGTCTAGAAAACACAAACGTTTGGAAAATGTGATTTGTGGTTTAAACAAAGATACTCAGTCAGAGAGTCCATCTACAAGTGCCACCATACAGGAAGGTGCCAGTGTATCAGATATAGAAGACCCTGGAATGGATGGGTCTAATTTCAGTGACCTGTATCTCAGAAATGTATGTATGTTTTACATTAAACTACAGGGACAACATCTTCTGCCAGCATCTACCATTCAAACCATTGTTGAAGAAATACAAAATATACATGAATTGGGACAGATGTATACACTGAATAGACTAAGGTCACTTCTAAAAGGTATGTCAGTTTCAGATGAAGACATTATAAAAATCTGTGACACAGTAAAACAATCTGACTTGTTCTCAGCTTGTCACACAGGGCCCATGAGAACTGCTTATTCAAGAGTTCAGTGCTTTAAAGATGTGTTCAAGTATGTTGAACCCAGAAAAGTGTTTTTGGGCAGGGACGAGAACAGGATGGAGAGATTTGCCTATTATGTTCCTCTGCTAAATACTTTGAAGGGTATGCTGGAATCAAGTTTTTGGCAAGGTCTCGTATCAGTGGATCCTAATAATGTTTCAAGACCAGGGCCCTATTTCAGGAAGCCGGTTTAGAAAACTCAGAGTGAAAAACGATACTCAGGGTTGAGTAACCCCGAACTGTCCAACTTGGAATATCCGGTTTCAGAATAGCTGATAACAAGTAGTTCAATCAACGCGGAGTTGCTTTAACCCCAAGTTAAGCGCGCGCACGAGGATACATAAAGCCCTGATTAGTGGAGCACAGATTAAGCGAGTCACCATGGAGACGGAGGGAAAGAAGGCGCGGTCAATGTATGTTACAGCGCTTGAGGCCGAAATTCTGATGGCAGCATATGCCGATAACATGCAAATTTTGCGGGAAAAAAGTAACACAGCCTCAGTTGCAAAAGAAAGGGAGCATGCATGGCAAAACATAGCCGACAGAGTCAATGCGTGAGTGTTAATCTAAACATTGATCTAGGGATTTCCACCCATTTAACACGTTATTTATTATATTTCATTTTTTATTTTATACATTTTATTTTGTGACGTGATGTGAGCGCAGGTGCAACCCAACAGGCCCCAAACGTTCCTGGCAGCAAGTAAAAATGAAATATAAAAATATAGTCCAAACAGGTAAGGTGTAATTGTATTATGAGCCATAGTGCTTGGTCTGTTTGTCCTATGTAAATCAATTGCAGTTAGAGGCTACATTAATTTTCTTTCTGTAAGCACTTATTGAAATTATCTGAGCACATTACAAGTAAATATTTGCTTACTCTGTATGCTCAAATGTGACCCGTTATAGCCAACAGAAAAAAAGCGGAGGCCCGAAAAACAGGTGGGAGTCCTCCACCACCACCACTCACAGAGCCTGGCCACTTGGCTTCCACATTTGTGATAATGTTGGCAGCATCACATATGATCTTCACAGTGCAGAGAACACAAATTAGCATCCATTACTGTAATGAAATAATTTGTTAGTTTGAAATGCTACAGGGAACTATGTACCTGTACATTAATGCTGTGGAAAGACTTCCTGTTCACATAGTCTCCTTCATTTACTGAAGGAGCAATGATTGGAATGTGAGTGCCATCTATACAGCCAATCACGCCTGGGAACCGTGAAAATAAATGTAAAATTTAAGTAGTAGTTCAAGTATCACCACATCATGAATTGAGTTTTGTTCATCCTGATACCTGCAATTTTGTGGAATCCCTCTTTGATAAATCTTGTGGGTCTATGACCGGGGAACACCACAGACGAGTACAGGAGACGTTTCAGTGCAACTGTAACATTCCTGACTGCCCGACAGACGGTAGCCTTGGAAACGTGCTCAGCGTCATCAATATTATACAGAAAGCTCCCGTTTGCAAAAAACCGAAGTGCAATACAAATAATATGTACAGAACTGAGAGAATGTCCACGATGTGTCACATGAGCAATATTAGGCCTGAGGATGTTATTCAAATAAATTATAGATTGTGCTGAAAAACGGTAACGTTCACACAGAAAATCATCAGGAAATGATAAAATGTCCAAACGCGCTCTAATCACTCTCTCCCGGCGGAGAGCTCTGCGGAGAATTTGGGCTTCAACATCTACTGGCTCTTCAAGGAAGGGGCACGCCATGTCTGACACTTCCTACAGTCAGGTTTCTGACAAAGAGGTGGAGAACGTCAGGGTTAGTTGAAGTAAACCTGCTAGGGAGCAGGTTAGCTTCACGGAGTGTGTCGTCATAGTGACTCACTCAGGATTAATCTAAACTCGCTTTGTGAAACCGAAAACCCAGAGTTTTCGTTAACTCAGGGTATACTTAGTCAGACTTTGCACTAAACCGGCTTCCTGAAATAGGGCCCAGATGTTCTCAGCGACTGTTGTGATGGTAACGTGTTTGTGTCAAACGGAGAGCTCTGCGGAGAATTTGGGCTTCAACATCTACTGGCTCTTCAAGGAAGGGGCACGCCATGTCTGACACTTCCTACAGTCAGGTTTCTGACAAAGAGGTGGAGAACGTCAGGGTTAGTTGAAGTAAACCTGCTAGGGAGCAGGTTAGCTTCACGGAGTGTGTCGTCATAGTGACTCACTCAGGATTAATCTAAACTCGCTTTGTGAAACCGAAAACCCAGAGTTTTCGTTAACTCAGGGTATACTTAGTCAGACTTTGCACTAAACCGGCTTCCTGAAATAGGGCCCAGATGTTCTCAGCGACTGTTGTGATGGTAACGTGTTTGTGTCAAACAAATTTTTTCAGGAAAATCCACATTGCCTCAAGCTGGTTCTATACCAGGATGCATTTGAAGTAGTGAACCCACTTGGTTCTGCCAAAAAGAAGCACAAGGTTTTGGCTGTGTACTTCTCTCTACTCAACATCCACCGTCTTACTGTGTAGGGAGAAGGATTTCAAAGAATTTGGCCATGAAAATGTTTTTTCAGAACTCCTGACTGATTTGAAGGTACTGAAACTCTGATTGTGGGTGACTCTGCCGTAAAGGATGTACAAAGGATGTGCGGTAAGAACACTAAAGTCCTCTGCTTTTCTAAGGATATGGTCAACAACCTGAAGGAGAGAATTCTTCAAATTGCAGATGAATATCCAACTGTGACAAACATTGTTCTGCATACAGGGTCAAACGATGTGTCCAAACAACAGTCGGAGGTTCTGAAGCGGGACTTTACTGGATTATTAAATACTGTAAACTCTCTGAATGCAGCTGTATTCATCAGTGGACCTGTACTGCCGGTCAGAGGAGGAGACGAGAGATTCAGCAGGTTGTTTACACTGAATAAATGGCTTATATCAGCATGTGCCGACCACTCAGTGCATTTTATCGACAACTTTAATATTTTTTGGGAACGCAGGCATCTGTTTAAAGCAAATGGATTTAATTTTAACAAATCAGGGGTGAAACTGTTCACCTCCAACTTGTTTTATTCCATACGTCATCCATCTGTGCTTGGTGCCAAGGCTGAGATAAACGAGGAGTTATCTCATAAAGAGGAACAAACAGTACTCCAAGAACAGACAAAGCCCAGCAGAAACCTTGAGGAGGAGCTCCATTTGCCCCCACCCGGGAAGAGCCTCAGAAAGGAGAGACATCTAAGGCAAGAAGAGGGGTCCCTATTTGCCTCCAACTCTCTCAACAACACCAACGACCAGGACAAGGGACCAGTCCCCAAAACCCCTGACAGGCCATCACCCTCCTCCCCCTCCCTTTCTCCCTCCTCCCCACACCTGAAATTCACTGAGGAGATGATGGAGCGGGTCAATGCTGGGCTCAGATCTACCCCCCGTCCCAATCCCTTTTTGTCCCCCATAAACCCCCCACCAGAGCGGCCAAAGGTTCGCCATCGAGCCCCACCCTCAACAGAGCAATCGAAGTCACATTGCCCAGCCTCGCCCCCCTTAGTTCCTCCTTACCACCTTCATGCTCTGTCTCCGCAGTCTGATGTGTGATGTGTGAAGGGTCCGGGCTGTGAGGATTATGGCAGTGGTGACTTTTCCCAGGAGAAGCTGGGACCCTGTTTACTAGAAGGTTTTAAAATCTCTGTACTTTTAGGTGACAGAAGGAGACATGTGGCCTGGTCAAAACACAGAGAGCTGCGCTCTAAAAGATCTTTAAATATAGTAAACATACCTTGTGTGCCACAGACTGCTCCCAAACACGAGGGGACAAGTAATACCTCTAAAACACTTAAGTTGGCTTTATTAAACATTAGATCTCTAGCTGGGAAAACATTTTTAATTAATGATTTAATCACTGAGCACAGCCTTGATTTTATGTTTTTAACTGAAACTTGGTTGGACCAAAGTAACAGTGGAGCTGTTCTCATCGAGACGACCCCTCCTAACTACAGTTTTATCAGTGAGGCCAGGGTGAGCAGGAGAGGAGGGGGGGTTGCTGTCTTATTTAATGAATCATTTCAATGTAAGCAGCTATCTCCTGGAAGTTTTCAGTCTTTTGAATATGTGGCTTTGCAGCTGAAGGCCCCATCCAAAGTTGTGTTTCTTAATGTTTACAGGCCTCCCAAATACTGCACAGACTTTTTTAATGACCTCAGTGAACTGTTGTCTGTGATCTGTGTTGATTTTGACTGTGTAATTATTGCTGGGGATTTTAACATCCATGTGGACAACCCTCAGGACAAAGGGACTAAAGACCTAAGTAACACTCTGGGCAACTTTGGGCTGACTCAGCATGTAACAGAGGCCACACATAATAGAGGACACACTCTTGACCTACTGATCTCCAAAGGCCTGAGCATTTCAAAGATTACTGTGTCTGATGTGGGCCTGTCTGATCATTACTGTGTTTTCTTTGAAAGTAAAATCTCAGCCCACACAAATATATCAACAACAGTGATCACAAAACGGTGTATAACTGAACACAGTAGTGCAATTTTTAACCAGGTCTTCCCATTAACACCTGACCTGTCCAGAGGGTCAGTCAATGAGCTCGTCAATAGCTTCAATGCTAACATGTTAAAAGTAATGGACACTATTGCTCCCATTAAGGTGAAGGTTATCTCTGGAAGGAAAAAGTCTCCATGGAGAAACTCCACACTGGTGAAAAATGAAAAAAGAGAGTGCAGGAAAGCTGAGCGCAGATGGAGAAAAACAAACCTCCAGGTTCATTATGACATCTATAAAGAGAAACTTCACAATTATAATTTACAACTGAGGAGTGCAAGGAGGTCCTACTTCTCTGACATAATCACTAAAAACAGCCATAATGCTCGGGTCTTATTTTCTACAGTTGACAGGCTAACAAACCCTCCTGTGTCAGTGGCAGCTGAACTTCATTCGACCATGGCCTGCAATGACTTTGCCAAATTCTTCACAGAAAAAATCCAAAAAATTAGACAAGCAATTGGTACATCAACAGCAGATCCAGGATATATACTGTGTCCACCAAAAAACTGCTTAAATACCATGAAACAGTTTAAACCTATTAACAGCAAAGACCTGGAGGACATCTTAGGTCAACTGAACTCCTCCTCCTGCTGTTTAGATGTCCTGCCAACAAGTTTTTTCAAAAAGGTCTCAAAGACTTTAGAGTCAGACCTGTTACAGATCGTCAACTTTTCTTTATTATCAGGTGTGTTTCCAGAATCACTAAAAACTGCTGTAATAAAACCTATACTGAAAAAGGACAATCTTGACAAGACACAAATGAACAACTACAGGCCGATCTCAAATCTCCCATTTTTAAGTAAGATCATTGAAAAAGCAGTTTCTCAACAGCTCAATTACTTCTTAAAACAGAATAATTGCTACGATGCCTTCCAGTCAGGTTTTAGACAGAACCACAGCACTGAAACCGCTCTGACCAAAGTGTTTAATGACATATGTCTGAATACAGACAGTGGAAAAATGTCAGTCTTAGTTTTACTGGATCTCAGTGCAGCATTTGATACAGTTGACCACAACATATTACTCAAACGACTGGAGAACTGGACAGGTCTTTCAGGAACTGTACTAAACTGGTTCAAAACATACTTAGAAAACAGGAAATACTTTGTATCAATAGGTAACTTCACATCTGAGCAGACAAGTATCACATGTGGAGTTCCCCAAGGTTCCATCTTGGGACCCCTTCTGTTTAACATTTACATGCTCCCACTGGCACAGATTATAAAGAACAACAAAATAAACTATCACAGCTATGCAGATGACACACAAATATATATCACAATGTCACCAGGAGACCAAGGCCCTGTGCAGGCTCTTGGTAAATGCATTGAGGAAATCAATGACTGGTTGTGCCACAATTTTCTCCAGCTAAACAAAAACAAAACTGAGGTAATAGTCTTTGGCGCCAAAGAAAAACGATTACAGGTCACCAGAGAACTTCTATACTATATATTCTATCTATACATCTAAAAACCACAAACCAGGCGAGAAATTTGGGTGTAGTGATGGATGCAGACCTAAACTTAGAAAAACACATTAAGACAATAACAAAGTCAGCTTACTATCACCTCAAGAATATATCAAGGATAAAAGATCTGATGTCTCAACAGGACCTGGAAAAACTAGTCCATGCATTCATCTTTAGTAGGCTTGATTACTGTAACAGCATCTTTACAGGTCTACCGAAAAAATCAGTCAGACAACTACAGCTCATTCAGAACTCTGCTGCTCGAGTCCTCACTAAGACCAAAAAAGTGGACCACATCAGTCCAGCTCTGAGGTCTTTACACTGGCTGCCTGTCCGTCAGAGGATAGACTTTAAAGTTCTGATGCTGGTCTATAAAGCTCTGAATGGTTTAGGACCAAAATACATCAATAACCTCCTGACCCAGTATGAACCTTCCAGATCCCTCAGGTCATCTGGATCCGGTCTTTTATCAGTTCCCAGAGTCAGAACCAGACACGGAGAAGCTGCATTCAGCTTTTATGCTCCTTATATCTGGAACAAACTCCCAGAAAGCCTCAGATCAGCTGAAACACTCAGTTTATTTAAATCCAGGTTGAAGACTCACCTGTTCTCAGCTGCATTTGAATAAAGCACCAAATCCACACTTTTAAGCTTAAATTTCAAAACTTACATTTAACTACTGATTTTATCTACTGTTCTGATTTTATCTGTTTTGATTTTATATACTGTTTTGTTTGTTTGTTTGTTAATTAGTTAGTTAGTTAGTTTATTTGCTTGTTTTAATCAATTTTAAATCATGCTTTTTATTTGTTTTTGTTTCTAATGTCTCTGTAAAGCACTTTGAATCACCTTGTTGTTGAATTGTGCTATACAAATAAACTTGCCTTGCCTTGCCTTGCCTAGAGGAGAATGGGATAACAATGGCAGACAAAACTGTTGTGAAAGGAGCGCTCTACTGCATTGCTGGAGACAATCTGGGCTCTCATTGTATTGGGGGTTTTACAGAAAATTTCAGTTCATCAGTGTACTTATGCAGATATTGTCTGTTAACTCGAACTGAATTTCAGGGTGCTGATCCAGCAGTGTGTGGACCTCAGCGGACCCCAGAAACGTATAGATCTGCCACTGAACAACTGGAAAGAGAAGACGTGTCAGAAGTTCAGGGGATAAAGTTCAGGTCTGTATTTAATTCTTTACGTAGACATTGAGGGCTAGCAGGAGGGACTATGCGCTTACCTGCTGCTCTCTGGCAGGTAGCTCCATGCCCTTCTGGGTTTTAATTGCACCTTAGAACACACATGCATCAACACTACAATGAGCGGGTGGAGGGAGGTTTGGAGTCTTCTCTCACCCCCGTTCTCTGCGGCCTGCTGGAGCGGGGGGGCTAGGAGGAGTTGGCCGTCCGACTGCGGTCTGGGGTGTGGGGCCTCCCTGCTGCTGCGGAGTCGGGGCGGTCTGCCTCTCCCCACTGCAGGGAAAAGTGTAACACCACCTGGGTCCGGGTGCAGTTCCCCCCTCCAGGGGCAAGGGTACCTAGACCCGGTTGGTAGAGTACGCGTGGGGAGTGTGATCGTGTATACAGCGTCTCTTTATGTCTGTCTCCACGTCGGTTGAGTGTGGTGTAAGTGCATATGAGAGCATGAGGGTGGGAATGGATGTTTGTGTCTGTGTGTACCTGTATGTCTGTGTCTATATGTCAGGTTGGGTATCAGACGCCACCTCTCTGGGGACATCTCAGGCCTCCAAACCTTGGAGGGCCTATCTCCACCCACCACCACTTCCCCTGCCGGTGGCGGACTCCCTAAGGTGTCGGTGCGTTGGTGGTTCTTTGTGTCTGGGGGTGGGCGTCCGGGTACACACCGGCTCACTCCTTGGCGGCCGCTTATTGGGGCACGCTCGGGCCATTTCGGAGGTGGGGTGCCCCCGGCCTCTCGGCCTGGGGCTCGGTCACTCAGGCACAGCTGGCTGCCGGCGGAGCTCACGGGCAGGTCACTGCAGCAACTTCAGGCAAGAGTTGAAAATGTCAAGCGACCTGACACACCAAAGGTAAAAAAACGCAAAGCAATATCAGATGACGACAACGACACAGATGAAATACCAGCTGAACAAAAAGCAAGGGTTCAAGACACATATGGCTGTATTAGCTGGGAGCCAAAGCATTTGCCACTCTCTGAGACTGTGGAGTCAGCTTGAAAAAAAAGAAGAAATGAAGAAGCTGTTTAAAAAGAATAACTACAGTACAGATGTTGTGAAAGAACTAGTCAAGTGCACCTATTACACGCAGCGTAAAGACATCAACAAAGGGGCAAGCATCCAGAAACTATGCCAGGAATGGCCCTTTCTCTTCAATGAAGTTGGTATGACCGCACATTTCCAAGAACTGACTGGTGTGAATCTGATGGAGACCTTCCTTGCCAATGTAGACAAAAAGGGTGCACGTCTGTTAAAGTTCCTCAAATATGTTGATGCACAAAAGCACAAGCAAGTCCTGAATGCTGTTCTCAAACTTCAGACTGAAAGAGGGCAGTCCAGTGGTTGCTTGCAAGAAGTCATTGAGATGATGCTTCTTTTACTGGCTCATTTTGACGAGAAGGGAGCGCTTCTGTTTCACTGCGTTGAGATGACAAGCCTTGCAGAAGATGTTCAGATGGAGAAAGTGCCACCAACACCCGTCATCATTGTTTGCGGTAAGCCGAAAGTGCAAAATTCAACTTTTTTTTTCTGTTGTAACTGCCACGTTCTTGTAGTCTTGACTTGTTTAGTTTCATGTTCTGTTGCTTCCACACTAATACACTGGATAACACAACCATATACTGTAAGTTCAACTAGTAACATAACTCATCCTATGATCCATGTAACAAGTATCTCTGTATTTGTATATATGACTGACATTAAAGCTCTTGTTATTTAAGTTTTTGATTTGTTGTTGTTGTTTTAATTCTCAGGTTCCTCCTGCTTCGCTGCTGAGACATTCATGTTGAGCATTGACAAGAAGATTGTCAACGACCGCATCACAACCTTCACCTCTGCTATCTGCCTAATGTTTGGCAGTTACTACTGCTTTAACATACACTACCCTGTGGAACTACGATCAACACTGGAGTTCCTTCAACGGTAAAATTTCTTTTATTATGGATTTATTTTTGTGCTTATCAAACTTGGCCATTTGATATCCCACCTCAGGTTGTTAATTTCCTCAATCTCTCTTGCCCTTTTTTCATGAAGGTGTTTCTTTTCCATAAATCCTGAGAGAGGCACCAAGGTTGAATCCAAGAAGAAAAAAGTGTTCTCAGTCAATCCCAGAGTCCTCACTCTCATCTCAGACATTGCTGACCATGAGTGGATCTAGTCCTACCCCTCTTGTTTGAGACGAAGTGATAAAGGTATACCATGTTACATACTCTACAGATGTTATGTTTTTGAAACGATTGTTACATTTCTGATTGTGAGTGGGAAGTTTTTAACAATGTGAAGTTTTACTAGACACAATTTGTAAAAGTACATGTTCTACTTTTGATTCACTGTTTTATATCTGAAAAATGTATCTGGTGAAAATGTGGTAAACCCGCGATTTTGTTTCTTGGATTTTAATTTCCCCAGTTTTAAAGATATTTGTATTACAATAGTGTAAAAGTATGCTGCATGTACATTGCTGGCATTTTGTAGTTATCCAAAAATTTGCAGTTGACGTTCTCAAAACAAGTGTAAAGTTTTCGTTTGTTACCTGATGCAGTTTTAAGATGTACATTTTCAGCTTTACTACTCAGTTCTGTGTGCAAAATATGTGGGTGTAAACTTGTTCCTGTAATTTCTTCAATTCAGACTTTCTTTCAATTATAGAAAATTTTTTTAATTCTCTATATTTGTATTTGGATAATTTGAAAAGTCAAGATTTTACGTGTACTGACATTTATGTAGTGAGAACAGCACCAACACACTTAATGGCGTCTGAATTGTCTGCAAAAGGTAATGTGAAGTATAATGTGTGCTCAACTTACAGCACTGGTTTTGCACAGTTTGAACAGAACTTGTAAGAATTCTGTGATTCCTCACTGTTACTGTCATGGAGATAACCAGTAACTATTTGTGATTTGTTGAGTAAAAATATAAATGTTTGATGTTCAAAGCATCAAAGATGTTAAATAAAATACTTTTTTGGAAATTTAAGGTGGACATTTTTGTGTTACATTTAGTAATTTGAATAAAATCATGGTTTGTGTATTAAACTTAAAGAGTAGAAGACTTAAAAGCACTCTAGTCTAAAAACGGTTACAGAATAAAATTGTAGTTTTTCTATATTTAGATAGTTAATTTTACAGGGAAAGAATGTTGTGTTTTCTGGCACAAACTTTATTTTATATGTTATTTTCATGTTAATTCTAGGGAAAAACATTTGTTCTTCAAGTTAAAACATTTTCTTCTACGGTAAAATATTGACCCTAGCACTATTTTTAACCGTAAAATAAACAATAACAATACCTTCTTACCGTTAAAGAAGAAAATGTTCCACCCGTAATTTTACGGTAGATTTCTGGCAACCACAGCTGCCAGCGTTTTACCGTAAAATCTACAGTTTGTTTTTTTACAGTGCACCTCTGCCTCCACTTTTTGTTAATTGATTTGAATCTTGTTCAGGTGTGTTGTCAGGCAGGCTGGTTTTACTGCTTTTATGTGAGGACTGATTGATTCTGATATAGTGCTTTCCTACTCTCCCAGAGTACTCAAATTCCTCTATACAACTTGCCAAATTCACCCAGTCACACCCATTCTCAAAAGCACTTTCTCTAAACATAGAGACCACATTGATACACACATTCATACTCTGATGGATGCATTGGAGAGCAACTTGGGGTTAATATCTTGCCCAAGGATACTTGGCATGCAGACTGGAGGAGCCAGGGATCGAACCACCAACCTTCCAATTAGTAGGTAGTGTTACGTAGTGATGGGCAGATGAAGCTTCATGAAGCACTGAAGCTTTTCATCCAATTGGTTCACCCCAGCGCCAAGCTTCTTGAAGCTTCATTTGCTCTAGCAGGACACCTACTGGATGTAAAAATATTAGTTGGCAAGAATTTGAAGTGTGACCTTTTGCACACAGCCTGTAAATGTCAACAACAAAAGGAGTGTGTAAAACATGTATATTGTAGCGATGGCAGTCTACTTTGTATATTTATACTGGCAGTATGGAAAATGATTATTTGGAAATGCTTAAAATGGAAATGATCATTTACTGTGAGGTGAGGTGTGGTTGGGGTGTGGACAGTGGTTGTGCTTTTGTAACGTTGAGGTATGGACAGCTACACACTGCCTGTTCGCATTTTATTCTGTAAAAACTAAATTTTCACTGCTTTTATGGCCTTTTTAGTGGGGAGAACATAGCTAGGATTTAATGATTTAACAAATCTTTTAAATCCTTTGTCCTCCACAATGCTAAATGGCTGGGAGTCCTCAATCACCATGCTGACCAGGTCTTCATCTATTTGAGATTGTTCTCCTGAGGAAAGACAATAAAGACAAAGCACAAATATAAATGTCATACACGTAACTTATTACAGTTGTATAATATTGTTATATCATTTAGTAACATTACTGAATGCTATATTATCATGGCATTTGATGGCTCACCTGGTCTTGCTCAACAATCGGTGTTCCCCTTATTCTCATGCAAAGCTCTGTAGTGCCTAAGCATGGATGAGGTGTTGTTGTTATATCCCAGCTCCCTGGCACATAGCAAACACTTCACCTTGTACAAAAGTAAAGACAGCTTAACATGAATTGTATTGCACCATCAGTATTATGAAAATACATCTTCTGTAGAAATTTACATACCTTTTTGGGAGATATAAGATCAAAATGTTCCCACACAGGGGAGGACATCCTCCTCTTCTTAGCTGGCTCCATTCTCTCCTGACTTTCTCTCCTCACTCTCATAAACCTCCAAACTCTCACTAACCGCAACTCTCCATCAAAAACCCACATTTTGAATGAAGTCTGAGGGGTTTATATCGCTGTCATATCTCGCGGCAAAGTTCGAACCACTTCATGAACATCATGATCACATCTTTACGCACCCTGTCACTTTTTTACACCATGACATATATTTGGAAACATATTTGTTCTTTTACATTTATATGTATATTTATAACTACAGTATATCTCTATATTTAACTATTTATTCTAATATTTATGAATGAATGAATATTTCTGTACCATGCACTACTGATAGGGTACACTGTTGCTGCTCCTGCTGCTGATAGTGCTGGAGTGCAGGGCTGTGTTGATCTGAAACTGTGGACATTGAAAAGTCCATGGAAGAGATGGCAGCTTATTAACCCCTTAAAGCCGGTCGGAGCGGGCATGCTCCGTTTTGCGTAACTATTTTTAAATCCCTCTAGAACCGGAACCACGTAAGCTAGCACAATATTTTTTTTGCATATGAAACCGGAGGAGTTGTACTTACATCTTATGCCATCAGCTTGTCCTAGGTCACGGTTTCCTTCCACATATAGCTTTGCGAATATTGCATAAAAAGCGCTTGCAGCAACAAAAACATAATATTCAAGAAACACGCTTTGCTGATCCGATCAGCTGTTCGTAACACTTCCCACATTGAAACACATCAGCGCCAACGATCGCATGTCCACCATTACCTGCCCGAAACCGGAAGTGACGTCATTTTCGCAGAAATGTAGTTTTTTACTTGTAGGCCTTAAAAGTCCATACTGGTGTTTTTATAAGTGATGTTTGACTTTATGCTTTTCTGAATAGTTGCTGGGATGCTTAGAACTCAAATTGCACTGCTTAAAATAGTTTATTTTCATGCACATGCTGTTTTCTTTGCAAATTTGCATCATGCATCAAACAAAAACGATTTTCAATTCTTTTGTAGTTTATTGCAATTTTTTGAAATTTATGTCGTTACTATGGACTTAATGCATACATATTATTAAAATATGTTGTATTGCTGTGTAGCAACTTGAAATGCTCCCAAAAATGGCACTACAGCATGTAAAGATATAAAGTAAGCTCTGGCGGCCTTGGTTCTATAGTAGGTCTTAAAGGGTTAAAGTGTTATGAGATAACAATAAAATGCAAAGATTGATGTCAGCACTTGGAAACAGATTAGGCAACAGATTAAAAAAACTGTGAGACATAAACTAGGCTCTACCTGTGACTCACTCTTTGCATCTCTTTCTCCTTCTATCTATCATTCTCCACTTGCTATCCATCTAAGAACAAGGCACAATTTGCTATTGCGTCAATCTATTATTTAATTATCCACACTTAACAACTCTTACACCTAATCCAAAATTAAATAATGATGGAAAAATGACACAGAACCAAAACATTGTGATTAATAGTTAAATGAGATAGGCAGGCACAGGCAGGACTCCTTAAAAAAACACACATAAAAAAAATGCCTCAAGAAAAGGGCACTTGGCGCATCCCAGAGAAAAGTGCTCAAGCCCCTTCTATCTGTTGGTCATAGCAGTGACATACCACAATTTAGCCTCTAATGACAAATTTCTTTAAAATTCAGGATAAACTAGTTTATAAAAGGATAACTTAGTGCTTAATGTGTGAACAGAACAGTGTCTAGAACTCAGTGTAATATTTTTCAGTAGTTTAATGTTAGCCTGTATTTGCTGTACACCCAGTGGAAGAAGATATATATGTATTTTTAGGTTTATGTCAGCTTATGCTTCCTCTTTTTTATTCAAAAAATAATTTACATGTCAACAACTTCCTATAAACCTCTTCAGGGTTACTCATTTGCCTTTTTGTCACATCAGGTGGGCTCCGAATTCTCATTTCGCATAAAATCATTTTAACAGGGACTGAGCAACATGCAAAGGTAGGCTGTTTGGCTGTATTTATGTTAGAGATTTACTTCGTCTCTCTGAATAAATGCTAATATTACAGCTATAATATTGTAGATTTTTGAAACTCTGAATAAAAAATTATTATTCTAATGTGTAAAGATTTAAATTTTGTGAATGCCTATCTCTGTGGTTTTTGGAGGGGTTTAAGCCATGTGTACTTTTTTAAACAAACTGTTCCTTGTGTGTAAATGTTGTGTTATTTATTTTATTACACATATATTGCTGTAAGATAATTAGAATAATATATTTTGAACATGTAAATATAACTCAAATAAGAAGAGAAAACTGTCTACGAAATGTTTATCCTCAAAAAAGAGTAGGATGAAGTATACACTTTTTCTGTTCCTGCCCCCTTATTTCAAATTCCATTATTTACAAGTCAGTATTCAGAATTTGACATAATATAGTCGATACATCAAAATGAGGACAAGTCTTCAATAGAATACAATGAGACAGCTCAATCCCTGAGAGGAAAATTTCTTATATTCTTGCAATTTATTGTTTTTAAATATTCGTGCAAATTTTTGTATTGATGATCATTAACTTCATCTGTACAGGTGTTCCACACACTAAGTCTGTGATATTTTACATTTGTCCTTACCACTGGCTTGCTGAACATAAAGATTCCTCTTGGGTTATTAGTATTTGGCCTTATTTGGAACAAGTTCTGAATATTGTGAGGCAAAGATTTTTTTTCTGCTTTGTACATTGATTGTGCAGTTCTGAGTTTAGCCAAATTCTTAAATTTAAGAATATTACATTTAATAAAAAGTGGATTTGATAGTTTTTTTTAAGTGGTTTTATTTAAGTGTTACTTCACATCAGGCATCCCATTGCTAATATTATCATTATTAGTGGTGTAGCAGTTGTAGTATAAGGTGTAGAATTAGTATTAATATAATTGGCCCAACGCCCTTTGCCCTAGATGGGTTCAGTCTTGGACACCCCGCCTTTTCTAATCTTTGAAGCTAATATGGCCTCGTGTGTTTCCAATAAAATTAATTTGAACTCTGTTACAATATAGAAATTTGTTTTTGATTACCAATTAATAACAGTAACTTTGATAACTCGTGTCTGCTGTTAAACATGGTCATATAGCAATATGTATATAAAGCAGCAAATAATGTAAATATAAATACAAATATAAATACAATTTAATATGTAAATATTATAACACATCTCACACCTTTGAATGTGACCCATTTCCTCGCTTTTTGTGGAAACGGGAAGTATAGATCAGTGGCGTCAAACTCATTTGATGGGTCAGACCAGTAACACTCCCTTTTCTGTCAGTGTAAGGAAGTTACATACTTAATAATTTGAAATCTGTCAGCATGACTCTACCAGACAAAGCTCTCGCAGCTCATTGCCCAGACTGTCCAGTTTTTTTGTTGTTGTTTTCTTCCTTTTTTTCACATTCAGGCCTGAGAGATTCAGTTACAATAGAATAGAATAGCATAGAAAACCTTTATTATCCTACTAATGAGAAATATGGGTGTTACACAGCTCTTATAGCAAGAGGACTATGAAATATAGAAGGAAGACACAAAGTGGTCCTATATACATAAACAACCATTCATGCCAGCAACAGCTGCTGGTAAGAATGACCTGCGGTAGCACTCCTTCCTACGCTGTAGGCAGTGTAGGGACTAACGCGTTATTAAGGAACGCGTTACAGTAACTACATTATTATTGTGGTAACGAGCACGGTAACTAGTTATTATGCCAAAATCAGCAACGCGTTTACGCTACAATATTAAAATAAAAGTTTATTCAGCATGAAGAGTGGGTATATACGATTATTTGTCTGTTGTCACTGGGTGGTGCTGAGGTCATATTCTGGGGTCAGCTTGTGTAAAGGAAGAAATGCATTTAATTCTCAAAGCTGAAATAAAATCCAATCCTTCCCCTCCTGACCGGTGCTACAGGTTCTGAAGTTCTGCTTTTACATTTTTTCAGTCAACAGTTCTGCTGGTGCCTGACATGCAATATAAAAAGACAAAGCTGTATAAACTAACAGGTTATCCAGCATAATATTTCACCTTTGATATTCAAATCAAAATTATAAAGAAGGAGACTTCTTAAATCCAAATCATTGTAATAAAAAGTGGCAGGAAACATCTTTGGGGTGGCTGTAGCTCAGGAGGTAGAGCAGGTCAGCTGCTGGTTGGTTGGTGGTTCTATCCCTGGCCCCATGTTTGCATGCCAAATATCCTTGGGCAAGATACTTGCCCAACTTGCTCTCCGATGCATCCATTGGAGTATGAATGCGGATGAATGATAGTTAGAAAGCACTCACCATAAAACAGTGCTTGTGTGAATGGGTGTGTATGGGGTGAATGTGGCGTGTTGTATAGAGCGCTTTGAGTACTCCGGGAGAGTAAAAAAGCGCTATACAAGAACCAGTCCAAACTAGTTCACGCATTTTTTACTTCCAGGCTGGACTACTGTTTTTCATTATTATCAGGATGTCCAAAAAACTCACTGAAAAGCCTTCAGTTAATCCAAAATGCTGCAGCAAGAGTCCTGACGGGGACTAGAAAGAGAGAGCATATTTCTCCTGTATTCGCTTCCCTTCATTGGCTTCCTGTTAAATCCAGAATTGAATTCAAAATCCTGCTCCTCACATACAAGGTCTTAAATAATCAGGCCCCATCTTAATGACCTTGTAGTACCATATCACCCTATTAGAGCACTTCGCTCTCACACTGCAGGCCTACTTGTTGTTCCTTCCTGTTGAGCCTTCAGTTTTCAAACTTTATCAAGGGTTAATCTAACAAAGGTTAGTTTGTCAATTTTCTACTACTTTACCCATATTTTGATTTGACTAGTGTATATTTTGGTAATAATTTTTTATTTGAATTATCATGGACAGGCGAAATGTAACCCGCTCTTGAGTAAGTACACCTCACTCTAGGTTCAGTAGTCAAGTATGAGTGCATGTGATGATAACACACACGTTTTGAGTTAACTCTAAACAATCTTAATGCAACAACAGATAACAATTACAAGACAGAAATTACAACTGAGGCCTTCACTAAAAAGAAGAGGAACAAGAGAAAACTGTTCTTAATCTCTTGAAATGATGTTTAAAGGGTATTTGGTTAGTTGCAACTCCACCTTTCACTGGTCCTGCCCACACACTTAAGATCAATGTAAAACGAGTTTGACACCACTGCTCTCTAGCGTTTATACTCGGGAGTTAAAGTGGGCTGGAAGGAGTTCAGGTGTCCGCAAGATTTGGTTGTGGTACTTAAGAATCTAGCTGGAGATACAGAAGAAGATTCTGTTACACAGTGTGTTGCTAGCTAAAGGTAAAGCTGCTGTACTTCATGGAGAGAGAAAAGAGTGCGAGTTTAATTCATTCAGAGATCCAGAAAGTTGTAGAAAGACAGACAGGACAGGAGAGGGAGAAGACAGATCAGATTTAAAGATAAGCACTGCTCAGTGACGCTTGATAAACTGCAGGTTGCTGTCAATTGTAAAAACAGTATAAACAGTATAGTGTCAGTGTATAGGAGATGGACATCAACCATGATAGCTTGTGAAACTGCTGACATCCTGCACAAAGAAAAGCTGCTGAAGTTATTAATTATTGTGAGAACTAGGGACAAGTTAACAGAGGTGTGGACTCGAGTCACATGACTTGGACTCGAGTCAGACTCGAGTCATTAATTTTATGACTTTAGACTTGACTTGAAAAAATGTTCTAAGACTTGTGACTTGACTTGGACTTTTACACCAATGACTTGGGACTTGAATTGGACTTGAACCGGTTTACTTGAAAAGACTTGATATTTTACCCCAAATATAAAATTTAACATGCATATTATATAGAGATTGAAAATGTGACGTCATTCACGGGTAGAACCGCAAAGGATTCTGGGAACTCGTGGCAAGCGGTACTAGCGCACGCAGGCTTTCAATTAAAATCAGTCACACAGCGATAAAAAGAAACACAAAAATGTCAAGAAGCTGTTGTATTATTAACTGCAATAGCCGGTCGCATGACAGCCACGGGAAGCCGACGGGTAAAGAGATCGGTTGTTATCGGATTACGTCGTTGAAGAGAAATTGTTCAAACCATGTTTCCGAAGTAACAAAGACGCGACGGATGGCCTGGATTGCAGCCATTCAAAGATAAAATATAACGTCCCAGAACACTCCAGCTCACAGGTTAGTCTGCTCCAAGCATTTACACGAAGGTCAGTGTTTTTTAGTAGTTAATACGTCATTTTTCTTAACATAATTGGTGATATAGGTTACAAGCAAGTCTGGCGCTGAACAGAAATTGTCGCGCTATGCTCCTTTGTTTATTGTGCATAAATAGTGAATTGTCCTGACACAATATTGCGTTTCGCCTCTGTTATTATGGTACATTGACAAAAACATATACTTTTATTCACAGGATAAAACAGGTTTTTTGTATCACTAATTGCCCAGTACGATTACAGCATACAGTATTATTGTCACTGCTACATTTCTGTGATGCTACCAGAAATTATTTCCACTACTAATTAATTACCGTTGAGCTCAAAGGTCCTATTAATAAACGGTTAAGGAATGTGTATTTATAACGACAATTTGTGAGACTGGTAAACTTATGATACGTACGATGGTCTTTCGTTCTACACGGTGCATTTCAAGGTCCTGTACCCATCCGTCGGTAAACTGTACCTGGGCTTGTTGCAGTGACCTGAAGTTACTAAACTTCATGAGTGTATGCACTCACTCCAAGAACCGTATGATTATAAATATGCATATAAATATGCTACGATGAGATAGCTGACTTCATCTAACTAGCAAATGTTGTCCAGGCTACGTTGGTGATACAGTTTTTTTTAATGTGTATGATATTTTTGTCATGCGATTTTAAAGCTGGTCCTACAACCGCATCCAAGAATAACATGCAGCTTATCTCAGAACTGTCGGTGAAAATTATTCTAGGAGCTAGGTTTAATTGAGCTGCATTTTAAAGAGGTGCAATTTCACAATTTGTGTATATTTTCTAAGTTCACTATTTTGTCATGTGTTGAGAAAAACACAGATTTTAAAATTACATGGTCTAATATTTACATTTAGCATAACTGCAACATTATTTTTTTGTTTGTTTTTTTTTAAAGACTCGAAAGGACTTGAAATTCAAAGTTTCAGACTTGTGACTTGACTCGGACTTTTACACCAGTGACTTGAGACTCGACTCGGACTTGCCTGACATTACTTGAGACTTGACTTGAGACTTGAGGATAAAGACTTGAGACTTACTTGAGACTTGCAAAACAATGACTTGGTCCCACCTCTGCAAGTTAAAGAGGAAGACCTCAGAGGACAACTATGTAGTACAGGAGGACATGCAGAGGGTTGGTGTGAGAAAGGAGAATGCTATGGTTTGGGTGAGATGGAGGAAGATGATCCAGTGTGCCAAACCCTAAAGCAAGCAGTCAAATAATAATAATAATAATAATAATAATAATTGTTGGTGATGTTTCTCCATTTCAGAAGAAAATTATCTGTGTCCTCGTAGACTTTAGACAGTTGTTAGAACCCACAGATTTCACAAAAATGTGTCTCTTAAATTCAAAAGTATTATGTTTTAGTGCTTCTTAATAACACCTTCAGCTCATCAGGCAGTATTTGCTTTGACGGAGGGTGAACTTCTTCCATAACCTAAGCCTATTATTGTTTGTAAAGCACAGATACTGTTTTAAATTAATTCTCTGCACTTCGCAGCATGAAGTGGTGGCTTCTCTTTTGGCTGGTGTTTTTCCTGTCACACCAACCTTCTGCATGTCGTAGTTCACCACCAGTCTGTAAAAGGAAAGGTTCATCAGGTCAGTTTTCCTGCAAGAACAAGTACAACGGTAAGATGCTTTACTATTAATATTTAAGGCTCATGTTTCCATGCCTCAGGTTATAAGTAAGTAACCCCCCCCCCCCCGTACTGTAGCAGAACATGGTGGAGATAACAGTTGTGGCAATAAACAGGAAGGCGGTGAACAGGAAGGCGGTAAACAGGGAGGCGGTAATAAGGAAGGCAGTGAACGGAAAAGTGGTAAGGCATTTTAATCACATACACACACACTCAAATATTTGTGATTAGATAAAACAGTAATTAAGAAGCTACCAAAGTTCTCAAGTGAAACTCAATGTTGTAAAAATGTATATATGATTCATTTATTTATTTATTTATTTTTACAGGGAATGGCAGATGCTGTAAGGAAGTTTTAGCCAACATTTTTAAAAACGGAAGCTGTGATGACGCTGTCAAGTAAACACTTTCCTTCTAAATAACTTTTTTTGAGTTTTCTATTTTGAAAAACTGTTAGATTAAATATGTATATAGGAGCAAAATCAAAAGGGTTGAGATGGTAATGTGTTTCAGATGGTTTATGGCAGGGGTGTCAAACTCAATCAGACAAGGGGCCAAAACCCAAAGCACACTTTAGTTCGCAGGCAAACAGGATTTACTGAAGAGATTAAAACTGAAAGTTTTTTCTAACATAAATATGAACAAAAACAGGACAGGATACAATATTCTTTCTTAGAAAATGACTGAAATAACTAAAAAAATACATCCTGTCAAATGTATAAAAATTTAAAATATGAAGGTGCTCCAAAAATGAAAATAAAAACAGGTCACTATTGTCCCGTTATACTGCCACTGTATCAGCTCCATTTGAACCTGTAAAAATGCAGTTCCGTCGTCGGCAGCAAATGGGTTGTGATGCAGCTTGAAATTTATTTTCTTTTTCTGGTTTACTTTCCAAAGCACAGTGTGCACTCATAAGTGCAGCTTTACTTGAAACTCCTTCACTGCATCAGCACATCAGTGATCATGCAAGTCTGCAATTGGCAGATTTCCTCATTCTGCTCACAAACTCTTTTCTCTGACTTAGTTTCTGCACCTTTGTAAAATACACCATGTTGCCAAACTTTAAATCTATTTTCCGGGATTTGACCTGCTGGCCTTGACTTTGACACCTTTGGTCTGTGGTGTGTAATTAATGTAAGATTTTTAATCAGAATGTGGCATTCTGATTTTTTTTCTTATCCTTTTCAACAAGTGCCATTAAGGAGCTGCAAGAGATTCTAGAGGAAGAAGAAATAAACGGGACCAGTTCATCAATTATTTCTGACACTGTTGTTGCCCTACAGTATAAACCCAATGGTACCTTTAGAGGCCTCGACATTTATGCCAGCGATAATCAGGTGTTTAAAAAATTATTTCATAGTGTAATGTGACAATGATATTTTAAGCTGTTCACATTTTTTAGCAGCAAAACTGGCAATATCTGTTTTGTTTAAATTTTTGGTCTTGAAAACTGCTGGGAATGGTTGAGATTGTTTATATCCTATTGATGTCCAAATGTGCATGTATTTTTAGTTACTTTTGTCCCTATTTTCCCTAAGCCACAAAACAGCTTGTTTGATATTGCTTTAGCTATGAATTATCTGAACATGTTCTTTATACTGTAGATTAAACTTTCCTGCTGCTTTGCATTTCGGAGTCTGTGAACCTTAATGACTTTCCTCAAGTTCCAGCAATTTAAGATCATTTGGACTAAAATGGCTGAAGAGCAGTTTTGGATTTCCATTAAATTTATAATGCATGTTTAGATATATGCTAAGTTGAGAATAATGTTACTGTTATTCACATCATCTTCCTGTTTTTGGCACGTTGATGCATATGCAGGTACAACCAGGCCAGTCTCCTCCCAGCAGCAGAGTGAGAGTTCAGCTGCCGAGTGAACTGCAAGCTGGACCAAACAACAAGATTGTGTTCTGCATGATTAAGTGGCCTGAAACATACCAGGTCAGAAATTAAACTCTGTTATACAAAATCTTGAATTTTATACAGACATAGATTTTACACTGTAAATTAAACTACTATCGTTTGTTGATTTAGCTTGTTTTAGCCAAGTAACATTACATTACATTACTAAATCTTTTTACATAAGCAAACATTTGGTCCATATTTATTTTATCTTCCAGTCATTTAACATTATTTATTATTAAGAGACCTTTGTCTCACTATCTTGATAACAGACCTTCATCTGAGCACTCAAACCTGCCACCATTCA
Organism: Mchenga conophoros; assembly: GCF_057382185.1. Lineage (NCBI taxonomy): Eukaryota > Metazoa > Chordata > Actinopteri > Cichliformes > Cichlidae > Mchenga > Mchenga conophoros. The sequence continues at coordinate 4,948,682 of NC_140526.1, forward strand.
GCTCAAGTCACAATATTTAAAAACAAACAAACAAACAAAATATAAGCATATATACATAATTGACCCTTGACATTACAGAAGTAAAGCAGGAGACAAATAATAGATTTTTTACTTAGTGCAGACCTCTAGGAAACTAGAATAGCTAAAGTAACATCCACATAAAGGCCCCAAGGTCTCATAGTTTTTTGTAGTAAAACACTGCATTGTAATAAAATCAATTCTACACACATTACATGTCAATTGTTCTAATTTAGCTGCTTATACACCAAAAGTGCCTCAGCCTCAGCTTCATTTGGAAATATATGATAATTATCGGATAGAGTTGCTGGCAGAACAGTAAAGTGATTGTTTTTATGTTCATGTCAGGAAGACAGATGTGTAGATTTTATAAAGATTTATTTGGAACCTGCCGTGCCTCTGCACATCAAACTAGTGACAAAAATATAGCAATTTATTTTGAGTTAACTCGCACAGATATCTTCATGTGGAGAAACAGTTTTAAAACTGCAATGATTATTTACCCTGCTGTGTATTCAAAATACCTTTATGCCATATAATAGCATTTCTCCCAAGCTACAAATATTAATTCATATATGCAGTACATGAAAGCTCCAACACACGTAACAATGTACAAATAACTTTGTGTCCAGTACGTTATTGCCTCCACGATTTAATAAATGGATTGGATGTGTCTCATGAAGGAGTAATAAGTTTTAGACTTAACATTGTTCTTTATGGTTTAATGTCTTCATATTTTAAACATAAAAGAATGTTTTGCCACAGGAACAATAAGTGAAATATTGTTAGTCATTTATTTATTTACATTAAATTAGTTTAATTTAATACATTAAAAGACAGCTATGGGAACTGCTCTAATCAGTAAGAGTTAATCAATTTGTTCAACTTTCACACAGAAAGAGGATGAGTTATATATTTAAACGCAAATGTGCTGAAGGTCTTTAGCAATAATGCACAAAATATAAATGTGGTATATATTAAAGACACTTCTATGTATATTTTTATGTAGAAAAGTTGGTACACCAGGGAAAAATCACTACAACCTTTTAATAAAATGTAAATTACATTAAAATGTAAATTACATTAAAATTATTTCATAATAGACAACAAATCTTAAATAAATATTTTCTCAAAAAACAAACTGATGAATGTGTGTTTTATTGTAGACTGACGTTTATGACAGAAGACTGTTTGGCCTGAGTGTGCAGCGCAAGAACATATCAGGACTACAGCAGCGTGTCAACATCACCATAAACCTAACCAAGGAAATAAATGTACTTAATGTTGTCATTTACTGCAGATGTGCCTTTTACAATATTATATTATTAAATATGTTTTATCTTTTGTTTAGCAAAAGTTAATAAAAAAAAGTTAGGCATATATAGTATTTAAACATGCAATATTTCTGTGTCACAGGACACCCAAAAACCCTCGTGTCAGTTCATTAACTTCTCAACAAACAGTGAGTAACCAAGCATCACATCTGCCAAGAATAATGTAAAACATTAATATTTTTTTAAATAAACTTCAGTCATTGTTGTTTGTGTTTTGTCTTAAGATCACAAAGCTGATCTGATCTGACTTGGATATAAAAACATCTTATGTATCACTGATCTCTATTTTTGATGTATCAGCTTTTAGTGAGGATGGATGCATTACTCTATGGAGTCGTGGTCAGAATAATGTCACCTGTTCCTGTGACCATCTCACATACTTTGCTGTGCTCCTGGTAGGAGGGACAATTTTTCATTCTAAAAAAGTGGAATTTCAGGACTTACATGTCTTTTGACTTGAGGGAAACTCGATCAACAAAATATAGACAAACACCTCAGTAATAAAATGGGAAATCTCTTTTAGCAGGTGTGTTGCTAACAATCCAACAAGTTCATGCTGAGTTGGACACAGTTTAGCTATCTGGTTCTGATGCTTTGGTAAAAAGTTGTTGTGTGTAATGGCCAACTTCAGCCTTAACTCACATAGTCAAACTTTCTATTGTAATTCCTTTAAGCAGTTGTCAATTTTTTGAAGAATAACTTCTTGAAGGACATTCAAAGCTCTTTTTGGATGTTGTCTGCCTCTTGCTCCACTCTCTGTCAGGATGATTGGATAATAACGCTTCAATAATGTTGTGGTTTTTTTCTTCTCTTCTACTCTTTAACTGTCGTAATAGTATCTTTGAATCATTTTAATGCTGAAACTGTCAACACATAGTATTGCATGGACAAACAAAATCTGACAGTACCTTTACTGTGTTCATAATTACATCAACTTTGATAAGATTGTCAACACCACTGTGTAAATATGACAGAGCCCTCGCTGTGTTCTACAGACAGCTGCAGACACTCACTGTTGTACCTCTCTCCTGACCTCCTCCATATAAAAAAATGTGAACCAAAAAATGTCATTCCTCCATCAGGCATGTTACCAGTGATTTTCAGTACAGTTCTTATGTAATTTAATGTGCATCAGCCTTTTCTGAAGAATTAGAAGCTAAATATAAAGACATGAGGTGTGACTCAAGACTTTCATAGTACTTACTTTACAGTATGTTTAATATATGTTAAAACAAAAAAGATTCATTTATACTGTACAACGTACAACACTCATCTCTTGCCAAAATGTTTCCTCAACTATAGTGTGTTATTAAGAGTGTAGCTGCACTGGGTGTGCCCTGCCTACGTCATGTGATTCCTGATACTATCACTAGATGCCCCAATGTGAACAAAAGTAATCTTTTTCTGTTACAAATGCTCCCTTTACACCATGACTACAATCTTCATTCTTTTGTTAGTGTCATCTGTTCTCACGCACAGTTCATTGGCTCATTGACTTGTCATTGATTATCTTATCTGTGACTTACTTTTCCTCATCTACATCTTTGTTTTACAACACCTAATTTACTGAAAACTTTCTGAAATAAAAACCATGTTCAGGGTGTTGTGATTTTGATTTGATATAGCCAAAGACTTGAATGATGAAGAAAAGAAATACTAAAACTGGACAAACAAGACTGTATTTCCCCAATCACGTGTCTGTCTCCTGCTTATTTTATTGTATCGAACTGTACTGTTACATGCACTTCCTCTATTCCTGTGGCTTATTTTTTATTGACTTTACTGCTTCACTGTTTGCGTGTCTTTTGTTTAATTTCTACTCGCTGACTACGTCTCACAATCAAAATGCTGCAAAAAAAAGTGAGTGTGTATTTTCTGCACAGCTGCCTGTTTCTGGCTCTGACACAAATGGCACTGGGTCCCTCTCACCTAAAGACCAGGAGATTTTGACATACATCACTCTGATTGGCTGCAGTCTCTCTCTTTTTGCCCTGGTCATCACTGTTTTGCTCTTCATCACAAACAGGTAATTTATTTAATGACATTCTTCATCCTTTCTGTCTCTGCTTTTCTTATTAGACTCCTCCTATCCCATTGACTATTCAGCATGTACTATCGCCTTCCAGTCCTGACTTTTTAACACCACTGTCAATTAATAACCTTTTTGTCTTTTTTCTTTGTTTTAATCTTTGTTCCTTATCACATCATCTTTCTATTTTTATTGTCCATACATGTAGATTTGGTCTAATTGTATTCCAAACAGAATAATACCAAAAAAAGATGTGACTTACCATGAATCACATCTGCATTTGCCAGAAAGGTCAGAGAAGATGTTTCTATGAAGGTCCACATCAACCTCGTGATCGCCCTGATCCTCCTCAACCTGCACTTCCTGCTAAGTTCCACAGTGGCAGCAGTGTCCTCCACTGGGGTCTGTTTATACATGGCTCTTGCCCTTCACTACTCCCTGCTGACTACTTTCAGCTGGATGGCTGTGGAGGGATTCCATCTCTACCTTCTCTTAGTCAGAGTCTTCAACATCTACATCAAGAGATACCTGCTCAAACTCAGTGTGGTGGGATGGGGTGAGTGGAATAATTTAGGCAAGAAGCTGTTTATCATCATCATCATCATCTGAATAACTATTCTTGTGTTTCAGGTGTTCCTGCAGTCATTGTGTCAGTGGTGGTGATCATAGACAGAGGCTTTTACAGTCTTGTCTTTCTGGACACATCTAAATCCAACAACACTTATATGTAAGGAAAATATCTGCAAGCATCTAAAATTGAATAAAGAAAATTTAAAATAACAATTCATATTTATTTATTAACTGTTGGTGTACGCATCAGAGTGTAGAGGGGAAAGTGTCATACAAGGGATAGGAATCAAACTCAATTTTACCAAACACTTATTTGCCTATACGGAGTAGTCTCTGGTATATTTCACCACATGCATCTAAATTATCCGCTATACCCACCCCCAAAAAAGTTAATTCTGTTCATCTGGATGTAATGTTTTCAGTAGGAGAAACGTTTCATCACTCATTCAAATGACGGGAAAAGCTGGGGAAACCTGCAGTCAGCTGAGACTGAAGAAGTCACTTGGATGAGTGACGAAAAGTTTCTTGCAATGAAAACACCACGTCCATATGAACAGAATCAACCTTTTGGAGCGATTTCCCATCCTGGATGATTGGGCATGCATCAATACGCCTGCAATAAGATTTCTATTATAGAAAGTACTTCTTAACTGAAACATGGGTCATCTGAACTCCCTTTCTTTTAGATGCTATATAACCAATGACGACGTCAAGATGGGGACTACACTTGGACCATTCATCTTGGTGTTCCTCTTTAACATGATCATGTTTGCAGTGACAATCAGACGAGTTTGGACTCTACGCAAAAGCACAGAGGTACTGTGCAGTTTTATGTTGCTATTGTCAACATGTCCTATGAAAGCTTAAAAATAACATTAATGAATTAGTCTTATAAACAACTGGTAGTTTTATATAACAAGAAAAATATAGGCTAACTCTAGTCATCACTATTGTTAATTTTTATTTTACATTAGTCGTTCCTTTTAAAGGATGAACTGTGAGATGGGTTGTCTGTTAGCTTTTAAGACCAAGTAAATTCTCAGAAAAAATAAAGGAACACTTTTTATTCAGAGTGTAGCATTAAGCCAACTTGATGAAGTAAACTTCTGGGATACTGATCTGGTCAGTTAAGTAGCAGAGGGAGTGTTAATCAGCCTCAGCTGATTTGACGTTAATGAAATAAACAGCGAGAGCTATGGATGCCATTAGATATCAGGATATCCTTGATCCATTGTCAGACCCTAAATTGGATCAGTGGTTTCTTGGTTCCTCCTGGTGCATGACAATTCAAAGACTCATTTGGCAGCTCCTGAAGGAAGAAAGACCTGATACCATTAACTGTTCCCACACCTATCTGACCTAAATTCAATAGAACACCTCTGGGACATTATGTTTTGGTCCATCCGATGGTGCCAGGTTACAGCTTAACTGTCCCGAAGCTCAGTGATGCACTGGTCCAGATCTGTGAGGAGATCCTTAAAGACACCCTCCAACATCTCATTTTTTTGCAATGAGATCTGTTGTGTTTTTAAAGTGTTCCTTTAAATCTTTTCAGCACTGTATTGTATTTTGTAGTCATTTTTTTAAAAACAAACAAACAAAAAAAACATACTTTAGTATTGACTATTTAAACACATTTGTCTTACTGTGTGAGATTGTATATAATCTCCTGTGTCATTCTATATATTTGGCAAATCAGTTTGGGCAGAGTAACCGTGATAGAGCCAAGAAAGACATTTGTACCCTGCTGGGAGTCATGACTCTGCTCGGCATTACCTGGGGCCTGGTCTTCTTCTCTTTTGGCTACCTGACCACTGTTGGCCTCTACCTCTTCTGCATCCTGAACTCACTGCAAGGTCTGTATAACCATTTGTATGTTAAAGCAAGTTTATTTATATAGCACAATTCAACAACAAGGGTATTCAAAGTGCTTTACAGAGACATTAGAAACAAAAACAAATAAAAAGCATGATTTAAAATAAAAAAAAGGAAGTAACAGTAGATAAAATCAGTAGTTAAAATGTAAGTTTTGAAATTTAAGCTTAAAAGTAAAACGGTGTGGATTTGGTGCTTTATTCAAATGCAGCTGAGAATAGGTGAGTCTTCAACCTGGATTTAAATAAACGGAGTGTTTCAGCTGATCTGAGGCTTTCTGGGAGTTTGTTCCAGATATATGGAGCATATATCTGTTTGTTGTCATGAGTTTTACTTCCCTTGTGTTGTCTGATCATTCTGTTCAGCCATGTCTTGTTCTCCCCACCTCTCTTCGCTCCTCAAATCAACCTTCAGTATATATATTGTCACTGTCTACATGGATCCTTTTCAAAAAGCACCTGTTTCTGTTACTTGCTTCCCAGTGTTTTTGTTCTTCCTTTCTTTGCTCCTGCATCTCTCCTTGGCTTTATGTTCTAGTTAGTGTGTTTTTAAATCTGTAGACTTCAGTTTCCCTTTGTACTCATGTTAGTCAGCCTGTGGTGTTTTTGCATTGTACATGTACAATGACAATGAAGGTATATTCTATTCTATTCTATTCTATTCTATTCTATTCTATTAAACTATTCTACTAAATGAATGACTTACTTTAAGTTTCAATCAATCTGTCTCCAAGCGTCTGCGTTTTGGTCCTTCACAACTTACAATCTGCACATCCTGCAGATTCTGACACACAGATGAATTACTACTTTCATTGTCAAATGTGCGTACTCATTGCATCTCCTGTACACAGTCTAAACATTTACTTCTCTCCCTCTCTCTTGCTTGTTCCATGCAGGTTTCTTCATCTTCCTGTGGTTTATGATGTCACTGAGAAAGGCTAAAACTGCAGTTACTAAGACAAGCGGTGAAACACGAAGCACCAGCACTTAGCTTACACACAACTACCAATACCCCGAGAAGTTCCTTTGTGTGTGCTGTTGGAATGTTTAATGTAATATTAACTTAGAAACATTGTTGTATACATGAGTTCAAGAAGAAATTGTATCAGATAAGATATCAGCTGACACTAAAAAAATGTATGTGAATGTATTAATTGTGAAGATTTTAACAGCTCAAATTTAGTTTGAAGTTTTCTTTTTATTGCAATAGACAGAGTTTTTATGGCAAGCAGTTTATCTTATTGTTAGAGGATAGATCACCTGTCTCTTTTTACACTCGCTTTCAGAGATCAGAGGCAAAACAACATAAAATTGCTATTTTGTCACATTTTCACCAGTCTGCACATTAGATCTTAGTTTCAAATGAATCTCACCTGGCATTAGTTTAGTATTTTAAGAGGCTGTTATGTTGATTGATTGCACATACAGCATTTTGCTTTATTTTAATTGAACTGGTCTGAAAATTATTTTATATTAAAGCACATTGTGAATCACTAAAGGCTGTGGTGTTAGTAATAACAGTAATAGCTGTCTTATTACCTTCACCCTATGGACATTTACGAGTTACGGGCATTCTAAAGTGAAAATCTCAGTTTTGTTCAGTATCATTATCATATGGTAACTCATAGTTTAAATATCAAAAGTGTACTAATTTAATGTTTACAACACAGAATGTCAGAAAAAAAACAGCGGGACCCTGCATATAGGTAGAGAACCCTTTAAAAAGTGTATTTTGGGTAAACAGTGGTCATATCACTTCGTGGGACCGAAGGCTGCTCAGAGACACAACATGAAAGGTCTCTTCTTTACCCACACTTTGATAACGTACGGTTACTGTACAACCTTGGTTCTCTTAGTGAAAGACTATCTCTCCACACCATCACATATTCCATATGTACGGGGTACGACTCCCCTTGGTCGTGGCACAAGGATACTTACTTAAGACACTCCGGCACGCCCGGCCACAGCTCATGTATAAAACAGCTGTGCAGACTTGACACCGGTGATAGTTTGATCAGAGGGCGTCTTCGAGCAGCCTGACGGTGGAGAGATGGTTTCTCGCTAAAAGAACCAAAGCTACACAGTAATCGTATGTTCTCTAGCATATCAAGACTATCTCTCCACACCGTTACATATGTACGGGGTAACTCTGTAAGACATCCCGCGATGAGACAGTACAACTGAACCGCCGAGAGCGAAGGGTGCAATAAACTATTGACAAAGTACCCATAAGCAGACCACCCCGGTCAGGGATTCGCCAGACGCGAAGGCCAAGCAGGGGGATTGGAGGCAGCAGTCTGCAGATGCTAGACTGGCCCGAACTGGTTGTGCAGGATGCAGGACCTCAAGTGATCAGCCGCTCAAGGTCAGCCCGGGAACCACGAGGCAGACCACCAGGGAGCGCAGCACACCGGGCTGCCAAATAGGATCCCGCTGGTCGCATAGGCCTACAACATGCAGGCAATGCCAGACAAAGAGTCGGCGCTACAGGCTGAAGAACTCTTACTCACCACAGCGAGTGTAAGCCAGCAAAGCGGGCAGCAGGCCAGGGGGGCACAGCCTATAGTAGCAGGTCAAGCTAGGGATGAGACCTGTCCATCCACAGAGCCAAAGCCGCCCAGTGCTGTTGACAGACAGGGAGGGGACCTGCTGAAGTGGAGGGCTGAGCAAGGCAATGACCCAAAGGTCCACCCCCAGCACTGTCACTACGTGCTGTCCGCAGACAGATGAGCCTCAAGAGTGAACTCGAACAAGATACTCAAGCTCAGTCCCTGGAACTTAGGAGGGGGATAATATTGTTTCCAATGCATTTCAGTTTAAGGGAAAGAACTTTCTATTATACATGGTGCTTGAGTTTTTTATGAGAGAGAAAACAAATATGCTCAAATGACAAGTTTTCACAATTTATTATTAACCGGTTCAAATTAGTTTGACATGGCACCATGGAGTATGTCAAATGTTCCCCACTGTGTGCCCTTCCTTCTATTTCAGGCATCTTGTATTTAGTTCATTCATATGTCTGTGTTTTCTCTAGTTAGTTATCTCACTTTCTGTGTTATTTTAGAGTTTGTGTTCCTTGTTTGTCGTCTTGATTCTTCTTCCCTCGTCAAAGTAGATGCTTCTGTTCCTCCCTTCTCAGTGTTTTTTTTTTTTTTTTGCTCCTCCCTAGTCTTGCGTCTCTCTTCAGCTTCATGCTTAGCTAGTGTGTGTTTTTAAATTCTAGATTTTTAGACTTCACTTTCCTTTTGTACTCACTCAAAAATTGACTCACTTTAGGTTTAACGCACTCTGTCTCCACATGCTTGTATTTTGGTCCTTCACAACCTACAATCTGCACATCCTGCAGATTCTGACACACGGATGAATTACTACTTTCATTTTCAAATGTGCGTACTCATTGCATCTCCTGTATAAAGTCTAAACAGTTGTTTTTCTCGCTCTTTCTTGTTCCATGCAGGTTTCTTCATCTTCCTGTGGTTTATGATGTCACTGAAAAAGGCTAAAACCGCAGTTACTAAGACAAGCAATGAAACACGAAGCACCAACACCTAGCTTACACACAACTATGTGCTTCTGACATATTTTTTGTCCTTGTCTCAGTTCAATATCTCAATATAGGGTGGAGAGCCACCCTATCCCTAACATCACAACAACCCGCTACAAGTCCTCGTTCACTGCATCCATGAATCTTGTCTGTGGTCTTCCTCTTTTCCTCTTACCTGGCAGCTTCATATTCAGCCTCTTTTTTCCAACATATCCACTACCTCTCCTCTGCACATGTCAAAACCATCTCAACCTTGCCTTTCTAACTTTGTCTCCAAACTGGTTAACCTAAGTTGTACCTCTGATCTACTTCTTTGTTATACTTGAAGTCAGTCCACCCTGGTCACTCCCAAAAAAATCTCCCTGTCTACTTCTGGCTACTGTCTTTTTTTCAGAGCTGCTGCATCCAAACCATACATCACAGCAGGTCTCACGACCATCTTGTAACCTTCCCTTTCACCCTTTTCACTCTTGCTGCTGTCCTTATTTCACAAATCACCTGTGACACTCTCCACCCACTTCAGCCTGCCTTCGCACTCCTCTTCAATTTTCTTGTGTGTTGTTTGTTGCTTTGGATGATTGACCAAGTTATTCAAACTCATCTAGTTTTGCTATGTCTGCTCCTTACAGCTTTACTGTAACTGTGTGGGCACATCCACTTGAGATACATGTGGGATAAGTCTGGGTTTGTGTGGCCCACACAGCTTCAGAGTTCATCTGGACCGACCCACTTTGGGCCTGCACAGCCTTTTTTGATGGAACATATTATTAAATAGGAAAAGGTCACCTAACTGTGACCAGCTTGTTACTGCATCTGCTTTTAATGAGTCTTAAATGCAAAATATTTCAATGAAATTACCAGGAAACTATTTATTTTTCCTTGTCCCTAGTCATCCTATTTTTACTCTAAATAGATGAAATGACACAAACACACAGTAATTAAAGGCATGCAGAGTAGACACACTTCAGATGTGTCCACTAGCCTTTAGCACGAAGCTTTAATTTAGGGTTATGACAATGTCAGGTTTCATCACTATGACTTTGTTGTTCATGCTTTGCAGTGCAAATCAAGGTTTTTATTCAAAATGCAAAACTTTAACATGAAGAGATTAGATACAGCTAGTTTCTCAAAGACTTTAACTTTGAATTTCATTCTTGTAACAACGGGAGGAAAATTCCAATATACATAAATTGTTCAGCTTAATCTCTTTTTGAAATCAGAATTTGGATCAGTTTTATTACCAATTTTATACACAAATAAGGTATTTGTCACAATTTCATGGTACTTCATGGTACTTTCTGTTCAATTTGACCTGCTTTAAGGGAAGAAGTAGCTTGAAAAGAATGTGTTTTAGTGCTGAAAATGTGAACAGTGTTCAGTATTATATTTTAATAACGTCATCCTGTATTTGCTGCATGCTCAGTAGTGACAAGGAAGGGAAGACGTGTATTTTTAGCTTTCTAGCACGTTGATACTTCCGCTTTCTTACTTAGAATGTCATTTACATTTGTTTCATCAACTTCCTTTACACCTCTTCCTATTCAGCTCTTTTCCCCCCCTGCTGTCACTTCTGCTGTGTTCTCTGTCCTAATGAACTGATTTCCACAGCAACATGCAAAGGTAGGCTACGCTTTGGTTCACTTTAAAGTACATTACACTTTTTGTGTTGATGCTAATAACAAGGAATAAAAAAATATACATTTTATTTCAATGTATTTATTAGGATTATTGGTAGTATTACTAATAGTAGAAGTAGGAGGAGAAGAAGTTGTATAAGTTTTATTTCTTAATCTGTGTTTTTTTTAAAAAAAAGTTGGTGCAGTCTCTAAAACTGGACATCTTTATATAGAAAACATCTTGTGGAGTAGCACTTTGACTGATGAGTCTTCAGGGTGATGGTGTGAGAGCTTTGGTGGCTGTCTCAATTTCTCTACATTGACTAAAGGTCTTACTTTGTCAAATAGACCACAATGATAATTTAGCTTTAAATATCTTTGTAGTATTTGAATTTCAAATTGTTTAACAGTATAACATTAAATCGATTAGTGTGCTACAGTACAATGAAAGATGCTATGACATGGAACCCATACCATCTCACATGTGTCCAGTTAGAGGAATTTGAACATCTGAACCTGTTACTCATTTACCAATCAGTTTGCTGAATGGTTATAAACAGTGTTGATACTGATAACATGTAATAAGTTCTGGTCTGTTACATTACCACTGCATTCATTACTCATGCTGCATTCCAATCTGCAGTAATAGGTGGTTTCCCCCTGTCTTTTGAATATAAGATGTGGGAACATTCCTTGAATTATTACACCTACTTTTAGTGGAAATGCAAAAGTATTACTAATATTTAAGAATGAAAACAATAAAGAATTAAGAATAAACATGTAGTTAAGGGTATGGGATGGCCATACATCAAAGGAACATTGACTTTCAGTTTGAAACAGGAGCGAGGGCAGTTTCCAAAGGTTTGATGACCCCTCCATCCACCGAGACCTCCTCTTGTGGCTCAGTTATATGGTTATATGGCTCAGTACCAACTTAAATCCCTTTATCCAATCATACATTCTGTGAGACAGTAAAACATAACACTTTTTCATTCCCCGTACTGTACAATCAAATTACCGTTTTTAATCAATTAGAAACCTTAAATGCAGTGGGAATGATTTTCTGTCTACCTTCATCATAATGGCAACAAAATAAAAAAAGACAAATAACATAATGCTTGAATAGCTTTGTAAAATAATGCTAATCTAAATTCAATTTTCAATTCAATTCAATTCAATTTTATTTATATAGCGCCAAATCACAACAAAAGTCGCCTCAAGGCGCTTCATAGATACAGAGAAAAACCCAACAATCATATGACCCCCTATGAGCAAGCACTTTGGCGACAGTGGGAAGGAAAAACTCCCTTTTAACAGGAAGAAACCTCCGACAGAACCAGGCTCAGGGAGGGGCGGCCATCTGCTGCGACCGGTTGGGGTGAGAGAAGGAAGACAGGATAAAAGACATGCTGTGGAAGAGAGACAGAGGTTAATAACAGATATGATTCAATGCAGAGAGGTCTATTAATACATAGTGAGTGAGAAAGGTGACTGGAAAGGAAAAACTCAATGCATCATGGGAATCCCCCGGCAGCCTAAGTCTATTGCAGCATAACTAAGGGAGGATTCAGGGTCACCTGGTCCAGCCCTAACTATATGCTTTAGCAAAAAGGAAAGTTTTAAGCCTAATCTTGAAAGTAGAGATAGTGTCTGTCTCCCGAATCCAAACTGGAAGCTGGTTCCACAGAAGAGGGGCCTGAAAACTGAAGGCTCTCCCTCCCATTCTACTTTTAAATACTCTAGGAACAACAAGTAGGCCTGCAGAGCGAGAGCGAAGTGCTCTAATAGGGTGATATGGTACTACAAGGTCATTAAGATAAGATGGGGCCTGATTATTTAAGACCTTGTATGTGAGGAGCAGGATTTTGAATTCAATCCTGGATTTAACAGGAAGCCAATGAAGGGAAGCCAAAACAGGAGAAATATGCTCTCTCTTTCTAGTCCCTGTCAGGACTCTTGCTGCAGCATTTTGGATTAGTTGAAGGCTTTTCAGCGAGTTTTTTGGACATCCTGATAATAATGAGTTACAGTAGTCCAGCCTGGAAGTAATAAATGCATGAACTAGTTTTTCAGCGTCACTCTGAGACAGGATATTTCTAATTTTAGAGATGTTGCGCAAATGGAAGAAAGCAGTCTTACATATTTGTTTAATATGTGCGTTGAAGGACATGTCCTGGTCAAAAATGACTCCAAGGTTCCTCACAGTGTTACTGGAGGCCAAGGTAATGCCATCCAGAGTAAGAATCTGGTTAGATACCATATTTCTAAGATTTTCAGGGCCGAGTACAATAACCTCAGTTTTATCTGAATTAAGAAGCAGAAAGTTAGCGGCCATCCAGGTCTTTATGTCTTTAAGACATTCCTGCAGTCTAACTAATTAGTGTGTGCTATCTGGCTTCATGGACAGATAGAGCTGGGTGTCATCGGCATAACAGTGAAAATGTATGCTATGTCTTCTAATGATGCTGCCTAAGGGAAGCATGTATAATGTAAACAGAATTGGTCCTAGCACTGAACCCTGTGGAACTCCATAATTAACCTCAGTGTGTGAAGAGGACTCTCCATTTACATGCACAAATTGGAGTCTATTAGATAGATATGATACAAACCACTGCAGTGCAGTACCTGTAATACCTACAGCATGTTCTAATCGCTCTAATAGGATATTATGGTCAACAGTATCGAACGCTGCACTGAGGTCTAGCAGGACAAGCACAGAGATGAGTCCACTGTCAGAGGCCATAAGAAGATCATTTGTAAATGAATCAACTAATTTAAATCTGAAAGGAACTTTGACAACATTTGACGGAAAAGCATAGATTTTTTTTTTCATTCTAAATGTGAGTCTCTTCACAGGAAGAAGAGCTGGATATTCTGGTGGCTGATGTCTTTTGTGTCTTATGAAATGCTTTATGAGAATTGGGTGTCAGGACAGGGTTCCTGTGAGACTATGTGCAATATAACATCTAACATAGGTAAGTTGTTAACTGCTGTAATAAAATAATTACTTAAATCTGGGGACAGCAGACAATTTAGATTCTAACCCAAGAAACAAGGGGTGTGAGTTATTTACTTTTCCTTTTGCCTTTTATGAGTTTATATAAACTCGGCTTGTTTTCTGTCAGTCTTTTAGCTACATGTGTTTATTTCTCTCCTACTCCTCCTCCTCCTCTTCTATTCTACCACAGCCCTAAAATGTCAGACATAAAATGTTATGTCCCTTTAAATCACTTTACTACACTTTAGAAGAAAGGATTCAATCCTCATTTAAATGTTCTTTAAATTTCTTTAAGTTTAAATTTCTTCAAGTGTTTTAGTTTAATAAATAAACTAAAACACTTTCAAATCACATGAGCCAATATTTTATTTAGAACAGAACAGAAATAACACAATAGATGTTTAAAGTGAGACATTTTTCAATTTTAAGCACAAAATTAGTTCATTTTAAATTTGATGCTTGCTACAGGACATGTTTACAATAGTGTAGCATCTGCTCTTCTTTTCAAAACATTTTGAAGACGTCTGGGCATCAAGGTTTAGAGTTTCTAGGGTTTTGGTGTGGGAATTTGTTTGATGTAGTTTTCATTTAATGATGCACCTCTATAGGTGAAAGATTTGGAAAGCAAGCATAGCAATTCAGCACCCAGACTCTTCTCCGATGAAGCAATGCTGTTGTAATAGTGGCAGTATGTGGTTTTGCAATTTCCTGCTGAAATACAAAAGGCCTTCCCTGAAACAGATGTACTCTGGAAGGGATCATATGTTGCTCTAAAACCTTTATGCATTTTATTTTATAAATCGTTTTATGAGGATTTTGTTTATATACAGAAAAAAGAACATATTGCAGATGACAGTTCCAGTGTCACTGGTGATGCCCTCCACTCCCGCCACCCAACAAGTGGCTCCAAAGCTAACCCGAATAGAAGGTGGTCCAAAACCTTTCAACATTCACTGTTTCTTCCAAAACACGCAAGTTGCCCATACTGAATGCATTTATTCCAACATATATCATCAAAGATGCTGACTTTTGAATTGAAAGCTGATAACACGCTGGAATGAAGATATTTTTGTATATTACTGTAATTACTCGTGTGTGCAAAGTAGTTTTTTTTTTGAAGATTTTTTTGAATGAAGATTCAAATAGTGCGTATGATGCATTCTTATCAACTGTAATTTCACTATATGAAAAACATTGTCCTTTAATGAAAATCACTAGAAAGCATCACAGATCAAATAAGCCATGGATCACAAAGGGGATAGAAGATGCATGTAAAAAGAAAAATAATCTATATAAGAGATTCATAAAACAGAGGACAAAAGATGCTGAAATAAAGTACAAGTTATATAAAAATAGATTAGTAAATATTATAAGAACAAGTAAGAAAGAATATTACCACAAATTATTGGAGCAAAGTAGAAGTAACACACAAGAAACATGGAGGATATTAAACAGTCTAATCAAAAAGGGCTCAAAAAATAAGAATTATCCAGATTATTTTAAAAAAGATAAAGATATTGTGCTTGATAAAACTAAAGACATTGCAAATGAATTTAATGATTTCTTTGTAAATGTTGGCTTTAATTTAGCAAAATAAATTCCAGAGTCAAGAAATAATAACGACCTAAATAAACATATTACTCAGAATGTGTCCTCCATGTTTATTGGTGCTGTAACTCATAGAGAAATAATTAACATTGTGAAGACATTTAAAAATAAAAAGTCCACTGACTGTTTTGGTATTGACATGATATTAGTTAAAAGTATTATAGAATATATAGTGCAACCTTTCGCATACATTTGTAATCTGTCCTTTCAAACTGGTGTGTTTCCCTCACAAATGAAAATAGCAAAAGTTATTCCAATCCATAAAAACGGAGAGAGATGTCAGTTTACCAATTATAGGCCAATATCACTACTCCCACAGTTCTCAAAAATCTTAGAGAAGTTATTTGTTAATAGACTTGATAAATATATTGAGAAGCATAATCTCCTAAGTGATAAACAATATGGCTTTAGAGTGAAAAGGTCCACTTCGATGGCAGTGATGGAACTTGTTGAAGGGATATCTAATGCAATAGATAATAAGGAATATACTGTTGCTGTTTTTATAGACTTAAAAAAGGCGTTTGATACAATTGATCATTCTATATTAATGAATAAACTAGAGAGATATGGCATAAGAGGGATAGCATACAAGTGGATGAAAAGTTACCTGGATGACAGATATCAATATGTCGAATTCAATAATGTAAAATCTAAGCAGTTGAAGGTAACTTGTGGTGTTCCTCAGGGCTCTGTGCTGGGCCCTAAATTATTTAAATTATATATAAATGACATATGTAGTGTTTCCAAACTGTTAAAATGTGTATTGTTTGCTGATGACACCACTCTGTACTGCTCAGGTAAAAACTTAGAACAGCTTCTGACTACAGCGGAAAAGGAGTTAAATATATTAAAAAACTGGTTTGATGTAAATAAGTTATCATTAAATATAAAGAAAACAAAATTGATTATTTTTGGCACTAGACAAATGAAAAATGTATCTAAAATAAGGGTTAATGGAATTGAAATTGAAAGAGTGTACGAAAACAAATTTCTTGGAGTGATAATTGATGATAAGCTGAGTTGGAAGTCTCATATAAACCACGTGAAAACAAAAATGTCAAAAACCATTGCTATTCTCTATAAAACAAAGCATGTCCTGAACAAAAAAACATTATACACACTTTATTGTACTCTGTTGCTTCCATATATGACTTACTGTCTGGAGATATGGGGTAATGCATATAAAACGAACACTCTTCGTATTTTCAAGTTACAAAAAAGAGCTATAAGAATTATAAACCAATCAAACTATATAGAACCAACTAACATTTTGTTTATTAATCTGAATACCCTGAAATTTTATGATTTAGTTGAATATAAAATGGCACAGATAATGTATAAAGCACAAAATAACTTGCTTTGCCCCAGTACTCAGAAGCTGTTCAAAGTCAGAGAGAGTCAATATGACTTAAGGGGAACAGATTTCTTTAAAAAAAACAAGATAAGGACAAATATAAAGCAGAGATGTGTTTCTGTTAGAGGAGTTAACCTGTGGAATAGTTATGACAGTGATTTAAAAAGGTGTAGTTCATTTTCCTTGCTTAAAAACATGTTTAAAAATAGAGTATTAGAAAAATATATAAATCAAGAATGAAAAGAGCAAAAAGGAGAAAAAAAATAACCTCTTGATTCTTTTGCTTTGATGTAGTTACTTATCTAAGGTGGAAAGTTTTTTTTTCTTTGTTTTTTTTTTTTTTTGTTGGTTTGTTTGTTTGGTTTTTGCTTTGTTTTATTATTTTCTTCAAGCCCTGTGTACAGGAGCTGCATACAAAAATATATTTTGTGAAAAGGGTTGGCGTAATAAGCAAATGCTTCAGCCAATACCTTTTGATTAGCCTTGTCTCATGCTTTCTTTCTTTATGGTAGATTTTTGTTCTTTTTTCACTGTTTTTTTTTTCACTGTTTTCACTGAGATTTGAATTTGAATGCTAATCAATAAAAAAATAAATAAAAAAAAAAATAAAAAAATGTCTCCCACTCTTTAGCCTGCAGGATGAGACGTCTGTGATTACCAACTATGTCAAATCTGGACTCGTCTGGCCATAGAAAACGTTTCCATTTTGAAACAGTACATTTCACAGATATGACGCCGCCTCTCGATCATGTTCAAACATGGCTTCCTTTTTGCATGACAGAGCTTTAGTTAGTATCTGCAGATATCATATCAGATTGTGCTCATCGACAGTGGTTTCCTGGGCCCCTTAGTAATGTCAGTGACACAATCATGCCGATGAATGATGCAGTGTTGTCTGAGGGCCCGAAGACCATGGGCATTTAATAAAAATTTTCAGCCTTGTCCTTTATGCACAGAGACTGTAGCACCTTCAGTGTAAATGGTTACAGACGCATCTCCAGTTTCTCTGAATCTTTTGATGATGTCATGCATTGCAGATGATGATGTTGAGGAACATTTGAAGTATTCCACAATCTTTTAAGGTACTCTTTCACAGACTGAAGAGCCGCTGCCCATCTTTTCTTCTGAGAGACTCTGGCTCTCTGTAAGACATCCGTTTTATAGCTTATCGTGTTACTTGCTAGATGTTCTCCCAGCTGAAACGTTTTGATCTTTCTTGCTATTTCAGCCATTGTTTGTGACCTGTATCAAGCATCAAGTTTGAAATGTAAAATTTCTCAGTTCAGACATCTATTATTTATGTTTTGTTGTAAATAAAATATTAGCTTGTGTGATTTGAAAGTCTTTTGGTTCTCATCTTTGTCAAAATTTAACGAACATCCCTACTTTTCTGGAATTCATGTTTTATATACTATAACTGGTTTTGAACAGCCATTTTTCTTACATGGTGATATTGCATTTAAAAATGAACCTTTCAACTCTGCTTCTCACATCTCCATTCCCCTATAAATGTCTTCATAACGAAATATGAAATTGTATAATGTTTTAAGATTAAACTTTCATACATTCTGGGGACATGTGGGTGGTTTAATTGTACAAGGGTAAAATGTGTGTTCTTACATTTTCTCTACAGGTCGTAATCATACAGAGTGTTGTATGGATTATACAGACAAGGTTTTGAGAACTGGAAACCGCACTGACGCTATGACGTAAACATTTTAATTATTACACAAAATTTTCAGTATTTAAAACAAGATTTCAAATTTGTGTGTTTTTTTGTGTTTATTAATTATTTTGAAAAAAATTACATTAATTAAAGGATGTAAATCATTAATATTGTTAATATTTTCCTATCCTCCTCCCCAAGAGCCATTAGGACTCTAGAAAGTGTTCTAGAGAGAACAGAGGTGAATGTGAGCATGCAAGTGTGTGTCAAAACTTTTGTGGCGCTTCTGCACAAACCCAATGATACCTTTGGAGGCCTTAAAATTTATGCTGATGACACACAGGTAAAAAAAAAAGAACATCACATGATCCTATTGAACAATGGTTTGTAGTCAGACTCAAAGTGTAGCCAGAAATACCTACCAACTACTGAGCTGATATTTGGATCCAATTTTGAGGTTGGGTCAGATATTGGTTAGGACCTGCTTTTTTAAGGTCTGATACATTGTAATAAGTCTAATGTTCTGTTCAAGGTAATTATGGGGAACTTAATTACATCGAACAGGTAATTAACTCTTTGTAAAAAAGGAAATAATGGAAATAAACGTCAAACTAGGAAAGCTTTTATTAAATTTATGACAACGTCTTGGCATTACCTTGAGTGTTTTACTCCATTTCTATTTGTCAGCTCAAATCTGTGTGCAAGGAAGTGAAGAAAAATTCAGCCCACTTTTCTTTACACATTGTTTATTTCACTGAAGTCTGTGGGCATTAGTTTATGTGCAGATTAAGGTCTGGATAGTTATCAACATTATATTTTTATATTATAATTATTATATTTCTTATAAAATATTATATTTTACATTTTATTATACTTTTTGTGAAAAAGTTGGGAAAGTGAACTTTTAAATTCAGTTCACTTTCCAAACAGCAACACCATGACATCAATGTATTTTATTTACAATGTCAGTAGCAAGGGTTGCATTATGTTACTGCTATTCACATGCAGTTTTTTTCTTTCTGTTCTTGGCATGTTGATGCTGATACAGGTAACACCAGATGTGCCTCTTCTCAACAGTAAAGTCCTTGTCCAGCTGCCAAGAGAACTGGATGCTGGACCGAATAACAAGATTGTGTTCTGCATGTTTAAATGGCCTAAAATGAACGAGGTCATAAACTACATTTTCTTATATAACAATATGTAGGAAAAGGATTTGGTGAGCTATAGAACAATAGGATTTTTGCCAATTTTGTATTTACACATTAAATTTAAACTACCGCTCATGGAGCTCGAGGTTTTGCTTGTTTTAGTCTAATAACATTTGGATTTCAGGTTATATTTTTTCTTATTTTTACCACTTGTTAGGAAATATGTATTTCTAGCTAATTTAGTAATTCTTTAGTGTTTTTGGTGATTTCTAGTCTTTAGGTTTTGTTACTGTGCCTCCTTTGTTTCCCTTGTGTGTGTCTAGTCATCCTTGTCTCTATTTTTGTGTATTTCCTGGTTTACTTTGACAGTCCTGTGTCCCGGGTTAGAGTATTCTGTTTTGCTTCCTCCCCGTCTTGTTTGTCAGATTAGGTTCAACTGTGTCTCCCTTCTGTTATGTATTCCCTTGTTAGCCTCTGTATTTATTGTGTGTTGATCTTTTATTGATAAATAAAATGTAAATTAGTACGCATATTTTTGAAGGAAGCTGGGTACACAAGGAAAGAAAAATCACATTTTTAACTAAATGTAAATTACTTGAATATCAAACGGTGCATCTAGATCATTGAGTAGTGTGTTTTTTCCCCCCGAAACTAATATTAAAACTGTCTTTGCAAAATTGTTAAACCAGCTGACAAATCTGCATTTTATTGTAGAGCATTTTTGAAAGCCCACATGAAGTATATGATCAAAGACTGGTTGGTCTGAGTGTGCAGAACAAGGAGATATCAGGACTGCAGGAGCGCATCAACATCACGATGGAGTTTACCAAGAAAATCGACGTAACTATGCTTTTTTTGATCATTTATTTCATTTCTACCTCTTGTTACTTTATTGCATAATTAATTGATACATATAATATGCTGTACATTTTGTACAAACATGAAATATGTTTGTGTCATAGGAAACTCAAAAACCCTCGTGTCATTTCCTTAATTATTCAACATGCAGTAAGTAACAAGCATCACATCTGTCATGAACAGTAATGTACACTGCTCAAAAAATAAGTAAAGGAACACTTTTTAATCAGAGTACAGCATCAAGTCAGTTAAACCTATGGGCTATAGGTGTGGTCAGCTAAGTAGCAGAGGGGGTAGATAATTTGGCGTTAATAAAATTAATACCAGGTGTACTAGATGGATAATAATGAGACAAACTCCCAAAAAAGAATGGTTTTACAGTTGGTGGACACCGATATCTTTCCATCTTCATCTATTCTGTTTTTTCACTAGTTTTGCATTTGACTGGGATCATTCTCATTACTGTTAACATGAGGACATACATGAACCCTACAAAGGTTGCAGAGGCAGTCAAACTCCTTCAAGATGGCGCATCAAGACATGTCATTGCCAGAAAATCTGCTATGTCTCCCATCACACTTTGCAAGAGCATAGAAGAGATTCTAGGAGGCAGGAGGTTACTTTAAGAGAGCTGGACAAGACTGTTAAAGGTCCTTAATCCATAAGTACCACATGTGCCCTTTGTGTAAGGAAGAACAGGAAGAGCACAGATAGAGGCCTACAAAACGACTTCCAGCAGACCCGACATCCTCAAGTAGGCTCATTGATGCCTTTGTCCAAATCTGGGAGGAGATCGCCAGGGACACCATCCAGTCTCATTAGGAGCATGCCCCAGCTTTGTCAGGCAAGCACAGAAGCATGTGGGGGACATATGAACTACCAGTGATGGGAATAACGGCGTTACAAGTAACGGCGTTACTAACGGCGTTACTTTTTTCAGTAACGAGTAATCAAACTAATTACTATTCCTATCGTTACAATGCTGTTACAGTTACTAACAAGAAAATGCGGTCCGTTACTATTTTTCAACAAACAGACGGTTGAAGCTGTGTTCAGCTTACCACATCTTGTATCAGTTGCATGGAAGTAGCTGACTACATAAGTAATCTGGACGCTACAGCTTTAAGCAGCTGCGCGCGCTCCCGCGGACGGTGATCACGATCACTGTCTAGCACAACACCTGGAGCTAAGGGGGCAAAACAATCGCATGAGTGCTGCTGTTTGACTGAGGAAGAGTAAAGTAGCTGTGGTAAGCCAATCACATGACCACTTAAAGACAAAGCAACAAGGTGATTCATACCAGTTTATAAATTGCGTTGATAGGCCACATAAAACCAGAGTCATGATAAACAACAGATACGCGGTGTTTTTCCTCAATAGTTTCGCAGCGAGACCTCTGAGCAACCCCCCCCCCCCCCCCCCAAACACCCCCCCCCCCCCCCCAAAAAAAAAAAAAAAAAAAAACAGGATAAGTTTTAGGAGTGACAGTGAGAGAGAGAGTAAGACAGCAGAAAAAGAGGGAGAGAGAGTTTTGAGATGTGAGAGAATTGTGACGTTTAGCGTCTTTGGAGTGTGTAGTTAATATGTTGTCTTGTGTAGTTAGTGTGTAGTGATGTGGATAGTTTTGTGTTGTGTGTCAGAACAATGAGGCGACTGCTGTCTCCAAATAGAAAAAGGAGTGATACACCTGCTGCTGTCAGGCCTGCAGGTATCAGGCTGTGATGTTCTCCTTTATAGTGGACATAAATTGTGTTTTTGGAGTGGAACAAATAACTTGTGTGGCATCTTATTGAATGCAGAACAGCTGGTTGTTCTGTAATTGAAATGGTTATTTAAAAAAAATCAAGGTAAAAGGTAAATTGATGAATTTGTTGTTTGCAAAACTTTTGCATAGGATTTTAAAATTGATCATTTATATTTGCATTTAAAGTTCTGAAATATGATTCATTAAACATGTTTGTGGTTGTTAAAATATAACTTTTTCTACTCTGATTTTACATTTTTTGTCTGATTTTAGATCAATTGTGTTAATACAGTATGTCTAAATGAAAAGATAACTGTAAATTCAGACACGTGAGGTTGTGCTTAAAAGGATGATACCAAACAAGGCAAAGTAAATAGTTTTTAAAGGTGAAATGTGGAGGGAAAATCAAAAGTAGTTTGAGTAGTTAAAAATGTTAACTAACTAACAGTTACTAACTTTTTTGGAGAAGTAACTAGTAACTATAATTAATTACTTTTTCAAAGTAACTTCCCCAACACTGCGAACTACTGAGTACCATTTTGAATTGGTATTCAACCCACTGTAGGTTTATATTTCCCTTTCTATCAAAAAATGTGGGATCTGTTCATTCTTAACACATTACCCAGTTGATATCATTATAGATAACCAGCGTGATTCTTTTCCCCCTCAAAATCTGATGTGTTTTTAAAGTGTTCCTTTAATCTTTTTCTGAGCAGCAAGACACCTATTTCTTTCATAAGTTGGACTCATTGGGGTTTGTGTTTTCACTCAGGGCCCCGACACTGAGTTGATGTTCAGAAATTTAATCTTTTGCATAATGGATCTGTTTGTTTTGTTTACCAGATTTTAGTGAGGATGGCTGCCTCACACACTGGACACGTGGTCAGACTAACATCACCTGTTCCTGTAACCACCTCACATACTTTGGCGTCCTCATAGTAAGATTGGACTCATTCATTATATAAAGAGGGATTC
The DNA here is from genome assembly GCF_057382185.1 of Mchenga conophoros. NCBI lineage: Eukaryota > Metazoa > Chordata > Actinopteri > Cichliformes > Cichlidae > Mchenga > Mchenga conophoros. The sequence continues at coordinate 4,972,018 of NC_140526.1, forward strand.
AGTGAACTGCAAAACAAAGTATAAATACAACATCTTGTAAAGAATTTGAGAGCTCTCTTGTCCTTCTGTCTGTCCATCTCTTCTCACCTATGTCACCAAACATTTATCTGAACTGCTTCAAACTTTGCAGCTGAATTTCTTGGGTCTCAAGTTAATGTGTTACTGAGTTGATGTTCATCAGATGAGTGGTTCTCATATAAGTCTGTTAAAAAAAAAGAAGAAGCCATTCTCCGTCAATTGGTTTTCCCCATGTATTTCTGGCACAGCATGCTTGGGAGGGGCACATTAACATATAGACATGTTTGTTTGGCTAGCTTCACAAGGACATGCCAGACCATTAATCAATCTACCTTAATTTTACCTCAAACCTTCAAACAGGCTTGTCAAGTGATGTGGGGCAAAAGACAGCAAGCTTAAAAAAAACCCCAGCAAAATTTAGTCATAGTGGTGACTGAAAGACGCACAGCTTCTCAGAAAGATAAGTGTTTTAGATTTCTTCTTTAGATCTTCGGTTTCCTCAGTTTCCTTTATCAGAAATGGTGATGAAGTATTAATAAACCCATAAACTTGCACAGCTACACACACATACAAACACCCACCCACACACACACCCACACACACAACAATTCAGGAAATCCGCATGTGATATAAATTTATAAATTAAAGTGACTAAAACATGGGTAACTGTGCGCTCATTGTATTAGTACAACTAATGAAAGAAAAAGCCAAAAGCATCTTTTATATGTTAGCAAATCTCTTTATCCGGTGTGTGAAAGTAAACAATGTAGTTTGCTCTCTGCATGCAAAGAAAAGAAACATTTTGCCATGTTACTGCACATGTATGTAATAAATGTGCAGTTTATATAACCTACACATTCATTGAATGTAAAAATTATGCATGAAAATACAGTAACAAATATGATTTGTTATAAATGTAGATACGTTAGTTGTGCATTTCCTTCTTTTCTTCTTTTCAGTTTGGTTTCATTCTTGATGGTGCCACCAGATGACACCAAACTGAAATGATTTCTTGTACAGAATGTGTTCTCCCTTCACCTGCTCTGCTCAACTTGTTTTCAATCAAATTACTATCCTGCCCTGGTCAGAGCATGGCAATGTTACATGCAACTGCTAAGGGCACAGTCTGGCTTGCGGCATAGCCCATCATTGCACCTTTATTCCTCTGACCGCACTTGAAAACACTGCAGCCAAAACTATCCACACTCACACAGAGAAAGTGTTTGCACTGTAATCACACACACAGGAAGTGTGCAGTGCTGTCTGTTATTGCATGCCGTTCCTGTATTGCTGCTATGTTGTATTGCTTTTCATGTTAATTGTTTGTGTGTGTTGCTCGTGCTTGCTTACCTATCGTTTGCCTCCGTTTGCCTCTGTTGTTATGATTGTATGTAGCATATTTATTTAATGCTTTATTTTATTTTTCAGATGTATTCAGCTGTTCTTTTAACTTTCTTTTTAGCCCTGCCCCCATTGTCTTCAAGGGACTTGTACCATTAGGAATAACAAGCATACTTATTAACTTAATGGGTTAAAGTTAAAGTTACAGTGTAAAAATAATAAGTAAGAAAGTATTTGCTTCTGGAATGTGACTAATTGTTATAATTAGGGTTGCACCGATACCCATACCGGTATCGGGTATCGGCCTCGATACCCCATTTTCTAAAGTACTCGTACTCGTTAAAAGTCCCCCGATATTGGGGACCGATACCACGGTCTGAGACCTGTCTATGTTTGAGCGGCATGTAAGGGGTTAATCACAGGCGCCGAGTAAATACCGAGTAAATACCTCTCAGCCCCATGTAGGAGTGTGGAAAGTGAAAGTCTTTGTAGCTCAGTGTCACACATTATAGATGAAAACAGAAACAGTCTGACTGAGATAATGCAGAAAAGCTACTTTTCTTAAAAAAAAAACTGCCACTCACTTATTCTCTCCATTAAGTGAGTTATCTTAGACATGATGTTAATACCTACCTCAGTTGCACTGACTGCCACAGTTCTATGTTGGTGGATGTTGTTAGTTTATTCAAATATTGTGCACTAAATAGCAAAGATGTTTATTAATGCCCCTTGTGTTGTCCAAAGCGGCAGAGTTTAAAATAAACTGAAAACAATACTTGAGTTGCACTGTCACTGTTTAATTTTTTTTTCATAATTATTTATTCTGTAATATGCTGCATACAACATGCTTTTCATTTTAAATAAATGCTCTTAATTCCAAACCAGTCCCTTGTTTGTTTGTTTTTGTTTGTTTTGGTTTTTTTTGTTAAATTATAGGACTAAAGCTGTTACCTGTAAATTTAAATCATGTTTTTATTAAGTACTCTGTATCGGTATCGGCGAGTACTGAAATGCAAGTACTCGTACTCGTTTCCAAAAAGTGGTATCGGTGCATCCCTAGTTATAATACAAATAGTGAAAGATGATATAATCACGTGTTTTCTCCACAGATACCTGATCCTTCCATCACAAAGAAAGACCAAGAGATTTTAACACACATTACTGTGATCGGCTGTAGTATTTCCCTTTTTGCTTTGGTCATAGCCATTTTGCTCTTTATTACAAACAGGTAATAAATTCATTTTTCATATTCTTCCCATCTTCATCAGTTCTTCCACTCGTTTTTAGTACCTCCTGTAATCTCATTTGCTTCAGTTCCTGTCCTCTTTTTCTGAATCATCTCTTACAGCAAATGCTCTCTTTATTCTGTACTTATCACTTCATCTTTTCTTTCTTCTCTTTTTACGGCCTACTATTTCTCCAGTTGTGATACAGTATGTTTCTGTTTGACAGAAAACTCAGACAAGATGTCTCTATGAAGGTCCACATCAACCTTGTAATTGCTCTGATGCTCCTCAACCTGCACTTCCTGCCCAGTCAGGCAGCGGCAGCAGGGTCTTCCTCTGGACTTTGCTTATACATGGCTCTTTTACTTCATTATTCCCTGCTGGCCACTTTCAGCTGGATGGCCTTGGAAGGTTTCCACTTATATCTTCTCCTGGTCAAAGTCTTCAACATCTATGTCAAGAAATACCTGCTCAAACTCAGCGTGGTGGGATGGGGTGAGTGGAATAATTTTAATCAGGAACCTGTCATTATCAATCTGGAAATGGTATGGTGAATAATCTTTTTTTTTTTTTTGGCTCCAGGCGTCCCTGCAGTGATTGTGTCAGTGGTGGTGATCATAGACAGAAAGTTTTATGGTCAGGTTGCTCTGGAAACATCTAACTCTACAATGTAAGATTTGCTAGCATGTAAATTCAGGAATAGTAGTTTACATTTACTTATTTACTTATTAATTGTTTTACACATGGGTTTTTGTATACATGCATGTTTATTTTTTTAAGGGAGAATCAGAAAGCTTCATTTCACCAAGCATCTAACTTGCTAAAATTGAAACATTATTTCCTTTGTAGCCCTGGGGATGCTTTTACTACATAGATCTGCATTAATGTGTCTTTTACAGAGCACATTGTTAATTTTTCAGTTTGTGAGGTTAAAACATGATCTGCTCTTTTTTTAATAGATGCTATATAACCAATTCCTACGTGAAAATATGGACTACAGTGGTACTGTTCAGCTTGGTGTTCCTTTTTAATGTAATCATGTTTGGGGTGACAATCAGACGTGTTTTGATTCTCCACCACACCAGAGAGGTAATTCTGTAGTCTTAAAAGAAATATTTAATCCATCAGTGTATCCATTTGAAACCCAAAACCAGCAATGAATGAAGTATTTTTTTTTATGACAATTCAAGGTCTCAAACTTAAGATTGTGTGTAACCTGGTATGTCATTTTATATTTGGCAAATCAGTTTGGGCAGAATAACCTTGAGAAAGCAAAGAAAGACATTTGCTCCCTGGCTGGAGTCATGACTCTCCTCGGCATTACCTGGGGCCTGGTCTTTTTCTCATTTGGCCTCCTGACCACTCCTGTCCTCTACCTCTTCTGCATCTTGAACTCACTGCAAGGTCTGTAAACACACACAATCATAGCGGCAGAGTTGACAATGTGGATTGCGCCCACAGAAAAACTGTGATTAAAGTTTCTAGAAACTAGACATATTGCCATTTTCACAGTTTATTAATTCAACAAACAGGGTTCTCAGTCATATGTGCTAAATCTCGCTTTGTGGAAGTGCATGTTGGAGGATAGAGTTCTGGCCCAGACTGTGGAGATATGGGACTGCCACTGGTTGCAGAATCTCATCTCAATATCTCTGTTCCTTGACATGGATGAAACTGATGACAAGGCTTGCTTTTCTAGTAAGGGAGCTGCTGCCTCACAACATCACACTGATTCCACCAAACGCTGTCACCCATGGTGCAGCAATCAGCACATCATTCTCTGTGTTTGCTCCACACTTTCACTCCATGCCTTAGGCAGATTCAGGACACATTGCTGAACATAACATTCCTCTACATGATTACCGCCCAGTAGCACTCACCCCCCATCATCACTAAGTGCTTAGAGCGACTGGTCCTAGCACACTTCAAATCCTGTCTCCCCCCCACCCTGGACCCCCACCAATTCGCATACCGCCGGAACAGGAGCACAGAGGATGCAGTCTCCATCACAATGCACTCTGTCCTCTCACACCTGGACAACAACAACACCTACGCCAGAATGCTGTTTATAGACTTCAGTTCAGCATTCAATACAATCCACCCCTCACAACTCATCAGGAAACTGACAGACCTGGGCATCAGTTCCCTCATCTGCAAATGGTTACTGGACTTCCTGACCAACCGCCCCCAACATGTCCGGCTGGATAACCGCTGCTCATCTACCATCACAATGAACACCAGTGTACCACAAGGCTGTGTGATGAGCCCTTTCCTCTACTCCCTCTTCACCCACGACTGCAGACCTGCTGATGGTTCCAACACCATCATTAAGTTTGCAGATGACACCACGGTGATTGGCCTCATCAGTGACAACGATGAGGCCGCCTACAGGGAGGAGGTGGATCGTCTGGCTGAGTGGTGCGACAGAAACAACCTGCTGCTTAACACCGAGAAGACCAAGGAGCTCATCGTGGACTACAGGAGGAATGCTGACCCACATCCACCCATCCACATTAAGGGGACGGCTGTGGAGCGTGTGAGCAGCTTCAAGTTCCTGGGAGTCCACATCTCCGAGGATCTCACCTGGACGACCAACTGCTCCAAGCTGGTCAAGAAGGCTCACCAGCGCCTCTTCTTCTTGAGGACTCTGAGGAAGAACCACCTGTCCTCAGACATCCTGGTGAACTTCTATCGCTGCACCATCGAGAGCATCCTGACCAACTGTATAACAGTCTGGTACGGGAACTGCTCTGCCTCAGACCGGAAGGCGTTGCAGAGGGTCGTGAAAACTGCCCAGCGCATCGCCGGAGCACCACTTCCTGCCATAAAAGACATCTACAGGAAGCGGTGTCTGAAAAGGGCTGGGAAAATCATCAAAGACCCCAGTCACCCATCACATGGACTCTTCACCCTCCTGCCCTCTGGGAGGCGCCACAGGAGCCTCCGGACTAAGACCACCAGGTACCGGAACAGCTTCTTCCCCACAGCTGTCAGACTCCTGAACTCTGCCTCCTGACATCTGACCCACGTTAAACTCATGGACTGAACATACACACACCCACAATGGAGAACTGTACCCTCAAACACAATAATAACATGGAGTGAACCACCACTCACAACCACTAGCACTTTATATAGCCTCTGTAGAAACTATCTACACCCTCACTTATCTTAACTGCACTACTGTATAGCTCTGTGTAAATAATCATTCTGTACATTCGATAATCTTTAATCCTACAACTGTTTACAACTTGCATAGTTCCCATTTCTGTATAGCTGTATATCCCAGATTCTGTAAAGTTATTTATTTCATATTCTGTATAGTTTTTCATATTTATATCCTGTTCATAGCCTGTACATAGCTTGTACTCACTACAGCCTGTACATACTTATAGTTATAGAATATTCACAACATACTTCATACCGTGTACATTATAACATACCATAATAGACCCATTTCTGTAATATACTCACATATCTATATTATTGCTAATATATATTGTAATATATCTATATCACTAAAGCACTTCTGGATGGATGCAAACTGCATTTCGTTGCCCTGTACCTGTGCATGTGCAATGACAATAAAGTTGAATTCTATTCTATTCTATTCTATTCTATTCCAGTGCAGATGTTGCTGACACCAGCTTAAACAGGCTGGACTGTGAAGTTCAGTCATGTTAAGCCCTGTGAGTCTGGGATAGGCGGCTTTCAGCCTATTCAGGATTGTCTGAGGACAGAGTTGTCAGCCATATTGTCCTGCAAACTTTGCCTTGAAAGTCTGTCTGCAGTTCCCAAGTGCTGACAGAATGAGGACACAGTCTTTTTGTGGTGTCGTCTTCTTTGGACGCCCACTTTGTTGGTATTGACAAGTTTTTTTATGGGTGGACACACATACTCAACTCTGCTGCTTAATACACAAATGCATTTTCCTTATAGATACCATTTAAGGGGAAGTAATAGTATAAGACTTGTGAAGTTTAGGGCGCACATAGCTCAGTAGGTAGAGTGGCCGCCCCCATGATCGGAAGGGCGGGGGTTCGAATCCACTGAGGTATGCTTGCTCAGAGGTATGCATTTGACCCATACCTCTGGGCAAGGTATGGGTCAAATGGAGAGAGAGTGCTTTCCCCATGGGAATCAATAAAATCCACATTATTGTTAAATGTCTGCCGTGTAATAATAGACTGTAAATGTGATGTTACTTTCCATTATAGGGGAGACATGAACTCTCTCTTCTGCCTAATGAGGACCAATGAACTATTTAAGATTTTTGTTAAAAATCTGTTTATGTTGACTAAAAGATAGGTAAGATTTTGTGTTGGATATGGATACACAGTGACTTGACAGAGATTTGACACAGATGCATTATTAGAGCCAATTTCATGAACTCATCCTTTTCCCATCTAAACCTGAACATCTCTCTCTCTCTCTCTCTCTCTCTCTCTCTCTCCTTTGTGACTGCAGGTTTCTTCATCTTCCTTTGGTTTGTGATGTCACTGAGAAAGGCTAAAACCTCGGCTACTAAGATGAGCAGTGAAACACGCAGCACTAATAGCTAGTAGCAACACCTCCATAAGAGTCTGTGTGTGTTGGTATAATTCATATTGTGATACAGTGTCAACATGATCATTTCTTTTTTAAATCATGATGTTTATTTATAGAACAGCACAGCAGAAAAGGCAGCTGAGCAAGTGTGAACATTAATGTTATGTTTGAAGTTTTATTGATGAAATACATGGAGTAAAACATTTGTGGTAAGGAATTAATCTCTCGTAAGAGCAACTTAGAGGATGGTTTTCCTATGCATTGTAAGCTTTTCCATATTTGAGCAGTTTTCTGCCTAAAGTCAGTCATTTACATACATGCATTTATAGAATGTTTTATAATTATCTCAGTTATAATTTCTTATTATTTTAATGTATATTAAACAGCAAATTTGTATCTGAACATATATTCTTGCATACCTTGAGTGCCAGTATTAAAAGCATAATCATGTTACTGCATGCTTGTTTAGCCCTTGACAGGAAAACAATTATGGTTTACCGAGTTTATGACTAAAACTGTAGATATCAATCCACGTTAAACCAATCAGATCTGAAAAGTTCCAACTTGACTCCTTAAGAATCAACTGATATTTATTAATTTGTAGAATACAATTCTAACGTAATGCAATATGGTCAGAAAGATTTTTACGTTCATCAACTGATAAAATTTAGAGTTAAAGCCATCTAATGCCAAAATCTTGTTTTATTGTCAGTGGCTGGGTCTGTGACCCAGCATTCTCAGTTTATGTTTTTAATTTCTTTTGTTATATTTTGAGATAATGTTGAGTTCTAGGGTTATTATTAGTTTGCCTTGAGTTTTAGTCTAGGTTATGTTTCACCTAGTTCTTCTTTGTTAGTCAGTCATGTATTTCTTGTCTGCGTGTTTCATATCGTCAAACCTGTGTTATCATGTCTACGTCTCTCCATGTTTGGTTTTTTATTTTGACAGTCTTGTGTTTCCATGTTCAATGTATATGCTTATTTTTACTTTTGTCCTGTGGTGTCATTATGTTCATTCCAGTCAGCTGCTTCCCCATATGTGTATTTCCACCTCCTCTGATCACCTCCTGTGTGTATTTAGTCTGTTTTTTAATTCAGTCTTTGTCATGTCGTCTGTGTTCCTTCCTCCCATGTGACGTCAGGTTAAAGATTTCATGATTCTGTTCATGTCACTTTTTTAATAGTTAGTTTTCTCAGTCTAGGTTTCAGTTTAGCTTTTCCCTCGCTTTGCCTTTTTTTGTATTTCATGTTTAATCAGCCATAATAAACGGCGCTCCTTTTGTCTAAACTCAGGTCCGTCTCCTTCCATGTCTGCACTTGAGTCCCCCTTCTCACTTCCTCTTCTCACTTTGTCCAAAAGACAAAACTCCTAAACACAAACTTAACAATGTAGTGTATGCTGTACAGCAGGGGTGCTCAATACGTCGATCGCGATCGACCAGTCGATCGCAAAGGTAGTATTGGTAGATCGCATGGCATTAAAAAAAAATAGATGCCAGCCTATCATCCATCCCGTCCCTTGATTGATACAGGGAAGCCAGTCAGATGACATCGGATTTTTTCTGACGCTTAGGTCGCTGCGCATGCGCAAACAGCGGCGCGAAGTGTAGTAAAACTGACAAGCTAGCCAGCGAGTTAACTCCAATTTTTAGCTCTCGGTTTTTTCTCTTAAACCTAAGAAAAAGTTAAAAATGAGTGAGGGAGCTGGACCAAGTAAGAAGACAAAAACGTATCACTTTCATACGGAATGGGAGGAGGACTTTTTTTCACAATGTCATTTTCGAAGTGCGTTTGCCTCATCTGCCAGGCTGCCATCGCAATGCCAAAGAAGGGAAATGTGGAGCGCCATTTTCGAACTGTTCACGGAAAATACGACACTACATTCCCGCCGAAAAGCGAGCTAAGAAAGAAAAAGGTGAAGGAACTAAAATCCCAGTTGTCCGGACAGCAGTCATTTTTCACACAACAAACTTCAAAAGCAAAAGCCGCCACCGAAGCATCGTTCCGGGTGAGTCACATCATCGTTAAAAACAAGAAGTCTTTTCAAGATGGAGAGATGGTAAAAGAGGCATTCGTTGAAGCAGCTGACTCATTGTTCCGAGACTTTAAAAATAAGGCAGAAATAACATCTTCGATCAAAGCTCTCCAGCTGTCAAGAAGTACAGTTACACGGCGCTGTGAAGCCATGGCGGAGGATTTAACCCAGCAACTTTGGAAGGACATCGGAGATTGCCAGTGTTTCTCACTGCAGTTGGACGAATCTACGGACGTGAGTGACACAGCCCAGGTGTGCATTTTCATTCGTATGGTGTTTACTGATATCACTGCAAAAGAAGAGCTATTAACAGTCCTGCCCATGAAAGAACAGACGCGAGGAGAGGACATATTTCAGTCGTTCAAAAACTTTATCGAGAAAACCCAGCTCCCAGTGTACAAATTGGTGTCTATTACCACAGATGGAGCACCCGCAATGGTTGGCCGCGTGAATGGATTTATTGCCAAGTGCAGGCAGGACGATGCTTTCCCGGACTTCCTAAATTACCATTGCATAATCCACCAACAAGCGTTATGCGCTAAAATGCTCAACATGAAGGAGATCATGAATGTTGCAACGAAGATCGCCTGTTCTATTCGCGCCAGAGCTCTTCAAAGACGGTTATTTCGTGCACATCTGGAGAAGGCTGACTGCGACCACTCTGAGTTGTTGCTACACACTGACGTGAGGTGGCTTAGTCGAGGGAAATTCCTGCAAAGATTTTGAGAGCTCTGTCCGGAGATTAAGGAGTTTTTCCGTGTAGCTGGACAAGCAGAATACATGCAACTTAATGACGGTCAGTGGCTGTTAGACTTGGCATTTTTAACCGATCTGACAAACATGTTGAATGACCTTAATCTACAGCTGCAAGGAAAAGACAAAACAGTGATCAACATGATCAGCTCAGTTAATGCTTTCAAACGAAAGATGCAACATCTCTCTTTAAAGCTGCAGCGCCATGATTTGATTAACTTTCAAAACCTGGCGTCAGAGCTGGAGATGCAAGGGATGGCCTGTTTGCAACTTGACAGTGCACGCTACACAGAGCAGATTGACAATTGTCTGTCAGAGTTTGACAAACGCTTTCAAGACTTTTCTTTGCTCGAGCCAGTCGCTACCTTCATGTGCTATCCTTTTCGGGAACATGCTGATGTCGATTCACTCGCATCAAAAATTGCAAAACTATTTCACCTGAACTCTTCTGGAGTGGAAGATGAGATTTTGACACTACAAGCCGACATTGAGCTGAAGTCCAGAGATCATGGACAGTTCTGGAACTTACTCACAGAAGTAAAGTACCCCAACATGAGGAAATGTGCTGCCTCTTTGACTGCATTATTCAGCTCCACTTATTTATGTGAGTCTTCATTTTCCCACATGAACATCATTAAGTCCAAATACCGTTCCACCATGACTGATGAACATTTGGAAGTGTGTTTGAGGCTGGCCGTCAGCAGCTACTGTCATCCCTGGCTGATTCAATTCAGTGCAAGTCATCAGAGTAAACTCAGGTAATGACAAAAAATTTACATTGTTAATTGTGTTGTGAAATATTGGATATTGCGGTTATGCATGTATATACATTGTAGATATAAAGAATCCTCAATATATTTATAAATAAGTATATGTTTTGGATTTTTGTAGTGGGTAGATCATTTTGACTTGGTCATTTTATAAGTAGCTCACATGCGGAAAAAGTGTGAGCACCCCTGCTGTACAGTGTAGCGAGGAATGCCCAGGCCTCTACATTAGAGAGACCAAACAGCATAAATGTTTAACTATATACAAGTGTACACTCATACAATACACACATAAAACAATTTAAACCAAAACAACTGCAAGCACCCTATGGTTAAGACCTGATAAATGATAGTATAAGCTAAATGCTCAGCTTATATTATATCTGTGTGACAAATACCTTAACAGCGGCCTCCCATGGACGAACATGACAGAGCCTGCCTGAAACTAGGAGGAAAAACTGAAACGGGAGTGGCATTCAGGGAGGGAAACGTGGGTGTACGGGGCGCGGGAGCCAACCCTGATGCGCGGCCTGTGAAATGCTACCCAAGGGTACTCTGGGACACCCGGGGTCCGGAGCTGCCCCGACGGGGAGCACGAGGGTTAATACCTTACTCTTGCCTTAATCTATAAAAATGAGAACAAGGCTTCAATGTTCATGTTGTGCATTTTCCATTGTTATACCCCTCCGACTTGTCTTCCCCATGTGATGTTTGTGTAATGTATGTATGGTTGGAAGGGTAAGATGGCGCTGGCACGGCTGGCTGCCTTAACCCAATTTCCCTCGGGATGAATAAAGTATTATCAATTAATCAATCAATAGAACACAATGAGATAGTTCAATCACTGAGAGGAACATTTACTATATTCATGCAATTAATTGTTTTTAAAAAATTGTGTTAATTTTTGTATTGATGTATTTTTCTTAACTTCATCTGTAAAGGTGTTCCACTTAGGGCTGGGGATCAATTTTGATTCCTATAATCGATTTGATTCCAATTCACAAGGTCCCGATTAAATTCAATTCACTTTTGAATCAGACAGTCAGAAATATTATAATTCTAATCATTTATCAGTACATGTTCATATTTTTATATCTATGTATAAAAACAAAGCTGACACTTTGATTCAAAGTAACTGAGGATAAAACACAGAAAAACATGAAGGAGACCTCGCCTGGCTTTTTATAGATGCCAGTCAGGCTTGAAAAACACCATTTTCAAGCCTGACTGGCATCGTGTTCAGTAGCATGGATTGAATCCATCGCCATCTAAGTATATTTGGTAAGGACAACAATTTAAGGATGATAATATCAATCAATCAATCAGTCTTTATTTATAAAGCACTTTTCATACAAAAAATGTAGCACAAAGTGCTTTACATAGTTAAAAGCAGCCCACCCCACCCTCCAACTCACTCCCCACACTCTCATTAACATAAATGATAAATGATGTGAATACACACATATCCCCCCTCCCCCCCACACACACACAATAAATCAAATATATAGTACAAACAAGAAAAACTTAAATTGCATTGTTGTTCAGTGTAATTCTGTGACTTCAACCTTTAGCTAATGTATAATGTTTGACATTTTATATAAATGTGACTATAAAATATAGTCAATAATATTAAAAAGGTGCTGTTACTGAGTGAAACTTCCAAAGATTTCAGGTCTGGATTTAGCCCCAGTGCTATGCTGGACATAAGCAACTGTGTTAGTGTGACGCCCTGCATATTTAAAGGATTGGAATAAACTTCTGTTCTTACTGAATCTGTAACATTGCCTTGATCTGCCTACATCATTTTTTAAATAGTTTATGTTGTTAAATGAGTTTTGTGTCACTGTGCACAGAGAAAAACTCACCTGATGTAGTGGTAATGCGTTATTCACCACTAGATGGAGACAACCTGGCACAGGTATTTTCCCTACACACTAAATTTCACACTGAAAAGCATTGGTGGGAATTTTTGTTTACATAGTAAGCAAAAGAAAAAAATGTCTTGAGGTCTTTCCAGTGTTTTCAAAATGGTGTTTTTCAGATGCACGTCAAAATTTCATACAGACAAACGCACACACAAAACAACAAAATATGTCAAATTACATGCACGTCTCATTCATTTTTTGAGAATTTCACCACTTTTCGATTTCATGGAAAATAACTTGTGTTATTCATGACATGATATCATTTAAAATAACTTTGTCAGGCCAGTGAATAGCTGCCACATAAGTATAAATCTAAATCATGCAAGTGTAATATAGAAAAAAACACAAACAGTTTTGCTGTTTGTTCATAATAAATGGGTAGGGGTTAGTGAGTCTTGCGCAAAGAGCTCTTCCACTGATGTAGTAATGTCAAATTCTTCAAGCGTTACATCAATATCACTGTACATGCACAGAGCACCTGTAGATGTTTTTGTGCAAACACTCACAATTGTTTATGACGTGACTATTGCAGCATTAAGTATGCATTATAACTGTGCTGTCATGTGCAGCTATTAAAAAAAGTAGAAACTAATCAATATCCTTCACTCTAAATTGTTTTTTAAAACCCAATAAATGGGTTACAGTATCTACCCCGTTTTCGAGGAAGCCTCTCACTTACGGCCACATCAGCCTGTTCTCATCTGATCTCTGAAGCTAAGCAGCCCCCTGCAGGTCCTGCATAGTCGCGTCACCTTCACCTCGCTCCATGTTAGAAACTCCATGATATCGTGTTCCCTGCTCAGGGTAGCACACTGATGCGCATTTATTCAGTATTCCTCGGGACCGCAGTCGGCAGCCAATAAGAGTTAAAACTCGTTGCACAAGAGTGTCAGGTTGACACTGTGCCCGGTGCACACTACAAGGTTAACAAGTTCCTCTCTACTGAGCCCAGACGGACTAGCCACAGACATTTTCTACATTTACAGAATAAATAAGTTTGTGTATTTCCTAAATATTTCGTTCTTGTTGTTTTTTTGTTTTGTTTTGCACAAAAGCGAAATGCAATCAGGAGCGTTGTCATGAAGCTTTTCCTGAATCTGCCTCCACTGAGTGAGCAGCGGCGCCCTCTGCAGTTTGTGTGTGGAAGTGCAAAAGCTTGCAGCACCTGGTATTCCCAGGCGGTCTCCCATCCAAGTACTGACCAGGCCCGACCCAGCTTAGCTTCTGAGATCAGATGATCAGATGTTCAGGGTGGTATGGCCGTAAGCGAGGGAAGCCCGCTATAAAAGACCATTTATAGGGCGTGTTCAGGGTCAAAATGTCAGGTTTGCGGATACCGGACACACCAGCGCATACTGGGGATGGCATAGGCACCAATCGGTTTTCTATCGCCCATTTGCTGGGAGTAAGGGCGCCCTCCGTTTGCGAGGTGCGCAAGAAGAAAATAAATATACAATTTAGGACTCGGGGTAAAGGGATCAATAAAAATTTATATTTTATAGTTTGATGATTTAAAGTCTCACACACAACACGTCGAAAGGGGAGGGAGACCTGCTGCTTCCAAATAGATCACATTTCATTTATAATGTTGTAAATCCAAGCCCATTATGTATTCATGATTTGAGTCCTGGGTTGTGCAAAATCCCAGAAATAAACCCTAGACAAAGTGAATCTGTGAACTAAGGTGTAGGTCTATTAGGTTATGTTGTGGTGATTTTCGAGTTGGGGAATGGGTGTTCATACTGGAGTGCAAAATTAAAACCAAGATGGACAAGAAAAGTTCAAATCCATCAGGTGCTCAGTTTAGAAAAAAGAGAAAAGAAGAGGAGAAGCGAGCAAAAGATGCAGGTAAGCAGATGTGTCATTGGATAATGGCAGGTCATCCTGAAACAATCAGAGTCAGAACACTTTATTAATCCCAAAGGAAATAATGTGGGTTACAGTTGCTCCAAGAAGAAATGGTAAAAATAGTAACAGTAATAGACTAAACTACAAACAATACAGTATGTTACAGATTTTAATATTAATTAGTCATTGTCAATTATTGATGTGTCCTCTTCTCACTGTATGACAAATTATGATGGCTGTTTGGTAGCCGTTTTCATACTATGCATACTCTCTCTTCATATGTGTGTGTGTGTCTTTTCTCTACTTGCCTACTTGCCTACTGGTGTTGGCCAGAGGGGCCGATGGCGCGATATGGCAGCCTCGCTTCTGTCAGTCTGCCCCAGGGCAGCTGTGGCTACAACCGTAGCTTGCCTCCACCAGTGTGTGAATGTGAGAGTGAATGAATAGTGGCATTGTAAAGCGCTTTGGGTGCCTTGAAAAGCGCTATATAAATCCAATCCATTATTATAGGACCGCCACTGGATAAATGTATGGATCAGAGTCTCTGGGTGGCATCCAGGCAAGATGGGCTTAATTTTTTAGAGCCACGTCAACTGAAAGAAAGAGGACTTGACTACAGTATTCCTTAAAGCTTTACTGTGACTCTTTGGGCACATGCATTTGAGACTAATGTGGGATAAGTCTGGGTTTTCCCTGCCCATACAGCTTTAGAGTTCATCCCACCCACTTTGGGCCTGTGCAGCCATTTTTGATAAAACATATTTATTAAATAGGAAATGGTCACCTAACTGCGACCACCTTGTTGCTGCATTTGCTTTTAATCAGTCTCCAACAGCAAAATAATTTGATACAATTACCAGAAAACCATTTATTTTTCCTAGTCACAAGGACATGTCATCCTATTTTAACTCAAAATAGATGAAACAACACAAACACACACAGTCATTAAATGCAGATAAACCTCAGATAGTATCAGGTTCCATCGCCTTACAGCACCAACTTTTTTGTTCATAATTTGCAATGCAAATCAAGGGTTTTTTTTTATGCAAATGAAAAACTTTAACACCAAGCTGTAAGATTAGATATAGCTGTTTTCCCATTGGCTTTAACTTTTGACTTTTAACAACTGGAGGAAAATCACACTGTGCATAAACTGGAAATTTGTGTTCATTTTAATTTTGTTTCTCAAAATCAGAATCAGTTTTATTTTCAATTTTATACACACAAAACTTAATATAGTACTGTGTTCTGCTGTCCATAGTCATAATGCAATTTTCCTGATATTGATCAATGACTTGCTTTGAGGGGAAAAAAAGTAGCTTTAGTAGTTTTATTGCTGAACATGTGAACAGGGTAAAGCATGGCGATTCAACTACGAAGTTAGTTGGGCCAGATTTTCAAACCGAGGAATTTATCTGGGCCAGATATTTTTTTTTGAAGCCAGTAAGCAGCAGATCATGATCAATTTCAAACCCACACAACTGTATTGAAAAACAAGTAATTTTTTTATTCCTATTCCCCTGTAAATCTGGTGACCTCTCACAAATGCACACCAAAAGGTCCATTTAAAAAAAAGGGAGCTATAACTAAACTATTTTTTGCACATTTGAAATAATAATAATATTAACAAAAAAACATTTTGATAATTCCCTTTCAAATTAAAATAAATATTTCGCTGACCACTCACTTTTCCTGCCATGGATGGAGCCCCATCCGTCACAAGTATACAGACACGCTTCATATCCAGACCATTTTCCTCAAAAAGAGCTGAAATCTTCTCAAATATTATTTCGCCAGCTGTGTGTCCCTCTAATGGTAGCAAGCCGAGCAATTTCCCATCCAAAAAACGGACATATACGCAAAACTGTGCATTATCAGTTCTGTCTGTGATCTCCTGCTATAGACATTACATCAGTTTTCTTCAAGTCATCTAACAGCATTTCAAACTCGTCTGACGCCAGAACTTCAACTCTACGAATATTTGAACTGTCTGACAGGGGTACGTTTTTAATAGCAGATGTCACACTTACTTTCATTTTTTCATCACTTTTCACCGCATCCACCACAGCCAGCATGCAGTATTTCACTGTTTCAGAATCTGTGAAAGGCCTTTTCTTCTTCGCCAAGAAGCAAACATGAAGGAAAGCTGCTGCAGCTCTCTCTTGGGCTGTACAGGACCCTCACCATGGTAGCACAACTCCGGTTGTAAGATTATTAAACTCGGTAAAATGAATAAGTATTTGTCAGTCCAGGCAGGGTTAAACCGACAGTTTTCATTGTCAATTTTGCGCTTTTGGACTGAGAAAGACATGCTGTTGTCGCATCATATATTACGATGATTGTTTAATATGTTTACATCACGGTGCATTGTGGGTTAAATATTGCTAGGCTACTAGGAGTGTTGCATTCACAGTCTACACTACGCTGTAGGAATTTTTAATTTTTTTTTAAAATTAATTATATTTTTGCGTTTTCTCTGTGTTTCTGCCAGGACCACAGGCAGGGCCACTCGCAGGTTGCTTCTGGGCCGCATTTGGCCCGCGGGCCGCCATTTGAATAGGCTTGGGGTAAAGTATAATATTTCAATGACGTCATCCTGTATTTGATGCATACGGAGTAGTAACAAGGAAGATTAGAAATGTATTTTTTGTCAGTGATACTTCCTCTTTTTTACTTGCTCAGAATAGCATTTACATTTGTTTCATCAACTTCCTTTGCAGCTCGTCAAATTCACCCCCCCCCCCCCCCCCACCCCCGCTGTCACTTCTGCTTTGCTCTGTGTCCTCTATTAACTTAGTTCCACAGCAACATGGAAAGGTAGGGTATGCTTTGGTTCACTTTAAAATACATTTTAATTTCTGTGTTGATGCTAATAACAAGGGTTGTTAGTGTTATTAGTGTCATTCGACTTCATACTTTTTTTGTGATTTGTGATTTTGTTTCAGTGTATTTCTTAGGATTACTGGTAGTAGAAATAGGAGGAGTAGAAGTTGAATTCGTTTTATTTTTATACCTGTGTTTTTTATAACTTGGTACAGTCTCTAAAACTCAAAATCTTTATGTAGAAAACATATTTTGCATTGTTCTGATGATGAGTCTTCAGGGTGATGATGATCTACCTTCAGCATAATAGCAACAAAATAAATTTTGTGCTAATCTAAAAAATTAAGACATTTTAATCAGAAAAGAGCTTTGACTGAAAAGCATTGCCTTTTTTCCATTCTAAATGAGAGTCTCTTCACAGGAAGAAGAGCTGGATATTCTGGTGGTTGATGCCTTTTATGTCTTATTACATGCTTTATCAGAATTGTCTGTCGGAACAGTATTTCTGTAGGACTGCATGCAATATATCAGCTACAATAAGTAAGTTGTTATATTAACTACTGTAACAAAAGAATGACTTTATTACTGGAACAGCCAGACAATTTAGATTCTAACCTAAGAAACAAGGCTTATTCACTTTTTCTTTTTGCCTTTTATGAGTTTGAATAAAGTAAACTCAGCTTGTTTTCTGTCAATTTTAGCTACATGTGTTTCTTTCTTTTATACTATATAAAAAGTCTGTACACACTATATTCTACCACAGCCCTAAAATGTCACGTCCCTTTAAATTACATTAAATTACGTTACTACACTTTAGAAGAACACATCCTATCCTCAGTGTACTGCCTGCAACTACTGTAGACACTACGTCATCCTTTAAATTTGAAAAACATTATTACTGAAAGACTCATGTGAAGTCACATGAGCAAATATTTTATTTACCACAGAACATAAATAACATAAAAGATGCTTAAACTGAGAAATTTTACAATTTTAAGCACAAAATTAGCTCATTTTAAAATTGATGTTTGCTACAGGTGCATGTTTACCATGGTCTTCTTTTCAAAGCAGTTTGAAGACCTCTGGGAATGGAGGTTCTGAGTTTTTGTAGTTTTGGTGTTTGAATTTGGTCTCCTTTTTGCCTGCTGAAGAGTTTGTAGTCATCTTTGACATTGTTTTCATTTAATGAGGCAGCAAATGTTCTGTATAGGTGAAAGATCTGGACTGCAGGAGAGGCAATTCAGTACCCG
The DNA here is from genome assembly GCF_057382185.1 of Mchenga conophoros. NCBI lineage: Eukaryota > Metazoa > Chordata > Actinopteri > Cichliformes > Cichlidae > Mchenga > Mchenga conophoros. The sequence continues at coordinate 4,990,551 of NC_140526.1, forward strand.
GAGTCTTCTCTGACAAAGCCGTGTTGTTGTAGCATTATGCAGTTTTGCAATGTCCTGCTTTTTATTAGGATTTTTTTCATATACAGAAAACGGAACATTGCAGATGACAGTTCAGATTAGAAGTCCATTGACAATGGTAATACAATTTCTGGTGATGCCCTTCACTCCCACCACCCAATGAAAACAGACAACCAGTGGCTCCACTGCTAACCTGAACAGGAGAGGGTCTAAATCTTTATATATACCTTTATATGTTTTCCAAAACATGCAAGTTGCCCAGACTTAACACATTTGTTCAACACCATAATAAGACCAGCAGTCTTAACTAAGTATAGGTCAAACTCCAACCTTCCTTTCATATCAGAAATTCTTGAAAGAGTAGTTGTCAAACAGCTAACAGATCATCTGCAGAGGAATAGGTTATTTGAAGAGTTTCAGTCAGTTTTCAGAGCTCATCGCAACACAGAAACAGCTTTAGTGAAGGTTACAAGTGATCATGTTGTGGCCTCTGACAGTGGACTCATCTCTGTGGTTATCCTGCCAGACCTCAGTGTGGTGTTCGATACTTTTTTTTCCCCTGCCTGTCCTGTTTGGTTCTTTTGCCATCAGAATTATTGTCTAAAGGTAAAGAAAGCTTTTTATTTTCACTTGCTTAACACGGGACAGACTTGACTGGGGGAAAGAAAGAGGGAAAGAAAAACAGCAGGGAGGAGGAACAGTGATAAAGGGCAAAAAACAAAAACCAACAAAACAAACAGACAAAAAAATACATCTATCAATCACCCAGATCTCCTGTTGAGAGAAAAAAGAGAACACAAGCAAAAAAAGAGAGCAATATAATAAACAACATTTATGTGAATATAACAGTAAATACTAAATATTTAATATTATTGTACAGCACGTGACATTGAAATCGCACAGTGTGCTTTGAGGTAGGAGCCAAAAAGGGTGTAGTTTGTGTGTGTGAGCACCCGTGTGTACACCTGTGAGCATGAGCGCGCTTGTTTTTAAAAGGTTCCTTCATGTAATGATCTGCTAGAGGGTGAAGGGAGCCACAGCCCCGTCCTCCAGGCCATGAAGCAGGTATGGAGGAGATCCTGTGGTGTTCGATACTGCAGACCATAATATCCTATTAGACCATTTACAGCATGCTCTAGGTATTACAGGTACTGCTTTGCAGTGCTTTTTGTATCATATCTATTTAATAGACTCCAATTTGTTCATGTAAATGGAGAGTCCTCTTCACACACTGAGGTTAATTATGGAGTTCCACAGGGTTCAGTGCTAGGACCAATTCTGTTTACATTGTACATGCTTCCCTTAGGCAGTATCATCAGAAGACATAGCATACATTTACACTGCTATGCAGATGACACTCAACTTTGTCTATGATCCATGAAGCCAAAGAACACACACCAATTAGTTAAACTTTTTGTGTCTTAAACACAAAAAGACCTGGATGGCCGCTAACTTTCTGCTTCTAAATTCGGATAACACTGAGGTTATTGTAGTCTGCCTTGAAAATATAGTATCTAACCAATATGTAGGACTGCTTTCTTCCTTTTGTGCATTATCTCTAAAATTAGAAATAGCCTGTCTCAGAGTGACACTGAAAAACTAGTTCACGTACTTTTCACTTCTAGGCTGGACTACTGTCAATATTATCAGGATGTCCTAAAAACTCCCTGAAAATATGAAAATTGTCATGACCTTTGATCAAAGGCCATGACAATTTGCATATTATTGATGAAGGAACTGCCCACACAGCCCATTGTTCATTCAGGTGGCTCGTTTCAATCACTGTGCAAATATACACAGGTTGGAGAAACTTGCAGTCAGCTAAGACTGAAGAAGTCACTTGAATGAGTGATGAAACGCTTCTCCCACTGAAAACATCCAGATAAACAGAACCATCCTTTTGGGGTAGTTCATGAATTTATTACTTCTAGCCTGGACTACTGTAATTCGTCATTATCAGGATGTCCTAAAAACCCCTGAAAAGCCATTAGTTAATCCAAAATGCTGCAGCAAGAGTACTGAGAAGGACTAGAAAGAGAGACCAGATTTCTCATACATTGGCTTCCCTTCATTGGCTTCCTGTTAAATCCAGGTATTTAATTTTGATTTCAATCCATAATTGAATTCAAAATGCTGTTCCTCACATACAAGGTCTTGAATAATCTCTCCCCATCTTAGAGCATTTCGCTCTCGCACTCCAGGCATACTTGCTGTTCCTAGAGTATTTAAAAGTAGAATGGGAGGCAAAGCCTTCAGTTTTCGGTTCCCGCTTTTATGGAACCAGCTTCCAGTTTGGATTCAAGAGACAGACACTTTCTCTTCTTTTAAGATTAGGCTTAAAACTTTCCTTTTTGCTAAAGCATATAGTTAGGGCTGGATCAGGTGACCCTGAATCTTCCCATAGTTATGCTGTAATAGGTGTAGCTGCTGGGAGATTCCCATGATGCACCGAGTAGTTCTTCTTCAGTCACCTTTCTCACTCACTATGTGTTAATAGACCTCTCTGTGTTAAATCATACGTGTTATTAATCTCTGGCTCTTCCACAGTATGTCTTTTATCCTGTCTTCCTTCTCTCACCCCAACCGGTCACAGCAGATGGCCCTGCCCCTCTCTGAACCTGTTTCTCCTGGAGGTTTCTTCCTGTTAAAAGGGAGACTTTCCTTCCGACTGTTAATTGCTAGGGGTGATATGACAGATGGGTTTTACTCTATTTGTATTATTGTAGGGCCTACCTACAATATAAAGTGCCTTGAGGCAACTCTCTTTGTACTTTGGCGCTGTATAAATAAAATTGGATTGAACTGAACACTTTCCCACTTTGAGACAATCAATTTCAAATGAGTTTTGGCCATGACATCGCTTCTGAAACATGTTTAAATGTGGCTTCTTTGTTGCATGATAGAGGTTTAGTTGGCATCTGCAGATGGCAGATTGGACTGTGTTAATCGACAGTGGTTCCTGCAAACATTCCTTGGCCCACTAAGTAATGTCAGTGACACAATCATGCCAGTGAGTGATTAATAAACATTTTCAGCCTCGTCCTTTATGCACAAAGACATCTTCAGTTTCTCTGAATCTTTTGATTATGTTATGCACTGAAGATGATGAGATTTGCAAACCCTTTGCAATTTGATGTTGAGGAACATTTGAAGTATTGTACGATATTTTTACACACTCTTCCATAGATTAGAGAGCCTCAGCCCATTTTTACTTCTGAGAGACTGCCTCTCTAAGACATCTCTTTTATAGCTAATTATATTAAAGACCTGATATCAGTCAACTTAATTACTTGCTAAATGTTCTCTCAGATGAAACTTTTTCATCTTTCTTGCTTTTTCAGCCATTTGCTGCATCATGACATTTTTTGCTGAACTGTAGCAAACATCAGGTTTGATTTCATTTGAAAGTCTTTTGGTTTTCTTTTCTTTTCATTTTTTTTTTTTTTTACCAAATTTAACAAACATTCCAACTCTTCTGGAATTCAGGTTTTATATATTACAACTTGTTTTAAACAGTCATTATTCTAACATGGTAAAATAGCATTTAAAAATGAACCTCTAATGCCTTCCTCTCACATCTCCATTTCCCAATAAATGTCTTCATAAAGAAATGTGAAATTGGTGTTTTGGGATTAAACCTTCATATATTCTGTGGACATGTGGGGTGCTTTAATTAAACTGTACAAGGGTTCAATGTGTGTTCTTACATTTTGTCTACAGGTCGTAATCAGACCGAGTGTTGTATGAATTATACAGATAATGTTATGAAAATGGGAAACCTCAATGACACTTTGAGGTAAACATTTATAATACATTGTGTGTGTGTGTGTGTGTGTGTGTGTGTGTGTGTGGGGGGGGGGGGGGGGGGGGGTTAACACTTGACTGTTTTCTACATTAATAAAAGGATGTAAATTGTTAATATTGTGTTAATATTTTTGCATTCTACTCCCCAAGAGCCATTTGGACTCTAGAGAAGGTTCTAGAGGGAACAGAGGTGAATGGGAGCATGCAATTGTATGTAAAGACTTTTGTCGCTCTTCTGCACAAACCCAGTGGTCCCTTCGGAGGCCTTGAAATTTATGCCAATGACACAAAGGTAAAAAAATAAAAAATATTCACACAATCTTATTGAACAGTAGTTTGTAGTCAGACTCCACATGTAGTCAGAAATACCTTCCAAGTAGTGATGTACAGAGCTGATATTTAGATCCAATGTTGAGCATGAGTCAGGTATTGATAACGACCGGCTTATTTAAGATCTGATCCACTGTATTCAATCTAATGTTGTTCTGTTCGAGGTAATTTTAGTGAACGTAATCTAAACTAAATCTTTTTCTATTCTTGGCATGTTGATGCTGATACAGGTAACACCAGATGTGCCTCTTCTCAACAGTAAAGTCATTGTCCAGCTGCCAAGAGAACTGGGTGCTGGACCGAATAACACGTTTGTGTTCTGCATGTTTAAATGGCCTCAAACAAATCAGGTCATAAACTACACTTCTTATTTAAAAACATGTAGAAAAAGGATGTGGTGAGCTATAGAATAATACGATCTTTGTATTTACACATTAAATTTAAACTACTGCTCATGGAGCTTGTGGGTTTTGCTTGTTTTAGTCTAATAAAATAACATTTGGGTTTTTTTCTTTTTCTTTGTCAGGTTATATATTTCTTTTGTTTACCACTTGTTAGGAAATGTACTCCTGTTTATTTTCACATCATTATAAAGGTGTTTTAATCAAATTTACATGTCCTTAACAAAGGAGGGATGTATACACATGGCATACAGAAAAAACAATCAGATTTTAAAATCCCAGCTTAACAAGCCTATCAAGCTTACTTTCACCAGCTACACCTAACAGCCAATAAAATTAAACCCTGAATTTGAAGCTTCTGAATTTGCTGGATGCTTGAATTATTTGTCCAGCGGGGAATTTGTACTCTTTAGCATAGTGACATTATTTTATTAACACATGAAATGTAAAATTAGTACACATATTTTTGAAGGAAGTTGGGTACATCAGGAAAGAATCATCACCTTTTTTTCTTTTTTTCTTTTTTTTTTTTTTTAAGTCACCTTTTTTTCTAACAAAATGTAAATGAGTTGCATATCAAACAGTGTAAGTAGATCACTTAGTAGTGTTTTTCCATTTAACACAGAAGATTCAGAAAATAATATTAAAACTGTCTTTGCAAAACTGTTAAACCAGCTGACAAATTTGCATTTTATTGTAGAGCGTTTTTGAAAGCCCACATGAAGTATATGATCAAAGACTGGTTGGTCTGAGTGTGCAGGGCAAGAAGATATCAGGACTGCAGGAGCGCATCAACATCACGATGGAGTTTACCAAGGAAATCGACGTAACTATGCTTTTTTGAACATTTATTTCATTTCTTACCTCCTGTAATTTAATTGCACAATTAGTTGACACATATAATATTCTGTACGTTTTGTACAAACATGAAATATGTTTGTGTCATAGGAAACTCAAAAACCCTCGTGTCAGTTCTTTAATTATTCAACATACAGTAAGTATCACATCTGTCATGAACAGTAATGTACACTGCTCAAACATTAAATAACGGAACACCTTTTAATCAGAGTACAACAAGTCAGTTAATCTTATGGGACACATTACCCATTCCACTTGATTATAGATATCCATCACAATTTATTCCCCCCTGAAAATCTAATGTTTCCAAAGTGTTCCTTTAATCTTTTTTGAGCAGTATAGCGCAACAATATTTTCACAAGTTAGACTCATTGTGGTTTGTGTTTTCACTCATGGCCACCTAACTGAGCTGATGTTCAGAAATGTGATCTTTTGCGTAATGGATCTGTTTGGTTTGCTTACCAGCTTTTAGTGAGGATGGCTGCGTCACACACTGGACACATCATCAGAATAACATCACCTGTTCCTGCAACCACCTCACATACTTTGGTATCCTCATAGTAAGACTGGGCTCATTTAAAGAGGCCATTGTTTGTCCATTGTTCTTCACTTCTATCAACAAACACTTATCTGAACTGCCTCAAACTTTGCAGCTTCACAAGGACATGCCAGACCATTACTCACTTTACCTTAATTCTGCCTTCAAACAGGCTTTTCAAGTGGTGTTAGGAAAGAGACCGCAAGCTAAAAATAAACTGCAAAGTTTAGTCATACCAATGGGTTTAAAAGTCACACAGCTTCTCAGAAAGATAACTTTTTACAATATCTTATTTAGATCTTCAGTATCCTTTAACCTTTAAAGGTTGAGACCACAAACCACAAAATTGCACAGCTGCATTTGGTAGCCGTGCACGCTACCACACACACACACACACACACACACACACACACACACACACACACACACACACACACACGTGCGGACACAGAGTAACTGACTGCTTGCATGTGAGGTCTTTAGAAGTAATAGTTATAGTAACTAATACACAGGTTACTTTGCATTCATTGAATTAGTACAACTAAAGTAGGAAAAAAGAAAAAGCATCTTTTATATGTTAACAAATCTCTTTTCTAAAAAAAACCGTCTAAATAGAGACATTCACTTAATTTCAACATTTTCCCTTTCTTTATAGTTCAAGAAGATCATTTCTTTATAACTCTTTTTGAACTGTTTTATCTTTGGTCATTGCTTTAATTCCATATTCAAACTGTTCTACAGTTTCACTCCATGAACAGAAACAAAAAGCTTTTTCTTGCAGTACATACCTTTCCTATATTGAAGTTACAAAAACCCCTTAAATTATAACTTCTTTCCAAAAAAACATACTCTGAATATTATTGCAAAAATAGTGAGTTTGTATGATCCCCATAAGCTGCATTGTGGATGATTCGAACTACTCTTTTTTGAAGAGTACAAAGTGAATGTAATGTTTTTTAAGTTTTTCATCCATTATTTTCCCCAGTAATCAATTTTCACTGACTCTTTCAATATCAACACCAGTACTATTTCCAAATAACATAATTTTAGTTTTATTCAAATTTAATGATAATTTGTTTTTATCCAGCCAGAACTTTACTTTACTTATTTCATTAGTCATATGATCCAATAAATTCTGCTTCCATAGTGTTTCTTTTTTTTAATTTTGTTTTTTAAGTGTTTGATGCGCTCCAATGGCACATGCATGTGGGTTTGGTATACAGCCTTTTGAATCTTTCTCCTTTCATAAAATCACATTTGATTCCTCAGTAATCTGCAGTTTAATGTATTTTTAATTTTTCTGGAGGGAGTAGTGAATATCTATGTATCTATCAGAATCATTTATCATTTAGAATCATTTATTTGGCCAAGTTTGTGCGCGCAAACAAGGACGGTTCACTTTGCTCTCTGCATGCAAAGGAAAAACAACATTTTTGCCATGTTACGGCTCTTCTATATAATAAATACACCGTTTAACCTACACATTCACTGAGTGTCAAAATTATGCATACAAATAAAATAACAAATATAATTTGTTATAATTGTAGATACATTTGTTGTGCATTTTCTTCTTTTCCTTCTTTTCAGTTTGGTGTCATTCTTGATGGTGCCACTAGAAGACACCAAAATAAAAAGATTTCTTGTACAGAATTCTACCTTCACCTGCTCTGCTCAACTTGTTTTCATTCAAATTACTATCCTGCCATCCTTGAAAACAGTGCCAAACTGTAACAGTGCTGTCGGTTATTGTATGCCTTTCCTGTATTGCAGCTATGTTGTATTGGTTGCTCGTGCTTGATTACCTACACTTTGCCTACCTTAATTCTGTGTATTTCATTGCATGTTATTGTCTGTTGTTATGTTATGCTTGTTATGATTGTATAAAGCATATTTAGTTAATGCTTTATTTTATTTTTCAGATTTATTCAGCTGTTCTTTTAACTTTCTTTTTAGCCCTGCCCCCATTTTCTTCAAGGGACTTGTACCATCAGAAATAAGAAAGCATACTTAATAACCTAGCAGGTTAAATAAAGTTACATTTGCAGTGTAAAAAAATAATAAGTAAGACAAGTATTTGCTTCCAACATGTTGTACCTGTTGGTCTGTTGACCTGTCATCGAGCAGAAGGTGAAAAGGCTTCTGACTAATTGTTATAATACAAATAGTACAAGATGATATAAACATGTGTTTTCTCCACAGATACCTGATCCTTCCATCACAAAGAAAGACCAAGAGATTTTAACACACATTACTGTGATTGGCTGTAGTATTTCCCTTTTTACTTTGGTCATAGCCATTTTGCTCTTTATTACAAACAGGTAATAAATTCATTTTTTCATATTCTTCCCATCTTCATCAGTCCTTCCTCTTTCACACTTTTAGTACCTCCTGTAATCTGATTTGCCTCTGCTGTTGTCCCCTTTTCTCAAACATCCTCATACCTTTGACATATGAGTAGCCTGTTTTTATCTTTCAGTTGCCTTAAAACATACTGAAATCTTCCTCCATTCACTGATCTTCTTACATCAAATGCTATTCTTACTCTATAAATAACTCTTCATCAATTCTTTCTTCTCTTGTTATGGTCTACCATTCCTCCAGTTGTGATACAGTATGTTACTTAACACAGATCAATTCTCTGTGTGACAGAAAACTCAGACAAGATGTCTCTATGAAGGTCCACATCAACCTTGTAATTGCCCTGATGCTCCTCAACCTGCACTTCCTGCCCAGTCAGGCAGTGGCAGCAGGGTCTTCCTCTGGACTTTGCTTATACATGGCTCTTTTACTTCATTATTCTCTGCTAGCCACTTTCAGCTGGATGGCCTTGGAAGGTTTCCACTTATATCTTCTCTTAGTCAAAGTCTTCAACATCTATGTCAAGAAATACCTGCTCAAACTCGGCGTGGTGGGATGGGGTGAGTGGAATCAATTAGGGAGGGAGCTGTCATTATCAATGTGGATGTAGATATTAATTAATTAATTTTGATCAAGGTGTCCCTGCCATGATTGTGTCAGTGGTGGTGATCATAGACAGAACGTTTTATGGCCTTACCCCTCTGGACGCATCTAACTCCTCCAGTACTGCAATGTAAGATTTGCCAGCATGTAAAATCAAGAATAATGATTCACATTTTCACATTTACTTATTAACTGTTTTGCCAATCAGAGTTTCTGTAAACATGCATGTTGGAGAAGCAGAAAGCTCCTTTTCACCAAGCATCTAATTTGCTAAAATTGAAACATTAATTCCTTTTTAGCTCTGGTGATGCTTTTACTGCACTACCTGCATTAATGTTTCTTTTACAGAACACATCATTGATTTTTCAATTTTGGAGGTTAAAACATGATCTGTTCTTTCTTTTTAGATGTTATATAACCAATGACAAGGTAAAGTGGACTACAGTGGGATTGTTCAGCTTGGTGTTCCTCTTTAATGTAATCATGTTTGGGGTGACAGTCAGACAAGTTTTTATTCTCCACCACACCAGAGAGGTAATTATCTAGTCTTAAAAATAATATATGAGTAGTAATCCATCAGTGTATTCATTGGAAACTATAAACTAGCAATGAAGTGTTTGTTGTTTTTTTAAATGACAATTTAAGGTCTCAAGTCAAATTTAAAACTGTCTGTAACCTGCTTCTATTCTATATTTGGCAAATCAGTTTGGGCAGAATAACCTTGACAAATTCAAGAAAGACATTTGCTCCCTGGCTGGAGTCATGACTCTGCTCGGTATTACCTGGGGCCTGGTCCTTTTTTCATTCGGTCCCCTGACCACTCCTGCCCTCTACCTCTTCTGCATCTTGAACTCCCTGCAAGGTCTGTAAACTCTCACACACACACACACACACACACACACACACACACACACACACACACACACACACACACACACACACACACACACACACACACACACACACACACAGTTGAGTATGTGGGTTATGGCCGAGACTCAATATCTCATGTCAATATCTCTGTTCCTTGACACGGATGAAACTGATGACAAGGCTTGCTTTTCTAGTAAGGGAGCTGCTGCCTCACAGCATCACACTGATTCCACCAAACGTTGTCACCCATGGTGCAGCAATCAGCACATCATGCTCTGTGTTTGCTCCACGCCATGCCTTAGGCAGAATCAGGAGACATTGCTGAACATAATGTTCAGGATCCATTGCAGATGTTGCTGACTCCAGCTTAAACAGGCCTGACTGTGAAGTTCAGTCATGTTAAGCCCTGTGAGACTGGAGATTGACTGTTTGCAGCCTATTCAGGATTGCCTGGGTAGAGTTTTGTCAGCCATATTGTCCTGCAAACCTTGACTTCAAATCTGTGGAAGGCAGTGTTGGGTAAGTTACTTTAAATTAGTAACTTAGTTACATTACTAGTTACTTCTATCAAAAGTAACTCAGTTACTTCAAGTTACTCGTTACTTTCAGAGTAACTAGTTACTAGGGAAAGTAACTTTGGTTTTACTCAGAATTCTCTTGTTAATGTGTCGCTTCCGTAACTGGATACCCAGCAAGATTGCCAGTCTTCTAGCTTGCTTACTTGCCACAAGTGCACTGTGCCACCTACCAACAGAAAGGAAAACAATAATGTGCACATTTCCACGAGAGAAATCCCACGCCTGATTCTATCCTAGCCTGCTTTTTACATCCAACACAAAAACCGCAGTCGTGGTGCTTTCGATTGTACTCAGAACTCGGAAATGCTGCCTTCTGAATAGGAAGATGTAGGTAACACCAGACTGCAGATGAGCTGCATACAGGGCTGGACTGGGACAAAAAAATCATCCCGGGCATTTTGACTAGAGACCGGCCCACCATTATAGGAAAAATCATAAAGCCTTTGAATGAAAACAAACACTGTTGTGACAGTGATGTACACTGTTCTGATGGTATATATGTATCAATTTATCAATCGTTTGTTGTAAGATTCAGATAATTATTTTTTAAAAGCGAGACATTTTAAATGGGAATAAGAAAGAAAAGTATTTCTTTGTGCCCCCCTTTCCCTTTTAATGCCCTACATGGACCCCTGGCAACACTTTGCTAGACCTGCCCCTGCACAGTTACCAGCTGTCAGCTACTTAGAAAAGGATCCTGGTGTTATTTGTCTCTCAGAAACAGTTCATAACTTCCCTTCAACTCATTCATGTCACCTAAAAGGTAAACCTGTTTCTCCATCACAGCTCTGATGATTCAGTAAGGACATCTCCTGGTTTCATCTTCATGTTTCCCTCTCACCACATAACCAAACCGATATCATGACCAGCAGGTTTACAGCTGTGGCTCCAGCCAACATCAACTGATACTAGAAATTAATATTAAATAAATTCTAACAACAGCTGATCAAGCTTAAACGTGCTGCTGTTGTTTAGCGCGAAATCCGCTGGTTTCCTCTTTCTGGCGCAAAGTGGGCGATAAACAAACGAGAGAAAAGCCGATCAGCTGACCATTGATCAGTTTCATGACTGAAGTAGGGGAGGGTGAGAGGATGAGAGAAGAAGAGGCATCTGTGCAGCGTAAACACAGAATAACTCCAGCTTTGTGTCTTTTTCATTGTAGCTGAAGTCCGGGACAAACTGTGTTTCTTTTCACCTCAATACGAAACGCATGATATTTTCTTTGAATACGAGACGATTCTGTTTTTTACTGGACGGTTGGCAACTCTAATAATTAACCTTATGAACAAAATAAAGTTCAACATCAGTAACATAGCACCACCCAGCTGTATAGAAACTCTGTCATGCTAGCTAGCACGCAGTACGAAAAAGTCAGCATAACGAAAATAAACTCCACATAAACTTGGTTCATATCTGACCCAGAGAGACTGCAGGTTATAACTTCTTACCTGAAGTTCAGTTCACCTGATACTCTCGGACCAGCGGCCGAGAGTATCAGGTGTCTCTCCTCTTGCCTCCCTTTTCTTTCATCCACCTGCTGGCCTCCACCACTTGCTAATGTTATTGAATCTGTGGAAGCTCCGCGATAGCCACCACACGAAGTAACGAATAACGAGCCTATCTAAATCCCAGTAACGAGTAACGCGTTCCCGGTTTTGGCATAATAACTAGTTACTCGCTCGTTACCACAATAATAACGTAGTTACTGTAACGCGTTACTTAATAACGAGTTAGTCCCAACACTGGTGGAAGGCTGCCTGCGGGTCCCAAGTGCTGACAGGGAGAGGAAACAGTCCTTTTGTGGTGTCCTCTTCTTTGGATGCCCACTTTGTTTGGTGTTTTTTTATGGGTGGACACACATACTCAACTCTGCTGCTTAATACAAAAATCCATTTTCATTATAGTTACCATTTAAGAGGAAACAGTAGTATAAGATTTTTTTATTACATTTTACATAACATTAAAAAGGAAATCTCACTAGAGTTAAATTTGACACAGATGCATGATTTCATGAACTCATCCATTTCCCATCTGAACCTGTACATCTCTCTCTCTCTCTCTCTCTCCTTTGTGACTGCAGGTTTCTTCATCTTCCTTTGGTTTGTGATGTCACTGAGAAAGGCTAAAACCTCGACTACTAAGATGAGCAGTGAAACACGCAGCACTAACGGCTAGTTTAAACACTAGTAGCAACAACTTAATAAGAGTCTGTGTGTGTCGGTATAATTCATATTGTAATACAGTGACAACATGATTATGTCCTCTTTAAATCATGATGTTTATTTATACAACACCACATACAACAGTTTATTTATACAAGGCAGGTGAGCGAGAGTGAATATTAATGTTATGTTTGAAACTTTATTGATGAAATACCTAAAATCTTTGTGGTGAGGAATTAATCTCTCCTAAGAGCAACTTAGAGGATGTGTTCCCTTTGCATTGTAAGCTTTTCTATATAGCTTATAACTATATGGTTTATAATTTATGTCTCCCATATTTCCAACAACCATATCCATAGTCACATTCTGTGTATGCTACCATTGTATATAGTGTATTATCTTACTCATTTTATATTTTTTTATATTTTATTTGTATTTTTTATATTTTCCTTCAGCTATCTGTACCTGATAAAGCAAAAATTTTGCCACCGTGGGATCAATAAAGTCTTATCTTATTATATATGTACATTATAAGTTTGTATCTGAACATATATTCTTGTATAACTGTGTTCCCAATATTAAAAGCATAATGCTTGTTTTGCTGTTAGGAAAACTATTCCGTTTTACTGAGTTTATTACTAAACCAGAAGTAACATTAAATCTATCAGATCTAAAAACAGTTCCAACTTGATTCCTTAAAATCAGCTGATTTTTATTTATTTGTAGAATACGTTTGTAATGTAATGTAGCCAGACAGAAGTTTCCTTTCATAAACTAGTAAAATTTAGAGTTGTAGCCATCTAAAGCCAAAATCTTGTTTCATTCCCTCACATCCTTTTTGTCTAAACAACTTTGAGCATCAACATGGGATGTATCACAGTTTTAGTATAAAAACTGCACCATTTTAATGCCTGTAATACCATTAGTTAATATAAACAAACAAATATGTACGCTATTTGAACTTTAAGATAATTTATTGGAGAACCCTTCAAAAGGTACATTTTGGGTGCAGTCCCAAGAGTCACATCACCAATATCGTGACCGAAATTAATTATGACATTTTTTTTATTTTTTTACCTACTTTTGATATCATGGCAATATTTTCATTCTCTCTGTATCTAAACAGTTTTCGAATATACTTTTATATGTGAGTCCGTAGTGGCTGTCCAGCCTTCTGATACTGCCATTTCTTGATGAATTTTAAACAAATGGCAGAATTTTTCTTTTTGAAAAAAAAAGAGAGAAAGAAAAGAGAGAAAGAAAAACACCTCGCTCCCTAACCTTTCTGTATTATTAGCTAACAATTCACAGTGTATTGATTCGACTAATTATCCACATCTGAGACATTCTGTTCAGACTCACTTGGCCCAGAAAAATTGTCCCCCTGACTTAATAACCAATTATGATGTGTAAGCATGTTTTCAAATTCCTCTGCCCCCAACATGTCAGTCTCAATAATTCAATTCAATCATAGTGCTGAATTGATGCTTTTGACCCTTTTTACATAAAGTGCCACTCTTTAATGAGCACAATTGAAAAGTGTACGTAAAAAAATAAAATAAAAAATAAAGACTTTTATTTAATCATTTTGTTCCTAACAATGTATACATCCTGGACAGGGAGGAGTGCTGGTTGGGAGGAAGGTGCCTTCATTTTGCTTCTTACAGTCCTGTGAACTATCTGTGAATGGCAGACAGAGGAGGAAAAAGGCTTATAGTGGGTTGTATGTGAGGCTGGACACTGGTCACAGACAGAGTGATTAAGCTGGAGAAGATGTACAGCAGATTAAGGTCGTTAAGGATAGAGATGGAAATATTTTAATGAACGAAAGAAGTGGAAATGTGGAAGAGAGCCCGGAGAGGTGGAATTATTCCTTGGAGACAGGAGGTATGCTCAGAGGTGGGAAGAGGAATATCAGTAGAAGAAAGATTAATTATTATACTGCACCGTTGTTATTATTAGGGATATATTATAACTTAAGTAGCAAATCTGTGTTTAAAAATTCAATAGTCAAGATCACTGAATATAAATATTTTGGGATTTGATTAGATAATCATTCATCCTTCTCCTCTCCACTAACCTTTGCACCTTTATCAAAGGTCACCACTGTAAATAAAAATATATTCTCAATGTCTGGTTAAATGAATAAGATATACTTATGTAATAAATAAGTATATAAAGGGTATAGAAAATTTGTATTTGTAGTTTTTAAAGATTACAGTTAGTAATGAAAAACAAACCATAAATTAGAACCTGTGGGTTTTAAACTAATGTAACACCATTGTGAAGATTTATTCACCCTTTATATAGGACACAATTTCGATTCGAAATATATAAACATATCAGATAAGTATGGCATGACAATATAAGTGCTACAAGTCATTGTGAATGTGTATTTTCTCTACAGGTGAGTGCTTCCCTCTCAGAAAACGACCTGAAGATATTAACAGACATTACTCTGATTGGCTGCAGTCTTTCGCTTTTTGCTCTGGCTGTCACCCTTTTGCTCTTCATTACAAATAGTTAAATTACTCGTCTTTCAATGATTTATTTCCAAGATAAATACTGTCCACTTACCATGTTGTCCTTGCTCCCAACAACTCTTCAGACTTTTTTACTGCTCTTTTCTAATGCCTTTGTCTTTCTCTCCTTCAATTCATTACTAAAAGGCAATGCAGGAGTGCTCTTCTGCTATTTTCCTCCTCTTTTTGCAGAAAATATAATGCCTTCATCTTTAATACTGTCATCTAGGCTTTCTTTCCTTACTTGATGATTGGCCTAATGTTCTTCAAACAATGACATCACCTGACAGGAAACTCAGACAAGATGTTTCTGTGAAAGTCCACATCAACCTTTTAATTGCTCTGGTGCTCCTCAACCTGCACTTCCTGCCTAATCAGGCAGGAAGAATGTTCAAGAATGTAGGTAAATATGTGTGATTTGACATTTTAATAAAAAACAAAAATCCATTTGTTTTACAGCTTTTTTGTGAAACAGTAAGAAAATTAATGGATAGTAATTATAATTATAAGTTTTACTATTTTTTCTGAATTTTTGTAAAAATGGTAAATTAGAACATTCAACAATAATTTAATTTTAACATTAAAAATATTATTTTGATTAAAGAAATAGTGGTGGCTGTAGCTCAGGAGGTAAAACAGGTCAGTCTTCAAATCAGAAGGTTGGTGGTTGGTGGCTGCTCAAGTCTGGATGTCAAAAATCCTTGGGCAAGATACTGAACCCCAAGTTGCTCTGCAATGCATCCATCAGAGTGTGAATGTGTGTGGATGTTGGGTAGAAAGCATTTAGCATACAAAAAAAGTGCCTGCATGAATGAGTGTGAATGAACGAGGAATGTTGTATAAAGCACTTTGAGTACTCGGATAGAGTAGAAACAACAATAATTATATCATAGCATTAAAATATAGCTTCAATCAAAAAGCTTGCATCCACCTGGCTTAATAGTGGATTAAACACTATAGAAATAAAAAAAAAGATTTTGGTAATTACCAGTTCTGTTAATTTAGACCAGCTGTAGCATAAACCCTGCACTGGGTGTGGTCTGAATATGTTAAACACTGTTAAACAAACCAAATAAGAAATGTGATTTCCCTCATTTGGCAAGAATGTTGTCTCTGAATTTAAAATCACTTTTCAAAGTCTCCTTCTACCAGTTTCAGATGTTCTGTAATCTCCTGTGTCACTGTATATTTGATAAATCAGTTTGGACAGGTCGACCTTGACAGAGCCAGAAAAGACCTGTGTACCCTGCTGGGAGTCATCACTTTGCTCTGCCTTACCTGGGGGGCCTGGTCTTCTTCTCTTTTGGCTATCTGACTACTCCTGGCCTCTACCTCTTCTGCATCCTGAACTCCCTCTGCAATGTCTGCAAAACCTGCTTCTTTGTTCAATTGGTGTTCTGATAGTAACTGAAATGACTGATGATGAGTCCACCTAATGGGACATGAGGGTACTGCAGATGCATAATGAATGCTTATTCACAATTAATCAAAAAACATTTTGTCTTCACATTTTTTGCTCATTTTAAAAAGGGAAAATGTTAAAATTTTCGTTTGCCATAAAAAAAGAACAACAACTACAAAACCAAAAATCTATTTCACTCCAATGTGTTGATCAGAGATACAACCCATATATAAAAGATATATATAAATCTTATAAAGTTTGTATCTGTCTTGTGTGAAACTTGTATGAAAAGCATACAATAGAGAAAACAGATATAAGATCCCTTGAAAAATTATGTAATGAAACTTGTATGTTTTGGATACTTACTCAAACAATATATGAAAGTGGCCACTTTCATGAGTAAATCATGTAGGTTTTTACTATTTCTTTTCCATATGGGAAGGTTTTGGTGTAAATCAAAAATAAAAATAAAATAACTGTTTTTGCCAGAGTATTTAAAAGTTGTAACTACTGAGGTATACTAATGTCTGCACTTCACCTATTGTGTATAGTGACATTAATGAATGAAGTTCATGAGTGTTGCTTGTAAATAAACAACCTACCTTCCTAGGTGGGAAATTAATCCTCTCCTTGTCACAGTGGAATTTATCCAAATTGTATGTTGTGTGTAGAAGGCAGTTAGGGTACTATTGTCCTTTGTTCTTACCCACATAGCAAGGAGGTCTGGCCCAGATCTGGTATCAAGCCGACACTGCTGGTTGACTTCTGGCATGATAAGACTTTTACCTTCTTGCTTTTTCTTTGCCCCCCAAAAAAGGAATGTACAAAACGAAGGAGAACAATGCCGGTCCGTACAAAGACAGACTTGATGAAAAGTCAAAGAAAAGATGCGAGGAAAAAATCAAAGGAGTGAAAGGGTTAGACCCTTACGAGCACACAGAGTGGACAAAAGACATTAGCGTGCTGCCCAACTTTCACCACGCTCATATTTATAATTATATGGTTCTTGGAGTGAGTGCATGCATTCATGAAGTTTTTAGTAACTTCAGGTCACAGCAACAAGCCCAGATACAGTTTACTGACGGATGGGTACAGGACCTCGAAATGTATCTAGTAGAACAAAAGACCATCGTACGAACAAAGGTAAGTTTACCAGTCTCACAAATCGTCTTCATAAATACACATTCGTTAACCGTTTATTAATAGGACCTTTGAGCTCAACGGTAATTAATTAGTAGTGGAAATAATTTCTGGTATGCGTTACAGAAATGTAGCAGTGACAACAATATTGTATGCTGTAATCATACTGGGCAATTAGTGATACAAAAAAACTATTTTATCCTGTGAATAAAAGTATATGTTTTTGTCAATGTACCATGGTAATAACAGAATCGAAACGCAATATTCTGTCAGGACAATTCACTATTTATGCACATTAAACAAAGGAGCATAGCGCGACAATTTCTGTTCAGCGCCAGACAGAGCCGCGGACCTTCAGTAATAGTAATAAATCACATTCATGTAGTTGTAAAAAGCATGAAAATATATTAAGTAATCCAAAGTATTCAGAATACGTTACTCTCATTGAGTAATGTAACAGAACACGTTACAAAATACATTTTGGGGCATGTATTCTGTAATCTGTAGTGGAATACATTTTAAAAGTAACCTTCCCACTTCCCACTGTTTGTACTTGCTCCTACTACTGTATATCAACTCTTATCTCCACTCCTTACTCATGTGTCCACTCTTATCTTCCTTTCTTGCTTG
Source organism: Mchenga conophoros (assembly GCF_057382185.1). NCBI lineage: Eukaryota > Metazoa > Chordata > Actinopteri > Cichliformes > Cichlidae > Mchenga > Mchenga conophoros. Next base: position 5,008,768 of record NC_140526.1, read on the forward strand.
AATTTTTTCGCTGCATATTCCTGATTGATTTGTGGATTTATGCATTTAGTAATTTTTTTATTTTATTTCAATGCTTTAACTCTTTCTTCATTTTCTCATTTTTACTTCTTATCAAAAATGTAAAACTTCTTCCCAAGAACGATATGACCCTCGACAACAACCCAGAACTTGTCACTTGCCAAAGACAGCTTCTGCCCATTCTGAGTGGACACACAGAGAAGATATACCCGTGAAGATTGACATCAATTTTGTAATCACCCTGACCTTGCTTAACCTGCATCTCCTGTTCAGGCACACAGTGGCAGCACTGTCCTCCAATTGGGCTTTTTGTTTTGCAAGGCTCTTGGCTGTCACTGCTCCCTGCTGGCCAATTTAAGTTGGATGGCCTTGTAGGGGTTCCACCTCTGCCTTCTCTTTATTAAAGTGTTCAACAAGTTTGTCAAACAATTCCGGCTCAAACTTAGAGTGGTGGTATGAGGTGAGTGGAACAATTTCGGCAGGACGGTGTTTGTAAACATCTGAATGACTGCTCAGTTCTTGTGTTTCAGCTGTCTCTGCAGTCATTGCATCAGTTTCAGTGACTGATAGAGAGGTTTTTATGGCTCTGTACAGTTCTATAAAAACAAAGCAATGCAAGGAATACATTTGCAAGCATGTAAAATCTTATACCTGTTTGCTGTTTTGCATTTACATCAGAGTTACATCAACACCTACGCCAGAATGCTGTTTATAGACTTTAGTTCAGCATTCAATACAATCCACCCCTCACAACTCATCAGGAAACTGACAGACCTGGGTATCAGTTCCCTCATCTGCAAATGGTTACTGGACTTCCTGACCAACCGCCCCCAACATGTCCGGCTGGATAACCGCTGCTCATCTACCATCACAATGAACACCGGTGTACCACAAGGCTGTGTGATGAGCCCTTTCCTCTACTCCCTCTTCACCCACGACTGCAGACCTGCTGATGGTTCCAACACCATCATTAAGTTTGCAGATGACACCACGGTGATTGGCCTCATCAGTGACAACGATGAGGCCGCCTACAGGGAGGAGGTGGATCGTCTGGCTGAGTGGTGCGACAGAAACAACCTGCTGCTTAACACCGAGAAGACCAAGGAGCTCATCGTGGACTACAGGAGGAATGCTGACCCACATCCACCCATCCACATTAAGGGGACGGCTGTGGAGCGTGTGAGCAGCTTCAAGTTCCTGGGAGTCCACATCTCCGAGGATCTCACCTGGACGACCAACTGCTCCAAGCTGGTCAAGAAGGCTCACCAGCGCCTCTTCTTCTTGAGGACTCTGAGGAAGAACCACCTGTCCTCAGACATCCTGGTGAACTTCTATCGCTGCACCATCGAGAGCATCCTGACCAACTGTATAACAGTCTGGTACGGGAACTGCTCTGCCTCGGACCGGAAGGCGTTGCAGAGGGTCGTGAAAACTGCCCAGCGCATCGCCGGAGCACCACTTCCTGCCATAAAAGACATCTACAGGAAGCGGTGTCTGAAAAGGGCTGGGAAAATCATCAAAGACCCCAGTCACCCATCACATGGACTCTTCACCCTCCTGCCCTCTGGGAGGCGCCACAGGAGCCTCCGGACTAAGACCACCAGGTACCGGAACAGCTTCTTCCCCACAGCTGTCAGACTCCTGAACTCTGCCTCCTGACATCTGACCCATGTTAAACTCATGGACTGAACATACACACACCCACAATGGACAACTGTACCCTCAAACACAATAATAACATGGAGTGAACCACCACTCACAACCACTAGCACTTTATATAGCCTCTGTAGAAACTATCTACACCCTCACTTATCTTAACTGCACTACTGTATAGCTCTGTGTAAATAATCATTCTGTACATTCGATAATCTTTAATCCTACAACTGTTTACAACTTGCATAGTTCCCATTTCTGTATAGCTGTATATCCCAGATTCTGTAAAGTTATTTATTTCATATTCTGTATAGTTTTTCATATTTATATCCTGTTCATATCCTGTACATAGCTTGTACTCACTACAGCCTGTACATACTTATAGTTATAGAATATTCACAACATACTTCATACCGTGTACATTATAACATACCATAATAGACCCATTTCTGTAATATACTCACATATCTATATTATTGCTAATATATATTGTAATATATCTATATCACTAAAGCACTTCTGGATGGATGCAAACTGCATTTCGTTGCCCTGTACCTGTGCATGTGCAATGACAATAAAGTTGAATTCTATTCTATTCTATTCTATTCTGGATCTTTGCATGTTTAAATAAGGATGGTGCATGCACGCATGCATGAGTCACATGCATAATTAACATTTTCTATTAAGAATTCATTTTTCATTGTTTCAGTGTGAGGGATTATATCATCAGTCATCATTCCCTCTATTTCTTTGTAGATGCTAGATGCCTGTCATGAGGCTCAGATGGTGACTAAGGTAGTGTTCAGGTGGGTTGTTCTAGGTTGTTCTCTGTTTTGTGATCATCCTTGAGATGACACTTACATGGTACATGCTAATGTTGTCATCTTTATGTATTGAAAAGTATAGTTATATGTAACATTTTCTCCATCAGTATACCCCTTTTTGCTCATTTTTATTATTGACCACATCTTCCAGGATACACACACTTGATGATAGGTTGTCGAATCTGTCAAAACAAAAAGTACCAAGAGCATCAAGCAGCAAGTTAAAAAGAACCGCTAAAAAATGTGACACTATTGATGTATTGTGATGTGCAGACAACAATATTTTCCTTGAATGGCAGTTTTAGCAGTCACTCTTGAAACACAATTTAATGTCTGTTAGTTTCATGTTGTAATCTGCTGTGGCATTTTCTGTTTGACAAATCAGTTTTTGTATGGAGCCAAGAAAGACATTTTTACCCCACTGGGGGTAGGGATGGGTATCGAAACCCGGTTCTTGTTGAGAACCGGTTCCCACTGTTTCAATTCCTTGGAATTGTTTGCTATTTTTGCAAACGATTCCCTTATCGATTCCAGTCGCCCCGAATGATGTCACCACATTGCGGAGCGTCGCTTACCTGGCAGGGCGCCTAAGTGGCTCAAATGCTCAAAAGTTTGGCTATACTTTACGAGAACGGATGACAACAGGGCAACTTGCAATACTTGCAAAGTAGATATTTCATTTATCTATCTATTTCATATTTCCACGAATATGCAAAAGTATTTGCTCACAAAACACACGATGACCTTAAATGAATGTCGTGTTTTTAATTCCGCTCCGGATTCGTGAATCTCAACCCAGCAGCAGCGCCAACGTTTGCACGTGCTCTCCCGTTAATGCGGCAGGTAAATAATCAACTAACAGTGCATATTATGTTAGCGCGATCTGCCTTATTACAAAATCTGCCATTACTGTGCATTTAGGTGACCATGATGAGAGAGACAGACAGAGTCTGGCTCAGATGCTGGCAGTTGTTGCTGCAGTCTACCGGTAGCGTCTCCTTTCAGGCCAGGATAGACGAATGTCACCGAGCAGTGACTCAGTTTGTGGTCAAAGATTTGGACCTATTTGCCACAGCAGATGCCCCCGATTTTCAGTAAGTGAATGTGTTTAATTGTAGGCAGGGACATTACTGGATATTCTTGTGTAGTTGCTACTGAATAATTTATGTTATACTTTGTTATTGCTACAGAAGAATATTTATTTTATTATTTTACATTTACAATTTTTTTCCCGGGGACCCTGTGACACCCCATTGAAGAGCCGTAGGCTGGATCTCTTAAGATCTCACTGCTGGGTTTGTAAGGCCATGTTACTCCTAAATTTCTATCTTGTTCAAAGAGAAGACATAAAACAAAGTTCTAAGCTATTCGACCTTAGTGTTCTCCTTTTTTAAAAATAAGAATTGATAAGAGAATCAATAAAGAATTGAATCGTTAAACAAAATCGAAAATGGAATTGGAATCGTGAAAATCTTATCAATACCCATCCCTAACTGGGGGTCATCACTCTGCTTGGCATTACCTGGGGTCTGATCGTCTTCGCTTTTGGCTACCTGACAGCTCCTGACCGATAAATCTTCAGCATCCTGAACTCTTTGCAAGGTCTGAAAAATGTTTGTCTTAGTGTTCAGCTCAGTTGTATGTAAATAATATTGCAAACTAAGCAAGTGCTGTGTGTGTGTGTGTGTGTGTGTGTGTGTGTGTGTGTGTGTGTGTGTGTATAAAAAAAAAAAACACCCAGCACGCCCCTGCGGGCGGTTTATCCTTCAAGCTCGGGTCCTCTACCAGAGGCCTGGGAGCTTGAGGGTCCTGCGCAGTATCTTAGCTGTTCCCAGGACAGAGATTTCCGATGTTGTTCCCGGGATCTGCTGGAGCCACTCGCCTAGCTTGGGAGTCACCGCACCTAGTGCTCCGATTACCACGGGGACCACCGTTACCTTCACCCTCCACATCCTCTCGAGCTCTTCTCTGAGCCCTTGGTATTGGCCTCTATATATATATATATATATATATATATATATATATCTATATATATATATATATATATATATATATATATATATATATCTGAATCCATCCTGTGGATGTGAATATATTGCAGATATATGATATATTGCAAACATAATTCAGAATAGATGAATGAGAGAAAAACATGTCATGAAAAAACTACATCATATATAACATAAGAATGGGAAAAAATTTAGACATTCATAATTTGTGAATGTTTACTGTTTATAGTTCATTACAAGCAATGCTTGTCAAGTAAAAAGTATAAGAAATTTATCAGGAACTTTTAGAATTGCAAAACATGTTTATGCAGGGGAATTTTGCTAAAAGCAGGCTCCTCTGTCTACAGAGTATGGAAATCATTCTATGAGGAAAGAACATGACAGAGGCTAATGCGCAATATTATAATGGATGGTTCCACATGCAGATTTTGCTTTGTTTAGGGATAAACAGAAAACTGCCACTGTTGTTGTATCAGTTTGTAGCAACTACCTCTAATAATAATGGTTTTCGCTTAAAAATAAAATAGCAAGATGGAGACAGAAAACCTTTGTGGCAGCAACTTTACTCTTCCCACACTCAGCACCTCCACTTAACACTTTGTTCTGACCTCTCATGTGACTAAATTGAGAATGTAGAATATGGAAAAGAATACGGAAATCTGAAAAACATGCAAACACCAAATGCAAATGCAAATGTGCAAATCGTTAGCTCTGTAAACACTGCAAAGACACGGCAGTTTCAGTGTTATTCTGTAGCTAATGCGGGAGACCTCAGTTCCCAAGTCGCCACCTCGGCTAACCAGACGCCGCTGGACCGGCCTGTGCGTCCACAGACAGGAGGGTTGCCACAACATGAACAAAATTAATTTCCACAGGTCCACTAGGTGTCAACCTTTGATCCTAAAATGTGTCTTCGCTCTAGTGCCCTTCAATTCACACATTAACCGTCACTGTCACCATGTTCCTATTTCACACAATGAAACACACAGAGAGCGCGTCTCACACGCAGAAACACACACAGAAACCTCTGAGCTCAACTTACAGTTTCTTGCCACAAAAGCCAGTCATAGACAAAGTTAAATGTGGAAGGTAACGTGGGCTGCAACTCTAGTCTCAACGTAGAATGTTTTTAGTATCTTGCTAGAGCCAGTTCGTATGACACTGGAATTCAGCCTCAACTTATGATGTTAGTATCTCGTGCTGAAAACCAGACACCGACAATTTAATGTGAAAATACGTGTAACTCAGCGAACAGATTAATTTAGAATTTCCAATATGAACATTTGGTATTTTTGATACAACAGGCTGTGCTTACCTTTTTATATTTGGACCGGTCCTCTGCTCGCCTCGCCTCACGATCTCACCACAGGCCAAATCGTCCTTCCTCAGCACACCAAAGATCCGGGTCACGCAGCACCAAATTGTTAAAACCTCCCAATTGTTTTGATCTTTGGGCTGAAGGAAGGACAATACTGTATATAAATGGTGTATAAATGCTCAATCAACAATCTTTTATTCCATACTCAACACTTTATGAGCATAAACCATCCGGAGGAGAGATGAGCACGGGAGGGTGTCTGCCTGATCCCGAAGTGTCTCGGCGTTCCTCAGATTCTTATAGCTTCCGCCTCCCCTCCACCTAGTCATAAAACCTAAACATCTACATTCTTTCTCTCTCTCAGTGAGCCTGAGTTATGACCTTGGCTCCCTGTTTTTCTGCTTCCAACAAAGGTGGGGGTGAAGCTCCTGTGGAATGTGTTCTGTGCTCTCTGCACACAATATTCTCTTCTTAACTCAGCAGTATGAAATGTCATGAAACAGTGTAACTCATTCACAGTAAATCAACAGTATAGGATAATACAAACCTATCTAATAAATCTAATGATTTTCACATTCTTTTTAATTCAGAAATATAATGCAAACTATACTACATACTGATTATACTCTCTATAATAAGAAGTATAATGCGTCTTACAGCAATATAATGATTCACTGTTTGATACTTGAGACGGGCGATTGTGGCTCAAGAGTTGGGAGGTTGCCTTGTAATCGGAAGGTTGCCGGTTTGAGCCCCGGCTTGGACAGTCTCAGAGGGCCCGTGGCGCCAGTGTCCGGCAGCCTCGCCTCTGTCAGTGCGCCCCAGGGTGGCTGTGGCTACAATGTAGCTTGCTGTGTGTGTGAATGGGTGGATGACTGGTTGTGTAAAGCGCTTTGGGGTCCTTAGGGACTAGTAAAGCGCTATACAAATACAGGCCAATTAACCATACTTGGTGTTTTCGCTGCATTATTGTAGATACTTAACCTTACAATATAAAGCATGTCTAAACATAACATATACAAATAAGGTTGGAGAAACCTGAGTGGTGAAACGTTTCTTTCTCCCACTGAAAACACTGTGTCTAGAAGAACAGAATCAACCTTTTGGGATATACATATTATATGACATATATAAATAAAACTGAATTTAAATAATGACCATTTTCATTCATCCATCCTTCCTGTTGTTATACAGTGAGAGGCAGGGACGGGTCTGCTACAGGGATAACATATAGGTAGAAAAATATTCATGCCCATACTCACATATATGTTCAAATTAAAATTGCCACTTAACCTTCATGCATGAAGCCACAGGACGCACAGAGACAGCTGGAGACCCATGGTCCTAAGTGCATATGAGAGCATGAGGGTGGGGATGGATGTTTGTGTCTGTAAAATAAATTCATAATTATAATAAAGGTCAATCAAATGGACCAATATGGCAAGGCCATGATGATCCACTTGGTAAAATAAATTCGCTTGGCATCTTTCTTGGCCTTAAGACAACAATTCTGATGGCTAAAGATCCAAACGGGACACAAAAAAAAAAAGAACTGCTTTGAAATTCATATGAGCTGTTCGCACTAAAGTAAAAATCACCATCACTTCATACGGATACCCTTTGGGCGCCAGCTGCGGTCGCAAGGCTGGAGCCGAACAAAAACACCCTGATACAAACTGTGTTTAGTCTGTTCCTTCCCATTCCATGCAAGGCCACCTGGGTTGGCTGGAAGACTGTTTACTTAGCCTGGCAGGGCGAAGGACACTGTCTCAGCTGAACTCTGGACACGCACACACATACATATACACTGATATGCACACACTCCTCCCCCCTCCCTTTCCAAACGCCTTCGACGCTTATTCCCTTCCGATGCTGACGGAGACCAGCGCACGCAGGCCCGGATGTACTGTCTAATTAGGCTGTCTCTCACCCTTTACCCACCCCTGTTGCTTGTCATGTGTTTCTTTGGTGTATTAAGAGTTTTTTTTTTTCATGTGCTATGTGCAGATGTGTTTTTTTCTGCCTGGGGTTAGCTTCTGTTTCTGGGGATGAGAGTTGGGCATTCCCCCTTACCTTCTCAAGGTAAGCTATGTTAGCCTCCCATAAACCTTAAAGTGCACTTGAAAAGCTCGCACAAGCTTTTCAAGTGCACTTTAAGGTTTATGGGATTTTTTTCCCTTTAGAAATGTCCTGCATAATTTGTCTCTTTCCACTACAAGACACTTGCTTTATCTAAAACATAATCATATTCAAAGTAATCCAAAATTGGACTCTGGCGATTTCTCCCAACTTTTACTGACATGATTCTACGTGGGACGGAGCAGCAACACAGACGACTCGACTAACGTACTTGCCACCTGCTGGCATAATGAGACACAGCATAAAAAAAACCTGGAAACTACACTTCATTTTCACCCTAGACACACACACATCAATGAAAACTAAAATGGTAAATGGCCTGTATTTGTATAGCGCTTTACTTAGTCCCTAAAGACCCCAAAGCGCTTTACACTACATTCAGTCATTCACACACTGGTGATGGCAAGCTACATTGTACCCACAGCTGCCCTGGGGCGCACTGACAGAGGCGAGGCTACCAGACACTGGCGCCACGGGCCCTCCAACCACCACCAGTAGGCAACGGGTGAAGTGTCTTGCCCAAGGACACAACGACTGAGACTGTTGGAGCCGGGGCTCGAACCGGCAACCTTCCAATTACAAAACAAACTGCCAACTCTTGAGCCATGATTGCCCCAAACTAAACACATTTTCGCTCTAAATTCCGTTAAATTTAGTTAGTTTTGTTAACACTCATTACAGTTTTAGTTAGTTTTCCTTTTTTTGCAAAGTCTTGTTTTTATTTTTATTTCCGTTAACGAAAAAAAAATTCACTTCTAGTTTTCGTTATTTCGTTAGTTTTCATTAACGATAATAACCTTGTGCATTTCTACAAGATGTTTGATATCATCTCTGTCAGGTTGATTCTGGCATTTTATAGATGTAGAAAGCCAAGCCAGTGTGCAAACTGAGGGCCCTTTTCCCTCAATCAAACTTGGATTAAGATACTGATGTTTTGCAGAGAACTTGTTTCAGCTTCTTTTTCTTCCAGATTGAATATATCTTTATTTAACTTGTTCTCTTATTGGCTTATTTCAACAACTGTACAAAAACATATGACCAGTGAATTGCTTTCAAAATTGAGATAAACTAACTTCTAAAAAACATAACCTGTTGCTGAATGTGTGGGAACAGAATTTACAGCATATGCAGTTTCCAGTTTGCTTCAGTTATTTGACATCAGCCTGTATTTAGTTTAGGATCAGTGCCAACAGAGGGAATATTTTACTCTCCTGTCTGTTAACACTTCCTCTTTCTCTCTCAGACAGTAATTTACATCTTATTTCATTTCCCATTACCCTGCTCACTTTCAGCATGTTTAACTCATTTGCTTTTTTCCTACCATCATATCACCTGTGTTCTCTATTCATTTCAGAAGTATAAATAATATTATTTAAGAGACCCAGCAACATGCAAAGGTAGGATATGGTTTGGTACTCTTTGCATAAAAAGATGTTTAGCTTCATTATCAATATTGGGACTGCAAAATATATATTAGCTATTTAACTAAGCACACAAAATTGTTTTGTGCGAACACATAAAGCTGTAGATGAGTGTTTGCTCTTTGCTGTGTCTCTTTTAAAGACTTAGATTCACCATTGCTAAAATATATCTGTCTATCACTAATGTTCCGCATGAAATGGAATGAGATAGATTAATAACACCATGTGGTTTTGTCAGATTGTTTTATGCACTGCTATGTAATAAGACCTCATCTGCAGCCACTGGCTTTTGGTTGAAAAAAGGAAACCCATAGTTGTCATTTGTTATCATAATTACAATAATAAACGTCCACTTAAGTATATGGGGTCACCTTATATGAAAGCTATAAACACTGTCTGCTTGAAATGAGAGACAACACAATCTCTTGTCTTGTCTTCATCCTAGACCTCCTTTTGGCTTGTAAATTGCTTTCATGACAAACATCCTTTTTTTGTTAAGCAGAGACTTTTTTTAAAAATAGATTAATTTTCTCAATTTCACAGGATTAAGTGGGGGATACTTTGGTGGCTGGTGTCTTGTGTGTCTCATGACATGGTCTCTGTAAACTGTGCATCAGAAACGTCTATCTGTGGAAACTCTAGTTCTTTTTGTGATCCACATAAACACATTACCATGAGTAAGTATTTCCATGTATTTATTGAAATTCCTATTGCTAACAGTATAGGAACATCCCCTTACTTTAATACTGTTGTTTTTTGGCATAAAGCAGGTCTAAATGCTAGCCTATAAATTCTCTGAAACTGTCAAACTGCTGCAATACATGTAAACTCACCATTAAAACATCTTAAAATATGAAAGACCTCCTCACAGATGAAAAGGAAGTACAGGCAAAAACATACCATACACTTCTTGTGACTAGCATAAATAATCAAAACACAATGAATCATGGTCTGTAAATTCTAACCAGCATACTAATGGAGCTAAACAGGAAACAATACAAAATCAAGAAATAATGAGAAAAAAACTGAAGTGGAAGAAAATAACTAACAATCTAAACAAAAACCAGATAATCACAAAATGCAAAAATCAAAGCAATTAACAGTTTCACCTCCAAGCAAAATATGCGAGATGCTCAGCTATTGTCTGAAAGACTGAAAACAAGAGGCCTTATACACTGTAAACATAGGAACTGATGATACAGTTACTTATATGTCCCACCAGGCCTCCTCTCGGTGGGACATGCCTCCACCTCAGCAGGAGGCATCCTTGTCAGATGCCCGCAGCACCTCAACTGGCTCCTTTCGATGTGGTGGAGCAGCGGCTGTACTCGGATGACTTCTCGCCCTAAGGGAGAGGCCAGCCACCCTTCAGTGGAAGCCCATTTCCACCGCTTGTATTCGCAGTCTCGTTCTTTTGGTCACTACCATGACCATAGGTGAGGGTAGGGTTGTAGATCGACTGGTAAATTGAGAGCTTCGCTTTTACACTCAGCTCCCTGATTGCAGACTGCATCACTGCAGCCGCAGCACCAATCTGTCTGTCAATCTCCTGCTCTCTTCTCCAATCACTCGTGAACAAGACCCCGAGATACTTAAACTCTTCCACTTGGGGCAGGAACTCGTCCCAAACCCAGAGTGGGCTCTGCACCCTTTTCCGCCCACTCCGGGTCAGGGACGAGCTCCTGCCCCAAGTGGGGCATAATTATAGAGCTAATGTGAATTCAGCTAAGGTATGCTGAATCTTTAAGCTGGATGATTGTTTGCTTTTCTCCGACCTTTTGTGCTCACATTCTAATACATTTTTATAATTCTACATTGTCGATTTCTACATTCTAATATAACCCAAGTACAGCCGGATTCCTAGTAATGTCTTTTTTTTAAAAAAATTTGACAGGCAATAGAAAGAGTATATGATAACAATTCAAATACCACACAATAACGACATTAACCCTTTAACTAACTGTTGAGATCACCATTCTTCATCATCATCATCATAATCGTTTATTTGTATAGCACTTTAAGAACACACCAGGCAGACCAAAGTGCTGAACAACACAGATCAAAACAACTACCAAATTAAAAATACCATAGAATCATTAAAAAATAGACGCTTGTCTAATATGGAGGGGAAGGTTATTCCAGAGCATTGGAGCCGCGATTGAAAACGCTCGGTCTCCTCTGCATTTCAGCCATGACTTAGGGCCCGACAGCAACAGCCACTCAGCTGAATGGAGCGAGCGAGGAAGAACGTGCTTCAGCAAATCAGATAAGTAGACAGGAGCCAAACCATTTAAAGATTTAAAAACCAATAAAAGGACTTTAAAACGAACCCTAAATTCAATGGGAGGCCAATGCAAGGAGGCCAGAACCGGAGTGATGTGATCGAATTTCCTACTACCGGATAAAAATCGTGCCGCCGCATTTTGCACTAACTGCAGGCGTGACAAGGTGTCCGACCCAACCCCTATTAAAAGGGAATTACAATAGTCTAGACGTGAGGTGATAAAAGCATGAATAAGAGTTTCCAAATTTGTCACGGTTTGCCGGGGCAAGCCGTGTGGAGTAGTAGAAAGGACCCAAAAGGAGGCAGCTCTGGTGCAGGTGAATATTTATTTACAAGGGTGGGTACAAACAGCAATGGTGGGAAAACATGAAACCGGAAACCTAAACTGGGTAAACTAACAACACAAACCAGAAATGAAGATGCAGGGAGGTCCGGGGAAATACATACGGAGAGACGTAGGGAGACCGAGGGGAAACAACACAGACGAACCAGCAACTACCATGACAGAAGACACAACTTAAATACACTCAGAGAACACAGGGAGATTACACACAGGTGGGGAACACAGCTGGGAGTGATTACGTGACGAGACTAGGGAGGCAAACTGAAAACACTCACATAAGACGCAGACCTTCACAATAAAACAGGAAACACATACACACAATGACACAACACACCAACTTAACACAGACTGGGGGACACAGAACATAGGAACATGAACCACGAAACAGAAGAGTACAAACACCCAAGGCAACCAAAACCACAGAAAACTAAACATAAACACGGAGTCGCAGACTCCAGACCATGACAAAATTGGGTTTGGAAAGGAAAAGCTTAACCTTTGATAGGCGTCTGAGGTGATAAAAAGCTGATTTTACCACCCCATTTACATGACCTTCAAAAGTAAGCGCAGAATCAAGTTTACCACCAAGATTAGTGATTGAACTTTTCAGATGGGAGGTCAAATCACCAAAATCAACATCTGGAGAATCAGTAGAGCGATGCAGGCCATATAAAATTGCTTCCGTTTTGCGATCATTAAAATTCAGAAAATTATTTGCCATCCATAATTTAATATCGCTAAGACAGTCAAGCAGTGATTGACATGGGGAGGTATCCAAATGACTAAAAGGCAAATAAAGCTGACAGTCATCGGCATACAAATGAAATGACACTCCGTGTTTACGAAAAATCACACCAAGAGGGAGTAAATACTGCGAGAAAAATAATGGCTCAAAGATAGATCCCTGGGGCACACCCCAAAGCAGAGGGGCCACAGAGGAAGCGGGCAGCCCCAGCTTAACACAAAAACTCCTTTTGGAAAGATGTGATTTTATCCATGACAATGCCAAATCAGAAATTCCCACACAGTGGTGTAAGCGGGAGATCAGCAGGTCGGGGTCCACTGTGTCAAATGTAGCTGTTATGTCCAATAACACAAGCACAGCATATTTACCACGATCAGTAGCAAAAAGAATGTCAGTCATAACTTTAACAAGAGCTGTCTCCGCACTGTGAAAGGGCTTAAAACCAGATTGGAAGATTTCAGACAGTTGCGAGTCATTCAAGTAATCCAACAGCTGGGTATGTACAATCCTCTCCAAGATCTTGCTTAAAAAGGGAAGCTTGGAGATAGGTCTAAAATTTGACATAACAGAACTACCAAGGCCAGGTTTCTTAAGTAAGGGGTGTATGACTGCATGTTTAAACCCACTAGGAACTTGACTGGTTAACAGACTAGTATTGATAATTTTCAGGATATAAGTCTGCACTTTAAGGTTTATGGGATTCATAAACCTTAAAGTGCACATCCATACAACTGACAAAAGTCAGTTGTATGGATGTGATGTAATGAAATGAGTGTCTGCCGCTCACATGGACTGTTTCTGTCTGTTACTCTCTGAACTCTTTGTAAATGCAAGGTAAACAGCAGTATGCTGTTGAATATAAAGCTACAGATGCATATACAGTCTAGAACAGAAGTGAAAACAGCACAGACTGTACATTAGCTACAACACTAAAAAGCCTGTTTCAAAAACAAAGAAAAAAAACCCTGAATCAAGTGCCCTTGAACTCTGTTGGAGGCTATAGCTCAGGAGGTAGAGCAGATCATGTGCTAGTTGGAAGGTTGGTAGTTTGATTCCTGCCTCCATGTTGCTGGGCCAGAAGCTAATCCTGATTTGCTTTCCGATGAATTGATTGGCATATGAAAGTGTGTGACTGTTATATAGAAAGCACTTAAGCATAGAAAAGGAACTCTAAAAAGTACTCTCATATATATGAGGGTATATGATATGTATCCTTTTTTTTCCTTAACAGCTGAATTCTGTTTGATGAATACATGCAACTTTTCAAGGGGCCCTGAGGACACCATCACGTAAACATTTACATTTTTATGATTTATTTTTTGTCTGTGTTCCTTTCTGTTTCTGAGTTTAAAAAAAAACTCTTAGATCTAACATTTATATGAGAGTAAAGTATAAAGAATTAGTAGAGTTGAGATTTAAATTATATTCAAGAACAACACGTTCTATGACATGAAATCACTGAATAGTTATAAATCAAAATGATTCATATTATCTTGTCCGTTTTTCTCTAAGGTCCTTAATAAACATGGAAAAGTTTCTTCAGAACACAGAGTTAAATGGAAACACATTGATCGCAAATCCTTTCTGCAATTTAGTGGTCCTCGTGTACCAGCCAGAGGCCCGTAAACACATTGAAATGTATGCCAGTGACACGAAGGTACGAAAAAAGAAAGAAAATATTCTTAGTGGCAAACATGAAGTCACTCGCTGGCATTTTTTCATTTTTCTGTCTTGACTGAAATTCACTACATTACCAAAAGTATTTGCATCACTCAAGTGATGCAAAATATTTACATACAGTGTTTTGCTCTGTTTCTGATGATATAGGCGGGCGTGGCTCCTCTCCCCAACAGCACAGTGAGTGTTCAACTACCAGCAGAACTGGTTGCTGGACCAAACAACAAGATTGTGTTTTCCATGTTTACATTTACTGAAACTAACAGGGTAAGACATTACACTTGGTTATATAAATGTATAGAAAAGGATGTGAATAGCTGTTGTTTAAGATGTGTTAAAGTTGGGTGGCTGTAGCTCAGGTCAACTACTGATTGGAAGGTTGGTGGTTCGATGAACGTGTGTCAATGGTAGTTAGTAAGTACTTAGAAGCATAGAAGACCTTTGTTGCGTGAATCGGGTGAATGTGGCATGTTGTATAGAGGGCTTTGAATACTCCGGGAGATTAGAAAAGCACTATATAAGAATCATTCCATTCCATTTTAAGAGCATCTATACCAGGGGTTGGCAACCCTTAACCCTTTTACGCAAGATGAAGATGACTTTGTAGTGGAAAGCACAGTTCTTCATTTCCTACCATAGAAGAAAGTGGTTAGTCAGAAACTCCACATCCTTCGCAGAGGTCATTTTCACACCTTCAGGGACCTTAATTAGAGGGGTCGACCAGCTCTCTCCCTGTGACTTGGGCCCAAAACATGACTCCATCACCTCCTTGCTGACGTTGCAGCCTTGTTGGGACATGGTGGCCGTCCACCAACCATCCACCTGGACCATCCAGGGTTGCATGCATCAGTGAACAAGACTATTTATAGATTAGTCTTTATATACTTCTGGGTCCACTGCAGCTGTTTCTGCTTGTGAACATTGGTTAGGGGTGGCCAAATAGAAGGTTTATGCACAACTGCAAGTTTCTGGAGGATCCTACACCTTGACGTACGTGGGGTTCCAGAGACACGAGTGGCTTCAAATATCTGTTTGCTGCTTTGTAATGGCCTTTCCGCAGGTGCTGTCTTAATCTGATGTATTTGTCTGGTAGAAACCTTCCTCGTTGTGCCTATATCTGCACAAACCTGTGTGTGCTCTGACTCAGCTACAAATCTCCTAACATTATGGTGATCACGCTTTAGTTTCCATGAATTATTTAAGGTTTTCATTACATGTCCAAGGCATTTAACTATTTCACGCTTATCAGCAGCAGACAGATCCTTTTTCTTTCCCATATTGCTTGAAAATGGTGATCTGTTTAATAATGTGGAATATCCTTCTTTTGTAGTTTTTCCTTTAATTGGGCTCACCTAGCAAACAAAGTCACTTTCATCAACGCAGGACTGTAAGCTGTCATCTGTAAGGCATGAGCGGTGTTTGGTTTTAACATAGCTCATAGTGGAAAATAGCAGTTCACATACATATGTGTATCCGAAGATCGTCATGAATCTGAATGCATATTTCTTCATGTTTATGTGTTGAGGATGGCATTCCATGTTTCAAACACAAGTTAATAATTTTATTTTAATATTTCAAGATCACACTAATCTTCCAATTTAGAACTACAATTTTAAAAAAAGAACTAATGCAAATAAATTTAACTTTAATTAAATTATTATAATTTATTTTGTAAAGTCATGCGGAGCCACAGTATAAGGACGAAAAAGGCTGTGGAGCCGTGGGTTGCCGACCACTGATCTATACTAATTCTGTCTATTGTTTACACTGTATTATTTAACTACCATGGTTGGTTAGTTTTGTTTGTTGTATCCCAAAGAGATTAAAGAAATATTGCCTCTAAATAGCACTTTGGCTTGAAATCAGTTTGTCGCTGCCATTAATTCCATTATTCACATTAATACCAGGCCTCAGTTTTTTATGTCTGTGCAGTTCTGCCAATAACCACAAATACACATAAGCTTTGAATAAAAGACACTAGAAACACATACATATATTTTTTATTGTTTTAGAAAAACAAAAATTGGTCACTATACTCTTTGGTCCTTCACGCCAATATGCTAGAGGAATATGCCAGATGTGCAAAGTGAATGCTCTTCTGCAGTTACTGTTTACAACAATACACCAAATGTAAATCAATATAAATTTAAATTAACTTGTAGGAATTTAAGTACACCGGTAAGAAATAACCATCACTGGGGGTCTTTTTCCTTTGGATACTGTAAAAGCCCTTCAGAATAGTGAAAAAATCTTACATGATGCATGTTTTAAACAAACCTTCCCATTAATATCAATGTGTCTTGTATTTTAGAAAATGTCTGAAGTGGCACGTGACCTATATAATCTAAAACTAGTTGGCCTGTTGGTACAAAATAAACCTAGATCAGGACTAAGTGAACGTGTCAACATAACCATGGAGGTTACCAAAAATATAAATGTAAGTGCAACTTCATTTCATCATTTATTCCATTCATACTTTACATATTATAGTATTAAATAACATGGAATGCATTGTGTATGTGACTAAATATATAGCATATATATATGCATGTTATGCATAACATAACATGCAGTATAATTGTGTTACAGGAAAACCAGACTCTCTCCTGTCAATTCTTAAATTTGTCAACAGGAAGTGAGTAACCAGTAATCACATTTGTGATGAATAGTAACATGTGACACAAATATGTTATTTTATGAATAGGAATGATTGAGGTTCATGGTTTCAATAGGGACCTAAAAGTTGAACTGTAATTCATTGGTGGCATCTTAACTATAATGGATCTCTTTGTTTTGCTTACCAGGTTATAGTGAGGATGGCTGTGAAACACTTTGGACACGTAACCAGAGTAATGTCACCTGTTCCTGTAACCATCTCACGTACTTTGGTGTACTCCTGGTAAGACTGGACTTGTGCATTATATAAAGAGGAATTCAGGATATACAAAAACAAATATTAATACAAGAGCCATTCATTTATAGCAAAACAAACAATCATTTAAAAAAAAACCATCTACTATCTACTAGAGATGGACCGATCTGATATTACGTATCGGTCCGATACTGACCTAAATTTCTGGATCGGACATCGGAGAGAAATAAAAAATGTAATCCGATCCATTAAATATCACGAAAGCACTCCTCAAAACGTACGACATGGCGTAACTCTGCTCATAACCATAGCACGTCGGAGCAGTATGCGTCACGTGATAGAGCAGCTGTGGCGTGCGAGACCTGTCGGTGGTCTGGTTGAGCATTTGGAGCCTCGCTACCAAACCGGCATTTCATCTCCTAGAAAGTTATCCCAGAGAGAAGTAAAGCAAGTGTGTAAGTTCATCTCTGAATGTTTGTAAAGCATTCCCACCTTAAGCTTAACAACCGATATATGGAGCGACTGCCTCTCTCTCTCCCTCCCTCTCCTGTTGCTGCTTCAATCATGAAACTGATCAATGATCGGCTGATCGGCTTTTCTGTCGCGAGTCCGTCTCTCTTGTTTGTTTTTGGCCCACTTTGCACGAGAAAGAGGAAACCAGCGGCTGAACAACAGCAGCATGTTTACGCTTGATAAGCTGTTGTTAGAATTTATTTAATATTACTTTCTACACCAGGATACTTTTCTACGTAGCTGACGGCTGGTAACTGTGCAGGGGCGGATCTAGCAAAGTTTAGCCAGGGGGGCAGGTAAGAAAGGGGGTAAATCAACAAAAACATTGATAACTTTATGTAAATATGTATTTTCTCCACAGGTTTCTCCACATGTGTCAGAAAAGGACACAATAATATTGACGTATATTTCCCAAATTGGTTGTAGTGTCTCTCTTTTTGCCCTTTCCGTTGCAGTTTTGCTGTTCATCACAAATAGGTAACTTTTTTGATGATATTCTTTCAACATTCGTCAGTCATCTCCCGTCTCACATATTTAGTATCAGGCTCTTCTCACCAAACCTCTGCTCATTTCTTTCTGTCTTGTTTGTTGTTTGTTTTTGTGAATTTACATATTTATTCATTACTTTAATAAAAGGAAATACATTCTTTTCGCAACAAATTCTTTCTGGTTTATTATGTTAGTAATTCTGTCAACCATCCCATCCTTCTTCTTGATATGGCTTTCTTCAATGACATGACCACTAAATTTGCCACTTACTCTGTCTCCATTGTCTAACAGAACACTCAGACTAGATGTTTCTATGAAGGTCCACATCAATCTTGCAATTTCTCTCATCATCCTCAACCTGCACTTCCTGCTAAGTTCCACAGTGGCAGCAGTGCCCCCCACTGGGGTCTGTTTATACATGGCTCTTGTCCTTCACTATTCTCTGCTGACCACTTTTAGCTGGATGGCTGTGGAAGGATTCCACCTCTACCTTCTCTTAGTCAAAGTCTTCAACATCTATATCAAGAGATACCTGCTCAAACTCAGTGTGGTGGGATGGGGTGAGTGGAGCCATTTAAGCAGGAAGCTGTTATTATCAGTCACATAACATTTAAGTGACTGCTCGGTTCTTGTGTTTCAGGAGTTCCTGCGATCATTGTGTCAGTGGTGGTGATCATAGACAGAGGTTTTTATGGTCCTGCTGTTGTGGACAACTATAACTCCAACAGCACTGCAATGTAAGGAACAAATGTGATTGCATGTAACACCTCAACATAATTAAACTGTTTTGTATGTGCATTGGAGTTTCTGATAATACAATACAATAAAAGCTTAAAAAGGGAAAGGCATACAATCCTATTTAACCTAACATGTAATCTCACAATTTGACTCTGAATCTCAGTAGTTCCACCTACATGCACTCTTACTATGTGACTCTAAATCACCTGGGCAGGTGAGAGATTAAAATATGAACTGTAATCACTTTCTTTGTAGATGTTATATAACTAATGACACGGTGAAGGTGTTGACTACAGTTGTGCTGTTCGGCTTGGTGTTCCTCTTTAACGTGATCCTATTTGTGACAACTCTCTGGCATATTTTGATTCTCCGCCGTGTCAAAGAGGTATGGGTTAATCTTTAAATCTTTATAATGCATCTTGAAAAGTTTATGAATCTCCACATTTTTCTCATCGGCAATCCCTTTGAAAAGGCCACAAGGAACACGTGTTAAACATTCAGTAGCATCTTTATTTTAAAGGTAAATAAAGTGAAAGTGGGTTACCAGTCATTTAGTTTTTCTGATAAACATTTATCCATCTTCTAGTACATTTCTAAATTGTGTAATGGGTTAGGTATAAACTATTCCTGAGTGTAAATGCTCATCCTTGTGTATTCCTATCGATTTTCTGTCCTTAGTAATATTGCCTGATTACTGTAACCTGTGTTTAATGTGTCAGCTAATCACACATGTTGTTTTCCTAGTGTTTAGTGTTGATTTTCCCATGTTTGACTTTTTTGGAACAGTTTGGAATATGTTTTTTCCCTGCTTCTCACTGAGAATATTTGCCTCAAAGGATACCTTCCAGTGTAATGGCCACTGCCTATCTTGTGCCTAAATTAGTTTTTTACTCCTTAGCCATAAAAGGCTGATGGGGTACTGACATCACCCTGTTGGGCACATAGCCAGAGAGGTGGATGGCATGGACACCCAAGTTTGTGAATGCCAAAATTCAATAATGGGGTGACATTGGGTTTTGAAATTGGCACTGTAGGTGTAGCTACTAAAAATCTTGGACAAGTTCAAACCCTGGTGACACTGACCTCAATGTCAGAGCTCAGCCTTTCTAAAAATCACTTAGGATTTACAACTTTATACCATAGGTGTATCTACCAGGAGGCTGATGGGTAGCACTGGAATCGTATAGTATTTGTATAATTTTACTGTTTTTTACTTACTACCGCTGTGTGCGAGATACCTCTTCCTTGTGTCAAAGTGCTTGCTTGTATGTTATCAACTTCCATTTAGCATGCTGTATGAGCGAATGAAAGAGTCTAAAGATAATACACAAACTGAAAGAGATGTGATCTCATTCACTAGACAGGAGGCAGTTTTAGTGGTTACTGTTCAAACACATTTAAAAGTCATGTTAGCTTCAAGAGCACAATTTTACATAAGCTGAATAAGAGACATGCTTTCCCTGATGAGATAAGAATAGTGACAACGAGTTATAAAACAGATTTCAAGTTCTCATGCTGCTTGTCAGATGTTCTATAATGGGATGTTTCATTTTATGCTTGGCAAATCAGTTTGGACAGCGCAACCGTGACCGTGCCAAGAAAGATATTTGTACCCTGCTGGGAGTCATCACTCTGCTCGGCATTACCTGGGGCCTGGTCTTCTTCTCTTTTGGCCATCTGACCACTCCTGGCCTCTACCTCTTCTGCATCCTGAACTCATTGCAAGGTCTGCATAACCTGCTGAAAGATGAAATACTTGCTTTCAATTTTGCCATGAATGTTTGTAAAGTGTATGAACGAACTGTAACCAGGCACAGTCTTTACTACTTTCTCTCCTTTGTGTGATGCAGGTTTCTTTATATTCCTGTGGTTTGCGATGTCACTGAGAAAGACTAAAAATCCCCGTGCTATGCCAAACAGTGAAATGGCTACAACAAGCAAGTAGTTTGAACAACTACCAACTCATCAAGAAGCTCCCATGTTTGTGTAGTTTATAGGTAATACTGTAAGATGTTCCTACTAACATGTGCTTTCATTATTAATAATATGTCATGAAAAGAAGTGTAGCAAATCCAAATGCAGACTCCAGAAGCAGACGTAATGAAACGAAAAACAAGCCTTATGTGGCTGATTTAAAGCCAAAAGAATGAATCAAAACACTCAGGTCAACAATGAACATCATGCTGTTGTAAGAAAGTTGTAAAGTTTTTGCCTTGCAGGACGAATATAAGCTTACATAAGTGATATTAATCAAGGTTCTATATAATGTGATTTACATTAGTAATACTGTTAATAGGCTACATGTATAAATATACATCAGTGTAGGGTTTCTTTTCTCAGCTGTCACAAATTGGAAGATTCAGGAATTTATTTTACACTAACTGATTCCATATGTTCCTTAGTAATGAAGTGATGATTTTTACTGGTTGTTCTCATTCATATGACTTGCACGAATTACCACAACAAGAGCATTCTGGAGTAAACCAATATATCCCATATGGAAAAGAAATAGTAAAAACTTATATGATTTACTCATGAAAGTGGCCACTTTCTCATTACTTTCATATATTGTTTTAGTAAGTATCCAAAACATACAAGTTTCATTATATAATTTTTCAAGGGATCTTATATCTGTTTTCACTCTTGTATGCTTTTCATACAAGTTTCACACAAGACAGATACAAACTTTATAAGATTTATATATATCTTTTCCAAGGAGTCTAGAATAAGTGTCGCCAGATGTATCAATTTTCTTCTCCTAATTATTATTATAAACCTTTCCTTGATATGATGACGTTTTCCACTGAGGTCAAGAAAAATACACCTTCTGCATTGCCTACTGATGTGATTTGGTTTTGGAAAGTACCTCACCTGGTGCTGGTTTAGTCCTTTGTAGTGTCCTTTGTACATCTGAACGAGCATTGTTAATTCACTAAATGCTGTGACATTAATATCAACAATAAAAGAAAATTAAAATTGTTTATGTAACATGTTTGTCAAGGGTGTAAGTGTGTGGCAGGCAGAGGTGTGGATCCAAAACACATGACTCTGCAACACAGAACAATGGCTTTAAAGCTGGTGAAAAGGGCAACAAAAACAAAAGGCAAAAATACCAAAGTAAACTGTACCAGACGTAAAATAAACTCACTCACTATAAGCTGAACTGAAGGGAAACAATGAGGATCTTCAAGGTTCAAAACACTCAGTAAACTACAAAATCTGAAGTTTTGTTTCATTTCATTCCAGTTTCAACAGGTGGCGTACCTGCTGCTTCTAGGCACTCCGAGGTGTCAGGAAATCTATTTTTGTTAACCAGAGTAAATTGTAATTAATGAATTAATGTTTTATTGACATTACCACTTCTATATATTTAACCTTTATTTATACAGGTTGTCCCAATAACATTCACGATTTACAAGAGGGCTCTGTTTCAGACATACAGATTGTAATTACACCCATGTGTAAAAGAAAACAGTACCCTATATCTCATTATTTTTGCTGCAGATTGTGAAGCCCAATACAACACTGGAATCAAAAGTGTAATCAAGTAAATATGATATAGAAATTTGAATAGTATTTAAATACATTATTCAAATGATTAGAAGCATATAGATGAAAGAAAGAGAGATACTGCTGGGTGAGCTCCATTCACTCACATCATCAGAGAGTGTTATTTATGTATTACTCACATTATTTATTGTATATTGCCTTGGTGCCACTGGGTTTTAGCATGTCTCAATGTCTCACACATTGATGCCATTGAACAGCCGGATTATTTTATCTCAGGAAGTTGGGGGGAAGCAGACAATTCAACAGGAACAGTCTTTTGTCTCTTCAACCGCTGTAAGAGGTAGCAAGGAAGTGTGAACTTTTCTTTGGGAGAAGACCAAAGGTGTAAAAACTGCCTTTTGTTTATCTCAGGATGGCTAAAACATACCCTCTTAGATGAACCTTGGCTAGATGTAGAACAAGCACTTTGCAATAATCTAGAGATCTCAGACCTACCATTTATCAGCTCAAACATCCAACGACATGAATGCTTTAAAAGCATCAACATCAGCTCTTCTCTGACAGCATGGTGGGAGTTTCTAAAATTTCTAAAAAGCGTCTTCATTAATCCCATGCAAACGTACACCTATCTGGAACAACCCTGACATATTACAAAACAATAATATGATAAACTTTTCAGATTGGAGTGGTAAAGGAATCAAATATTTAGAACATATACTAAAAGGAACAGAATTTATTTCATTTGACGGACTAGTTGCACAATATGGGATCAACAAGAAAAGATTTTTAGAATATCAACAAATTAAATCCATAGTAAAAAAGAAATTTAAACCGGGTCAAGTTGAACTACAAACACCACCAAGTGTGGTTCAATTTCTTACTCTTAAAACCCCCAAATTACTATCCAAAATATACAGAATGCTTTCTAAAACAGATGAATCAATATCACTTCCTATTGCAAAATGGGAAGCGGATTTATCAGTTAACTTAGACCAAAACTTCTGGTCTCAGATTTGCTTAAAAACCTTTCATCTAATTAGAAATCCCAGTCTTCAATTAATTCAATACAAAATATTACATAGAGTGCACTATACAGGTCATCGGATGTTCAAGATGGGCTTTACGTCTACCAGCAACTGCTCACACTGCCAAACCAATTCACCGGATAATTATATCCACGCTCTTTGGTTCTGTCCACCAGTTCAGAAGTTTTGGCGCGAGATATGTGAAGACTTATCGAAGTGTCTGAAATGTAACATTCCAACTTCCCCCTTAGTGTGTTTGTTGGGCAGCTTAGATAATGTCACTTCAGAAAAGAATATCGCCCATATGGTTTTCACTGCCCTATGCATAGCCAAGAAAACAGTCCTCATGAACTGGAAAAATAAAAATAATCTTAATTCTAACCAATATAGAAATTATCTATTAGATTACATTAGTCTTGATACAGCCTCTGCCACCACATCAGATCAATTGCTCTGGGCTCCTTTGATCAGCTCCATCACCTAGAGGGGGTGGGGGGGTCATAGTTTGGTCCCGCCTTCACTGTTGTGATTGGTGTGGGGGTAGGGACAGGCTTAGGGCGTCGGGGGGGTCCCCGGAGGCATCTTCCGTGGGGGGCTCAACCCGGGGTAGCGGTCATGTCCGGTTAGGGGCTCTGTTGGCTCTCAGGTGACTGTTTCCTCGCGGCTGCGTGCAGCAGGGCTAGGGGAGGGTCTGTGCTGACGGACGTGGGTTACTGACCTGGTAGCCTGGCTGCCCCTGGGTGGGTCCGGGATGGGCGTGAGGTTCTGGGGGTGCTCCGTCTCTGGGCTGGGGCCCGGGCCTCGGGGGCTTGGGTCCTGGTTGGTGTGTTGCCGGGGTTGTGGGCGGGTGGGTGCATGGGGGCCCAGCCCTGGAGCAGGGTGCCGCCGGTGCATCGAGCCACCTGGGGGGCTCTTCAACTGGTGGGGAAGATTGTCACATCTTGCAGGAGCTTTCCTCTCCTCAGGGGCTCTCTCTGCAGGAGGGGGAGATACAGGGGAGGTGGAGGAAGATCTCAGCCTGGGTGTTTATTGTCTTATGTAGTCTGGAAGATGAGTGGATGGTGGGTTGGGTGCAGTTTTCTCTGCGGTGGGGTTGGGTGGACTGTCCCGGGCTCTGTGGGGCCGGGAGGCACTGCTGCGCTGGGCCCCGGTCTGGATGGGCCTGGGCCCCCTTTCCCTGGCGGGTCACGGAGTATGGGGGTGCCTACTGGGGTCAGCGGGGAAGCTGGCCCCAGGGAGGGGTCACTTGCCCCTCCCTTCCTTCCCTCCCCATCTCCAGCTGCCTCCCTCTTCCCGCTCCACCACAACCACCCACACATGCAGGACCTTGGAGTAGGGGTATGTCACCAGGGTGCAGAGGAGGCTAACCCCCCCCCCCCCCCCCCCTCTGTCCCCTTCTGGCTGCCTCTGCCTCAATTTTATCCCACAACTTAGACATTCACATTACTCACACTCTCATTACACATACATATAGGATCTTGGGGGTGGGCACGATACACGGAATCCAAAGTACCATCAGGGTGTACACCCCACCCCTGGTGTCGTTGCCCACCTCTCAAGGTTAAATACACGTAGACATTGAGGGCTAGCAGGAGGGACCATGCGCTTACCTGCTGCTCTCTGGCAGGTAGCTCCATGCCCTCCTGGGTTTTAAATGCACCTTAGAACACACATGCATCAACACTACAATGAGCGGGTGGAGGGAGGTTTGGAGTCTTCTCTCACCCCCATTCTCTGCGACCTGCTGGAGCGGGGGGGCTAGGAGGAGGAGTTGGCCGTCCGACTGCGGTCTGGAGTGTGGGGCCTCCCTGCTGCTGCGGAGTCGGGGCGGTCTGCCTCCCCCCACCGCAGGGAAAAGGGTAACACCACCTGGGTCTGGGTGCAGTTCCCCCCTCCAGGGGCAAGGGTACCTAGACCCGGTTTGTAGAGTACGCTTGGGGAGTGTGATCGTGTGTACAGCGTCTCTTTATGTCTGTCTCCACGTTGGTTGAGTGTGGAGTAAGTGCATATGAGAGCATAAGGGTGGGAATGGATGTTTGTGTCTGTGTGTGCCTGTATTTCTGTGTCTATATGTCAGGTTGGGTGTCAGGCGCCACCTCTCTGGGGACATCTCAGGCCCTCCAAGGTTTGGAGGCCTATCTCCCCCTACCACCACTTCCCCTGCCAGTGGCGGACTCCCTCAGACATCGGTGCGTTGGTGGTTCTTTGTGTCCGGGGGTGGGCGTCCAGGTACACACCGGCTCACTCCTTGGCGGCCGCTTATCGGGGCCTGGAGCCTGGGGCTCGCTCGGGCCACTTCGGAGGTGGGGTGCCCCCGGCCTCTCGGCCTGGGGCTCGGTCACTCAGGCACGGCTGGCTGCCGGCGGAGCTCACGGGCGCGTCACTGCAACTCCCCCTGGCTTCTGCTCCGAGGCTGCTGAGTGAGCCCTCATCTGGGACTCTCCTCAGCTCTTTCCGGGACAGTGGCGCGGCTGCCCCTCTGTTGGTCTTCCTTGGTCTCTTGTGTTCTGGGGGCCTCTGGATGTCTGGAGTTTTGATCTCCTCCATACCTGCTTCATGCCCCCCCACACCCTCTAGCAGATCATTACATGAAGGAACCTTTAAAAAACAAAAAACAAGCGCGTCCATGCTCACAGGTGTACACACGGGTGATCACACCCACAAACTACACCCTTTTTGGCTCCTACCTCAAAGCACACTGTGTTCTGTTGATCTTATGTGCTGCACAATAATGTTTAATATTTAGTATTTACTGTCATATTCCCATATATCATTGTGATGTTGTTTATTCTATTACTCTTGTTCTCTTCTGCTTGTTTTCTTTTTTCTTTCTCAGCAGGTGATCCAGGTGATTGATATATGCATTTTTTTTTCTGCTCATTCTGTTGGTTTATGTCTTTTGCCCTTCTCCCCGTCCCTCTTCTCAGCTGTTTCTCTTTCCCTCTTTCTTTCTCCCCTTCTTTCCCCCAGTCAAGTCTGTCCTGTATTCAGTAAGTGAAAATAAAATAAACAATAAAAGGTGAATCAAATGGACCATTACGGCAAGGCTGGGATGGTCAGTTTGGTAAAGTAAATCCGTTGGGCATCTTTCTTCGCCTTTAGACAACAATTCTGATGGCAAAAGAGCCAAACGGGACAGGCAAAAAAACCCCAAAAAAACTGCCTTTTGTTTCTGTAGAAGGTATTTAAACCCAGGGCTGTGCCAGGTTCAGCAGAGACTTTGCCAGTTGTTTGCCCCGCGATGCCTTCTCTCACCGATCTTGGGTTTTTGTTCTTTTTTGATAAAAGGATGTTAGCTACGCTCACCATTTGTCTGCAAGCATTATTGAATGGAAAACTTCCACAACAGGATGGCATCACGAACAGGATGGTCCATGTGGTTGGTGAACAACGGTTCCCGGGACGGGCTCATCACCCCTGAGGGAAAAGGTACCTTTGTCCTCCCGCCTGTTGAAGTGAGGAAATGGAGGAGCCTCTAGACTGTGTGTTTTAGCCAACACTGAGACATTCGACTCTGAGGGGACTCCTGCAGATGGGTGAGCTGTAGCTAACTTATGTACAGTCCTGGAGACTTTTTGTCTGGCCGCGGTGGAGTACCTGCAGACTCCGGAGTTTGAGTCTCTGTAGGAAAAATCCTCGGGTTCGAGTCCCCAGGCCTGTGTTTGGTTCTGGGCCATCACACGAATGGTGGTTCGAGTCCACTGTTGATAATCATTTCCGCATACCGCAATGGGTTAAGTGACGGTATTTTAGCACTTTTCTGCCGGGAATGGAAGAAAGCCATTGCAGAGGATGCTCTGAATGTAAAGGGAAGCTTGATCCAGCGGGCGTTCCAGGGACAAAGCTCAATATCTGACTATGTCAAGAAATGTGGGTAAAAGTATGTTGTGTTAGATGGCAGAGAAGGGTTTTGTGGGAAAGGGTTCAGCATGAACCAGTTGAAAGTTAGAAAAGCAGTTGGAGAGAAAGAAAAAGAGATGTTTGAGAAGTGAGTTAATAGGTTGATGTGTGGGTGAAAATTTTTAAAAACAATGGTGTAAAAACAATGAAAAATAGGAAATAAAGCAATGAAAACTAAAGAAAAAGAAAGAAAAGGAGAGGAGACAGTGTGGAAGTGTGTGAGAGGGGAATTGTCTCCAACTAGTGGGAGAAGGTGGTACTGCAGTCACCAGCTACCCTTGGTGCACACAAAAGAAACAAAATAGGAGTGTTATAATATTATGAAGAGCAATGTTCCCTCTAATTTTTCATGTGTCTGAGCGAATGCACAAACTCCCTGAGCGGTCCCTTGGACCACTGTGAGCAACAGCAGATGTGTGCACTGTGGTCACGCCAGCATCGAATCCGTCCAAGTTACATGGTTTATTAAAATAATCAAATTACAACATTTACATTTATGTGAGACTACCTGTGTGGTTATAACAATAAACACAGCATCCTTTTCTCTTTATGTTTAACTTTATGAATTGATTTATTGTGAGCAACACGAATGTTTGCAGTAAAACAGGAACTAACACACAGAGAGAGACTCAGACACGTGGGCTTGATTCTGATACCAGAGAGAAACAACATGAAAGCATGACAGACCAGAGAAACAAAGGAACGGAACACAGAGAAGACACTCAGACAACTTGGTATTAGTATCTTTCCCAAGGATATTTGGTATGCAGACTGGAGGAGACAGGGATCAAACCATCAATCTTCAGATTAGTAGGTGACCTATTTTACTTCCTGAACCACAGCCACCCCCGAATAACTGTATCCGGTATATATTGTAAGTGGAATCATGTGTGAAGAGATTTCACCTCCACAAACAGCAAATGCATGGTTTGTGACACAGGAGAATTGCACTGTTAGGTGATTTAGTTAATTAATCTGACCTTAGCACTGCTGTTATGTTGCAGGTCAAATTGATCCACTTTAAAAGTTAAATAAAAGTGCAGGTTTAAGGGTTCAGATGTGTCAAAAGCTAATGTGAGACATATTTCACCACAAACAAACAAACACACACTCCCTATTGACCTCTTGCAAAAATAGGGTTGTTTTGACTTTTGATGGGACCCTTTTCCCCTTGTGTGGGCAAACTCCACCTACACTTAGTGGAAACTCACCAGGAAAGGAGCAAACCATATAGAGTTTTACAAAATGAGCAGCAGATGTAAACAGCTGACAGCCATGGAGGCTTTGATCACAGAAGAGGAGGATGTGTCTAAAGATAAAGACCATGTTGAGGTTGCTGCTATTCAGGTAGTCTTGTTCATTTTGTTAAATTGGAAGGAGCTGGATAAAATGCATTTACATGTGTTCTAGGGGTGTGTGTGTGGGGACTGGTAACAAATGGGTCCAAAACAGAAGGATAGGAAAACAGAGGTGTTTAGTAAATAAAATAGTTTTTATTATAGATAATCTTAACTAGAAGAGCCGGCAAGGCCGTTCTTCCAATAACACTAGAAAAAGAAAGAAGGTCGCAACAACAAATAACACAACCAAACAAAAAACTCGACATCACGAGGAGGAACTTCCAGGGGCCCACAGGCCCATCATGTCACTACCAGCAGCTAGCTTTACTGCGGCTGAGGCCCACAAGCTCACACTACTCACATGAAGCAGCTACACTCCCCACTACTCCCCACTACTCCCCACTGCTCCCACTACTCCACACCATAGGCTCTCTTCTGACACAATCTGGAGACACCAGAGAATACCACCCTGCCTCATCCAGTTCATCCCCAACTTCTATGACCTCAGAGAGGTGATTGCTGACTGGGCCCAGGTGGTAAACAAGCCCAATGAACAGCAGCTGTGTCCTGGGAAGAGAGAAGAGTGAGAGAGAGACAGAGGGGTGGCGCAAGAGAGGAGGCGGCAGAGAGAACACCACATTCACACAAGAGTAGTTTCAGGAGGCCCGTAACACATGGATATACATGAATATATCCTCGCTCGGGTCTGTAGGTCAAAGGATACATCAACTTTCAGTCTGTGGGATAATGGTGTGCAGATAAATACTGGAATATCGATTCCTCCGATACCAGATATTTATTCTCTAGAATTGATTCTCATTTTAAAATATTCACATTTTAATAATTTAGGGTACATTTATACTTTAACATTAACGGAAAAACAGTGAAAAGTAGTCATATTATCGGGTTCATCGGAATGATTGACAGAAGCTACTTGACAAACCTGTCACGGTGATATGTAAAATACAGCTGTATAAATGCGTCACAGCTCACGTGTGCTTCCAGGTGCAGCGGGAGAAAACGTGGAGCTGGAAGCACGCGTGTAGCTGAATTTGGAAAGTGTTGACGTTCTGTTGACATTTAAACAACAGGGACTTCCTCGTATGATAAATATTACAGAATCCCATTTGTTCAAATTTACATTCACAAATATGGTCATGAAATTAGTAATTAGTAAATAAATACATGCTACAGTACATAGCTGTATTAGTTTACCTTGGGGGTCATATGTGTGTCCCTGCCATCACATGGATTCAGTTGGACTAGATTTAGTCAGGTAAAGATGTAGCGTAGAGCATTTAAAGAGCATTACGTAGGTTGGGTATCATTAAAATATATGCAGTAGCTGTAAGCTACAACTCATAATATTTCATACATAAGATAGATCAATATAACCTGTATTGATAAAATGTTTCTCAGTTGTTTTATGATTTTCAATCAGTCACACTCATTTTTCATTTGAAAATTTAGGTACTTACTTTTCATGTTTTTTTATTTCTTGTATAATAATTCTTTCTAATTAATAAGAACAAGAAGTCTGATGTCTTTTATTCATTACAAAAGGTATACATTATAGTATACTGTATCATCGATGCCATCCTGAATTTTACTTGCTATCAGATCGGAATAGAAATCAGTATTGCACGTCACTGGCAGCCAGAGAGCAGCAGGCGATAGAGATGCTTTGGGTTTGTTTAGGGGAGCTGTTAGGTGTCCATGTTTTTCAACTGGTATTTCTTTCTATATTTTTTTTTCTGTTTTGCAACACAGATTCTCTTTGGGGTTGCATAAGGAAGGTTGTCTGGTGTTTAAAAAACTCTAACAGCTCAAACACAGCTGGCGAATGACAAGGGACAAGCCATAAATGGTTTGTCCAACCTGAAAAGAGAAGAGAGTAGTAGAGATAGATATATGTTGATAGTTCCGCCTCTTGTTTCAGATAGTTTACATGTCATTTTATGAACTTGGCAGGAATCTTTCCAAGCGGAGCAGGTTTACTCATTTGCATTTTTCCTGCTGTCACATCAGGTGTGTTCTGGATTGTTTTCAGGTGAAATCATTTCTACAATGAGATCCAAAAAGGGTAGGCTATCATGTTGTTGTCCTTATATTAGAGAGCTCTTTTAGCTTTGTGTATTGTCCTTTAGTGTATTGAATTAGAGTATTTCGTCGTATGTGTTTTTATGTGTCCAGTACTAGTTTATGTGTAACTGCGGTTTACTTATTGATGCCTTTTTTAGTGAGGAAGTGGACAGTGCATCCTCGGTTTTTTAACATAAAACTCATTGTTGCATCCCAAATATGATCTCCTTAGACTAATTTTTAGTTTTAGTATCCTTATTTTCCTCTGACTTGTCTCTTCTGTGTCTAGGTTCTAGATCTAACATAATGTAATGGAAGTTTGTTAGGCACAACCACCACAAGACACAATACTGAAAGACAATGGCACTACACATATTCCTTAAAAAGTAAACTTTTAGCACTTACTTCAGATATCCTGCTATCAATCGGCAACTGAATGAAGTCAAGCTTGCTGTGATAATTCACTGAAAATTACGTCTACAGCCGAAATTCTCATTTAACGTAACTTATATCAATGTGACATTTAATTATTAGATGTCCATTCAACATCCTTCCTGTTCTAAAGGATTACAACCACAATACAAATGCCATACAAATACACCTGGCTGCAGGAATACAGATTGAAATCTGTCTGGAGATTCTCTCTAAATTACAAAGAAGTTACTTGCAAACTTCCAGCAATCTCTCTGAGAGGGACTGCAATCAGTCCAGGTCAGACTGTCACTCTTTGCAGAATGGTGGCTATCAGGCGGTCTGTGCAATTGCAGTGTGATCAAAAGTGGTCATGAGTGTTCAAGAGCCTCAAGTTCTGGGCATCCACCAGTTATAATCTGCTGGAGAATGTGAAAACATTAAAAAGAGCCACCAGGCTGCCACTGATTCATTTTCATTTGTTGTTGTTAATTCAAGGAGGTTGCAATCCTATTTGTATTTGTGTGATTGTTTGATTCTCCATATTCAAAGTGCGTTTAGTGTTGGACAAGTTTGTTCAGCTAACGTTATCACTGGATGGTGGTGCAGGGGATGAGCCCTCTTGATGTTTAGTATTCTGAGTAGGGCTGCAGATTAATTATTATGGTAATCTATCAATTATTTCATCGATTCATCGAGAAATTAGATAAGAAATGCTTTTGGCTTATCAATGAGCAATAATAAATATTCAAATGAGAACAAACACAGGTCTTAAGTTGAACTACATTCAACATCTGTCCAAAAACAACAACTAAATCATTTGATTTTATGTCCGTGCCATATTGAAATTTAATTTTTAAAATAAACTGTTTCTATGTCAAGCATCATATGTATAATTGTCTACTTTACAATATAAAAGGGCCATTGGTGCTGTACAAATAAAATGAATTGAACTGAAAGAAAGCATTTCTTAAATGCAAAAAGTATCTAAATAATCAGAAGTACAATCAAAGGTCAAAGTCACATAAAATACGGTATATATGGAATCTAAGAAATTTACCTTTACTATGTGTTCTTGGAAACCTTTCTGACATTAATAGGAGGCAAGTTTTTGTGTAGCTGAAAACAGACATTATAATGTCTCAGGTCATTTACACGTCATTTTTTATAAATTTACAGAAAACATTGTCAAAGACAGCAGTTTACTCATTTTCTTTTTTTCCAATTGTTACATAATTCGTGTTCCATTAACTTTTCAGGGGAAATGAATTCTACAAGGGCATCTAGCATCATGCAAGGGTATGCTTCATTTTTGTTCTCTTTATGTTAGAGATGCTTTCTTTATTAAGTATTTAATCTGTTTAATGCTAGTTTAAGAACACAAAATAAATATGAATATCAGGACTAAAAGTTGCCTATTGATGATTTTTGCAAAGGTACATGGCAGTAAGATTGTGGGGGTTTCTACATGCATGTTTTTTCTAAACATATTTTTCTATGAATATAATAATCATTATCATTATGATTATTGTAGTTGTTGCTATTGTTATTTTCATATATTCCATTCCATTGGATGAGTATTCCACATCCAAAACATTTTTCATTTAAATAAGGATACATTCAGATAAATATTTTGCTAATTCTCTTACTGACATGTGCAGTAAGGGGAAACTGTGCAATCTTATTGAAACACAAATGCAAAAGTACCCTGCCTCACTATTCCTAATGTTTTCTTTTTTTAATTAACACGCCAATTCTTTGCCTGTTTGATGTTAGAAGGCAATTGCATCAAATTTTCAATATAAACAATAACATCTTATATATAGAATCAGAATCAGAATCAGAAAGGGTTTTATTGCCAAATGTTGAGCAGGTTTACAACATTAGGAAATTGCTGCGGTGCGGTGGATCATAGCTTGGTCATTTTCAACCACACTAGGGAAGCTCGTCCCATTTTGACCCTGGGGCCTTCAGGTCATGCTCGGCACAAATGTTCCTGTATACTATGCTTGCCACTTTATGGCATTCTAGCATCTTGCACCTTGCACCCGAGCCTGTCCCAACTATTTGAGAAGGGTTCCTGCCATCAAACTCAAAATTACCTTATTTTTTTTCTTAAAATGTTGAGCTTAAAATTGTTAGATGTTTTGTGTGCGTTCTATTGTGAATAAAATATGGGTTCATATTTATAATCAAATGTATATTTATAATACAAATCACTGCATTTTGTTTACATTTACATTTAACACAGTGGCCCAGCTATAATTGAAATTGGGGTAATAGTTATATAAACCGATGCTCTTCACATTGGACTGATGATGATGAAGTTTATCACAAGGCCTATTCACCTTGATAAAAAACATGTAACTATAAATGAATAAGTGGTGTTTTGTTGTTGTTGTTGTTGTTGTTGTTGTTGTTCTAAACTGATTCTCTCCATTTCCCCAGGATAACATGTTGCATGCTTTGGTGGCTGTTGTCTTTTGTATCTCATGGAAGCTTCTCCTGGAGCTGTGTATCAGGAGCTTCCTGTGGCAATTATTGCAGTTCAGTTTGTAATGAAACATTCTGTAAGTGGTTTAATGCATTTCTCTTAACTTTATCTTAAGTAAACTGAGAAGAGACAGGGACAAGTTTTAGATGAATTTCATAAATATTCTTTATTTATTAGGGTGGCAGCGTGGTGCAATGCTTAGCATTGTCGCTTCACAGCAGAAACCCCAGGTTTTGAATTCACTGTGGGACCTTTCTGTGTGGCATTTGCTTGTTCTTCCATGCTTTGGTGGGTTCTTTCCAGTTACTCTGGTTTTCATCCACAGTCCAAATATATGCATTGGCCTAGGTTAATTGGTGAGTCTAAATTAGGCATAGGTAAAAATGTGAGTGTGAAGGGTTGTCTTTCTCTCTGTGTTAGCCCTGGTTGTGGTAACCAAATCTTCCTTAACCACAAACACTTCCTTCCTTCCCTCAACTTTAGTTGCCTCTGGAACACATTTAGAGAACAATGGTTCAAGTGTTAAATCCTCTTTCTGTAGCCAAGCAACCTCACTAGCACTAGGGAGAGCCTCGGACTTCAAAGGATATAAAATGTGTTCAGCTACTCTTGTTCTCTTCACCTTTTCATGTCTTCTCTGTCACGTGCTCTTTTTTGGTTTAGAATGAGTGCTAGACTCGTCCAATGGCGCATCCTCATTTGCAAAAGGCAATTCATCCAAACCCAAAGCATTAACCTGTTGCTCCTTTGCTTTTGACCTTGTGACCGCTAACAAACTTTCAACTGCTTCAGCCTGACATGAATGCTTGGTTATTAGCTCTGTAAATATTGGAAGATCACGGCCCAACACCACTTGATAAGGCAGAGTTTGCAGCACTCCCACTGAAAGAGTGTAACACTGGCCTTCAACTTCAATTGCAACCTCAGCAATTGGGTACGATACCTTATCACCATGAATACAGCACACATTCACTGTGGAGGCCTATCTCCCCCCACCACTTTCGCTGCCAGTGGCAGACGCCCTCAGACAAGGGTGGATGGATGGGCATCCAGGTACCCATCGGCTAACTCCTGGTGGCTGCTTGTCGGGGCCTGGAGCCTGGGGCTCTCTCGGCCTGAGGTTCGGTCACTCTGGCACAGCTGGCTGCCAGCGGAGCTCACGGGCACGTCACTGCCCATGAGCTCCGCTGTTTATTATATTGCTCTCTTTTTCTTTGCTTGTTTTCTCTTTTTTCTTTCTCAACAGGTGATCCAGGTCATTGATATATATATTTTTTTGTCTGTTTGTTTTGTTGGTTTTTGCCCTTTATCACCGTCCCTCTTCCCCGCTCTTTTTCTTTCCCTCTTTCTTTCTCCCTTTTCTTTTCCCCAGTCAAGTCTGTCCCGTGTTCAGCAAATGAAATTAAAATAAACAATAAAAGCAAAGGTGAATCAAATAGACCAATACGGCAAGGCTGGGGTGGTCCATTTGGTAAAGTAAATTCATTGGGCATCTTTCTTTGCCTTAGACAACAATTCTGATGGCAAAATAACCAAATGGGACAGGCAAAAAAACAAACAAACAAACAAACAAAAAAAAAAAAAACAAGTACCCCAATTGATGGCTCATGTTGCTGACATTCAAATTCATTTTTGTGATTCTCACTGACTTCAGTTTGTCTAGCAGAACAAATGTAATTTTTACTAACAGACATCTTTGTACACTGAGCTTTAAGATGACCTATTTGACCACACAAATGACATGTTTTATTGGTTTTATTTTTTGTCTCAGATCTGGCAGGATCTGAGTTATACCAGTTCTGTCATGTGTGCTTAGCGTTTAAGTCAGTTCCACCACCTAACTCGTTCGATGGCATGTTGGAAAAAAAAACCTAGCTTGAATGAAGTCTTTTGATGGTCGACAAGCTGCTAAGAAAGCTTCAGCCAGTTCTGCTGCGTGCTTGGAAGTCTTTAGGATATGTTCCTTAAACCACATCTGCATATCAGGATTCAGAACCTTGAGAAACTGTTCCATAACAATGGAATATCCAATTTGATCGTTCGTCTTTGGGGTTCCCTCTTCTCCAAAAGTACTAGAACAAAACCTCATTCGATAGGTGTCAAAACTTATTTCATACTTCTGCAAGACAGCACACTTTACTTTTGCATAGTCCATAGTGTCATCAATATCCATAGCTACATAGGCGGAACAAGCTTTCCCAGTTAGCAGTGGTGCTAGGTGAAGAGCCCACTGATCTCGTGGCAATTAGTAATTCTTTCAAATGTGATCAAATAATGTTCAATGTCCTTACCTTCACTGTCAGGTTGAATTTTTGGCACCTTCCAGTCTGAATGTCTCATCAGTGTTGAAAGCTGTGCTTCACTGGGTTGATGTACTGGCTCCAAGTCAAACTTATTTGATTCTTGTGTGCTGGAAGATGGTTCTGGAGTAGGTCCTCTTGAAGACGCAGATGTAGATGCTTGAACTTCAAGCAACTGACGCTATTGGTTGCCCTGCTGCACCTGCTGTTGAACCTGGGCAAACTGATGCCGGATTTGCCTGCATCTATCCTCCTGGTGCTTGTGCTCTTGCTCCAGTTTAGCATCGAGTTCAGCCTGCTGTTGCATCAGAGTTCGCAAACGTTTGGACAATTCAGCCACATTCTCTTGTCCATCAATATAGCCACTTACTGCCCCTTGTTGGTCGCTGCCATCTTGTAAATCACCTGCTTCACATTCTGGAACAAGCCCTCTCTTTGCTTGGGTAGACATCTTCTCCACTCATTAATTGGCCTGGAAACCCACTGCTGCTGCCACCAAATGTGGTAGAACTTGACTTAAGCGGCCAAAGAAGTGCAGGAGACAGATGCTGTCCAGTGTAGCGAGTGATTTATTCACCATTTTGTGACCAAACCATATTTACAAAAATAAATTTAAAAAAAAACTCAACTCCATAATTAACTCAGTTCAAATAAACATAACTAAACTTAAATCAACGGAAATTAAGGTCAAACTCCATACAGCTACACTGACCTGGTCCTTCCTTCCTGAACACCTGCGTTCACCCGCTTAAATAGTCCACTCACCCCTGGACTATTCCATTAGGTAGGTGAGAAGAACCAGAACCAGAACCAGTCCATTTACTTCTTTTGCACAAAGTAGTCTATGGCTAAAAGTTCATGATACAATGAATAATGTCTATTTTGAGCTGAAACGTAATACCCCCATGAAAAATTTATTTAAATTGTTTCCTTTAATTACTTTACAGCCAGCTGCTGTATGAGGTATACAACAAACATCCTGGATGGTTCAACCCAAACAAACCCTGCTGAGTAAGCATTTTATTTACCCTAAATACATGATTTTTTTTTTCAGTTTGTCAGAATTTGGTGTTTGAACATTTGTGTGGTGGGTGAGTGCAATTTGTAAAACACTTTACATTAAAAATGAAGAATTTGGTAATATTAAGAATATTTTTGTGTTATTGAATCGATGACAGGGTGTAAACTAATATAATACTTGTGATGAACTATTCTTGTCCTTTTCCACCAGAGCCTTGATGAGCCTAGAAAAAATTCTAGAAGAAACTCCAGTAAAAGGAGTCATAAATATATCTTCAGGCAATTTTGTGGCTCTCCTCTTCAAACCCACTGGTTCCTTTACAGGCCTTGAAATTTATGCCAGTGACAATGAGGTAAAAACCCAAAAGACAGAAAGGATTGACACTGCTGTTTTCACTTTTTGGGAGCAATACTAACCACGTCCAATCATTTCTTTGGCTTGGGCTGAAATATCTGAACAACTGTTAGACGATATTTAAACAATGTGTACACACACTTTGATCTCAGATGATGACTTTTACTGATTACTGCTTTGATTGACATTGCCTTGAGCACAATTTGCAGGTCATATTATTTTCTTATCAATTATTACATCACTGAACAAATTTCCATTTCTAAATTTCCTTGCTATTAATACTTCAAAAAGCCTTTTAAATACCATCAACTGTGCAGTAGCTGTGACAGTTCTATCATACTATTTCATGTATTCAAATGCAATATTTCTCCCTCTGTTTCTGGGAATGATATAGGCAGGATTGAGTCAGGTCCCCAAGAGCAAAGTGCATGTTCAGCTACCAAGCACTCTGGATATTGGACAACAGGACAAGATTGTGTTCTCCTTGTTTAAGTTGCCTGAAACAAATGGGGTAGGGCAGCATATGGGCTTCTGTAAAATACTTTGTTTCTTCTGTTGTGTATAAAATTCTCCACAATTTTCTCACAGTCAATATGAAATATGTTTTGAGTTCTAAATCAAGCTTGTTCCAATGAATCCCATGGATACTTGATTCGACTGGGTATTGGGGAGCTATCTTGTTATTTGATTTGTGAGCAGGTACCATTTTTAAACCTGATTTATCTTTTACTGTTGTAGTGTTTATAGTTTATTTCTGCACGTAACTCCAACTGCAAATTCACATAGATTTTTTTTGTGATTGATTGTATATCATTGGCCAAGTTTTAGCCAAGTTCACACTCATTCAGAATTCCTTTCAGTATTTTTGTACATAATTTGCTTTATTATTATTACAAAGGAAAAAAAGTAAATGGGTTAAGGGTTGTGTTACACATCATGCAGGCTGAATTATGTTTTGAAAAAAGAGGAAGAGTTACTCAAACACAGTGATGCACAAGAAGTTGATCTTTTGGTATTATGTAAATCAAAATGTAAAGCAATACAAATTTAGAAACATTTGAATTTAGGGGGTAGAGTAGTAGTACATGGGAAAAGACAAACCTCTTGTTTTTACTAAGATGTAAATGACAGATTCAAAACAGTGCGACATTATCTCTGAGTTGCTTTCCCCTTTTGCAGTTAGAATTTTATAAAAATCTTACGTAAAATCATTATGAACAAACTTTTAAATGAACTGGTGTATGTGTTGCATTCTAGACTGATGCGGGAGTGTTATATGATGTATATGAGCGAAGACTGGTTATCCTGAGTGTGCAGGGCAAGCGAATATCAGGTCTTAAGGATCCTGTCAACATCACCATAAACTTTAAGGATATAAATGTAATTATAATTTCATTTCATCACTTGTTCCACTCTTGCATATTGATATATAATCCTGAATATTATGGAAGTCTGTGTAAATTATTATTATTACTAAAAGTTAGTAAAAAAATATAGATGCATAACACTAAACAGATATAAAATAGTTATTTTGTTATATGTCTGTTTATTTTTGCCATAGAAAACCCAGGAACCCTCCTGTCAGTTCTTTAATTTTTCAACAAACAGTGAGTAACCAAGCATGATGTCTCTCATAAAAAGTAATATGTACCATAACTATGTCTTTTTTAAATTTGTAGTCATCTGGGTTTCTAGTTTCACTCAACATTACAGATTTCTGAGTGAACTGATATAATTAAGAGGTGACAGCATCTCATGGATAATAGTTGTTTTTGTTTCACTTACCAGATTTCAGTACGGATGGCTGTCGCACTCGGTGGACTGATGGTCAAAGTAATGTCACCTGTTCCTGTGACCATTTCACATACTTCGGCGTGCTCATGGTAGATTTATTCTTTTTTAATATACAAAGTATAATGAACAAAAAAAGGCATAAAATTATGCCAGTAATTTAAGAAATCTTTTAAATAAATAAATAAGAAGGAGAGTTTTAAAAAGAATTACATCACAGTTTTGTCATGCCTCAGTTAGGCTTGTTAAATCCAAAAGTTTAGGAAAACACTAAACAAGTATTGCTTGCTATGAAGGTTTGCCAGGGTTAGGGCTGCCACGATTAGTCGACTAGTTACGATTACGTCGACTATCAAAATCGTCGCCGACTAATTTAATAGTCGACGCGTCGTTTGAAGCTTTGTAAGATCACAAAAGACGCAGGAATAAGTAGTAGGATTTAAGCGTGTAATAACGGACCGAAACAGAAGATGGCAGCACTGCATGTACAAGGATGCCAGCTGCCATTAACCCCGAAGAAGAAGAAGCTATGTCCCAGAATTCATAGCGCAGCCCAGCTCAGTTTCCAACAATGGCAGCAGCTAGTTAGTTTGAATATTACTGGTATTATTCTTTCTGGGTCACAAAATAAACGTTTAACATATATTCAGGCGAGAATGTAGCTGTGTAAACTTTAAATATCTGCTCAGTTTATCAAGACACCACATATTTTCAAAAACACTCCGACGTTTTCGGAGACGTCTGTTACCCACTAGCTCGATAGCTAGCCGGGGGCAAGGCTCACTAGCGCCGGTGAGAACACTGGCCTCCCAGCAAACAGTTTTCAAACCCACCGCTGTCTTTCGCTACTCAGGTTAAACATATATGAGTCACTTAGATAACTTAAAAATGTTATTGTTTTGCTTTTTTTTGTATTTTATTTGTTCCTGAGTAAATCGGTTTGGCTGAGATTAAAGTTACAGTTTTTACACAACTGAATAAACGTCAAGCAGACAGCTGATCATCAGAAGTGTGAGATGCTCAAGAATATACTCCGGTGTCCTGTTATATTTTAGATAGCAAGGAGCAGACGGCTGAGTTTATTAAACTCCACCGAAACAATCTGCAAATTTCATTAAAATGTAATAAACTAACATCTTGTCTTTTTTAGTTAGCACATACCTTAAAAGCTTAAAGCTGTAAGCTAATGATAGTTATATAAGAGCAGATGCTGCTGGTGCAATAAGCTGTAGGTTTTACGTCCAATGGATGCATGATCTGATTAGTCGACTAATCGCAAAAATAATCGGTGACTAGTCGACTATCAAAATAATCGTTTGTGGCAGCCTTAGCCAGGGTAAGAACATTTATATGCAAATATTAGTAAATGAGGTCCAGTGTCCTTCAGACAGGCAAGAACAAAATGGAGGCAACGTACAAGAATACCAAACATGGAAAAGGTCCACGCAGCTCATACTCAAGCGTGGAATGATGTGGTACCTTGCAGTCATTGAGCTGACTGCATTCACGGTGTACCTATGCATTACAGTGTCAAATGTGAGGCACTCTGTCTGACAGCTAAAGCTTGGGTCAGGCAACAAGCTAATGACCCCTACACACCAGCTACTGGAATAAAAGTTGTGAGTTTATTATAACGGATACAGTAACATTTAATTAGCTTTCTGTTAAAAACAGCAGAGGTGATTTAATATGCCAGTTAACTTGCCAATTGTAACAAAAGCAGTTAGGTCTGAAATATTGTTATTAAAGTTAAAAAGGCTAAACTTAAACATTTTGTAAAATGAATAAATTTAAAAAAAACTATCTTAAATAAATAACCGCCCCATTTTTAGGATTTGTCCACCTAGTAAATATAGAATCACTAAACTTAAAACATCTAAAAACCTCAATTTTGTGCCACTAATAATGTGAACAAATAATGTGAAAGTGTATTTGCTCCACAGACGTCTCCTTCTGTGCACGTCTCAAAAAAAGAAATTGAGATATTAGCATACATTTCTGTGATTGGCTGTAGCGTGTCTCTCTTTACTCTGATCATCACCGTTTTACTCTTCATCACAAACAGGTAATTTGTGGTTTTTTGTTTTTGTTTTTTTCCCCATCAACATATTTTTCAATCAAATATGACAAAGAAAGTTGTCATTTACAATAGATCCCTTCTTCTCTATCCAACAGGACGCTCAGAAAAGATGTTTCTATGAACATCCACATCAATCTCGTCATCGCCCTGATCCTCCTCAACCTGCACTTCCTGCCGAGTCAGGCAGTGGCAGCACACCCCTCCACTTGGCTCTGTTTCTACATGGCTCTTGCCCTTCACTACTCCCTGTTGGCCACTTTCACCTGGATGGCCTTGGAGGGGTTCCACCTCTACCTTCTCTTAGTCAAAATCTTTAACATTTCTGTCAGCAGATACATTCTCAAACTCAGTGTGGTGGGATGGGGTAAGTGGAATCCTTCAAACAGGAAGCAGTCAGCAATCTTGTGCGTGACTAATCATTTTTTGTGTTTCAGGTGTTCCTGCAGTCATTGTGTCAGTGGTGGTTATCACAGACAGAGGCTTTTATGGCCATGTCCCTCTAGACAGATCAAACTATGATGACATGAAAATGTGAGGAAAATATTTATTACACAGAGTCATTCATCTCTCTCTCTCTCTCTCTATATATATATATATATATATATATATATATATATATATTAGGGGTGCAACGATACACAAAATTCACGGTTCGGTTTGATGTTTTTTCGATAAAAAAAATGTTCATGCTTTTTTAATTTGTCATTTATTAAAATTATAAATATATATTTTAAGTCAAAAGTACAGTTTTTAAATTTAATGTTGCTGGAACAACAAAGGGATAAAATAATAAATCTATCTGATCGAGAAATCACTCATCTTTGGAAAAGAGAGTTTGTTACAGAGAAATGGCTCTTTCCAAAATAAAAGCTATACTATACGCTTCTTCTGAGCTATATTCTCAGCAGCATATTAAACATATCAGGTCCCCATAAGGAGAATCATGTGCTAACGACTGTCTAAATGGCTCGGGTAAAATTTGTAGCATGCGTGCTTGTTGTTTTTGTCTGCTTCCACTTGTCTTTGCACTAGGATGATGTCGGCATAAATGTGCAGTCATATTCGTTGTGTTCCCACTAGTGCTTTCAGGTTAATCTCGTTGAAATGACATTAACGCCACAACACAGCAAATCTCCGTTAACGAGCTACCGCGGATCGCCCCGTGCGTGGGGCTAGACGGCATCAACACGTTAACGAGCAAACTGCACTAACGCAGTAGTTCCCACCCATGTAATTGAGCATTGCGTGGCACATCCGACATACTGTTTTACTTTTGTCCATGACGCGCTTACCTTCAGGGTCATACGTCACATGAAGACCAAAATAGTTCCAAACGCCAGATCTGAATGAGGGTGGGGGAGATTAAATTTGCCATGTTACAACGAGCTTAGCTTCTGTCTTGCTAGCTTGCCCTGCGCTCAGTGGATCTGCGCTCGACAGTGCAGCCTAGGCGGAGTAGTCGAACGCAGATCCACTGAGCTCTCAACACAGACAGCATCGTCAGAAGAAACGTTGATAAAAAAAATTAAAAATTTTGTATTGTTCAATACATATGCATACCGAACTGAAAGCACTATATATATATAAACATATAACTGTGTGAGATGAAATCACTGTCTGTTTTCTTTCTTTGTAGATGCTATATATCTAATGAAACAGTGAAGGCGGTCACTACTACTGGACTGTTCACCATGGTGTTCCTCTTTAACATGATCATGTTTATGGTGACAGTCAAACGTGTTTTGAATGTTGGGTATAACAAAGAGGTATGAGTTATTCTTGTAATCCTTTTTTAAATAAACTTCAACCTTTGATATTTATAGTAATTTCCAAATCCTTCCACAAAATTGTATCCTTTGATAAGCCCGCCAACAATGAACTGGTCTTAACAACAAGGACTGCTGGTTTTTCGAGATAATTTTCATTTCTTTGCATGAGAAATGGTTCAATGTGGATTTTTAAATAAACTGTTTACATTCCAGTAATATTTCAGTACCTAAAACCTAATTTCCATTACAGTGTCTATAAAAAATAAATAACAACAAAAAAAAAAATACTGAAGAAT
The DNA here is from genome assembly GCF_057382185.1 of Mchenga conophoros. NCBI lineage: Eukaryota > Metazoa > Chordata > Actinopteri > Cichliformes > Cichlidae > Mchenga > Mchenga conophoros. The sequence continues at coordinate 5,052,184 of NC_140526.1, forward strand.
TCCTGTCATTACCTTTAAAACACATGTGAAGGCCTCTGTTAGTTTCAGATTTTGTCTCTAATCTGCTGTGTCTTGTGTCATTTTGTTTTTGGACAGCTTCGCCACAAAAACGCCAAGCAAGCAATTTTTCCCCTGCTGGGTGTCTGCGCTCTGCTCGGCATTACCTGGGGCCTGGTCTTCTTCTCGTTCAGTAACCTGACCAACATTTCCCTCTACCTTTTCTGTCTCCTGAACTCATTGCAAGGTCTGTATATTGTGTTTCATTCATTTAGTTCTTCTGTGTGTGTGTTTGTGTGTGTTCAATCAAAAATTACTACTAAATCTAACCAAAATAACAGAAAATAATTGTGGATTTTAACAAGTGAAATGAATGTAAACTTAATTTCATCGCAGTTTTTAAAAGGCCAAACGTATTTATGCATGACTTCATTTAAATCAGCCGATTCTACAGGATCAGATCTGAACTTTTTTCAGATTTGGTGGTTTTAATATGAAATAACCACTAGTGACTCCCAAAATATGGGTTAGGATTCCGTTGTGGTCACATCAGTTGGGTATGATGGGTCTTTTGCAAGAATACTGTATGACATTATAAAAAAGACTTTTATATTAGTCCTGTGATGGACTGGCAAGCAGTTCGGGGCATACCCTACCTGTCAAAGCTCAGATAAAATCCAGTCCCCCAGTGAATCTAAATTAGATATGTGGCTGTGAAAATAGATGGTTGAAATAAAAGTTGAAATGACCAGAAAATGCATATTTAACCCTTTCATGCATACTAGTGACTACAGTGGACAGCTATTCGAAGGCTGTTTTCTTGTATTTGTGTCATTGCTGATGGTTTACGTGCACATTAACCACTACACTGGACACTGATGTGTCACGTCACTCCATACCCTGCCATGTTAAAAAAAGAAAAAGGAAAAAATTACATGTTTAAAAAAATGAAGTTAAAAATGCACATAGAAGTACAAAAATCATTTTCATGCCTAAAGATAAATGAAAAAACTTGGTCTTTCACGTGGAATTCCAATAAAATTGATTCATGTTTGTGGCTGTAATGTGACAAAATGTGGAAAAGTTCAAGGGGGGCGAATACTTTTCCAAGCCACTGTACTATCAAATAGATGGTTCTATTTTTAGCAGATTTCAATACAACTGTTTCTGTTGGGGTGTGTTTTGTTTGTTTGTTTTTGTTTTTTACCATCTATGGATAAACAGCAATCTGACACTGTTGAAATATCAGGTTTATTGCATGATTTGTATGTCTGGCTCACTGTCCAAACCTCCTCTATTTAACTCTCTCTTGCTCTCTCTTCTGTTTGCCTTGCAGGTTTTTTCATCTTCCTGTGGTTTGTATGTTCATTAAGAAGGCTTAAAAAATCAGCTGAAGCAACTTCCTCCAGTAAGATGATCAACAGCAAATAACAAGAGTTCGAGAAGTGTGTTCATGGAATTTACTTTACTTTACTTTACTTTATTGATTTATATAGCAATCTTCACAGGATAAAAACCACAAAGTGCTTCACAATAATATAAAACACATAAACATAAAACAGTACAATCAAACATACAGTACAAATCTAATTAAAAGCTAATCTAAATAAGTGAGTCTTAAGATGATGTTTAAAAGAATAAATAAAATTCCGGAGGGAGAGAATTCCACAACCTGGGGGCCACCACTCTAAAAGATCTATCAACTCTGGTTTTAAAACGTGTTTGGGGAACTACCAACAGCCTTTGATTAGATGATCTCAGGCTGCGAGAAGGAGTGGGAGGTTCTAAGAGATCAGAAATATAGGCAGGAGCGTCATGATTCAAAGCTTTAAAGTCAGTTTTTAAAAGGACAGTTTATGGACTTCCAAACTGTTCAGCTCTACTGCTCTTCTGAGCAGTAGAGCTGAATATTATCAGCATAAAAGTCAGGGAACTGCCTAATTTCACATTATAATTTTGGCTTTAGATTGTCTGCATGTATAACCATGTACCATGTGTAATGAAATGGGATGAGGGATTTATCTTTCCAAGATATTATGTTTAGATAAGATGTTTATTCAAGTTTCTTTTCTTCTATGAAGGGCAATTCTGTGAAAATTGTGAAATGGTGAAACTGAGAGAATAATTTCTGCAGAAAATCCTGATCTGACCTGATCTTTCTGTCCTGATTGGCCCTGGTTCATTGTCTGTCAAGTCATCTATTCTACTTTTATACAATGCATAAGGATCTGATCTTAGTTTTAGTTGTGTAGAGCTCTGACATTTGTAATTCTGATATTCTGGTATTGTTATCTAGATAATTACTGCATATCATATTTTATGTGAGATTTTTAAATATATCTTCAGGTGTGTCTTCTTACATATATAAAATGCATTTGTGAATACTTTCAGTACTATTTTGCTTATCTAAGCATGTATCTGTATCTGAGTTTACCAGAGGCTATCATGTCAATATAAACAATAAAAACTGGAAATTGTGCAGCTTCATTCTATTTTTGTATTAAGTTTTTTTTTCTTGTTTTTGGAGGGCCATTTTTTCCAGTGTGGCATCTTTGTGTGAGTAAATTTGAGTTGACATACCTGATTTACAACATTTCACTGAAATGTTTATTTATGATTGCAGTCATTATATTGCTTGCTGATGTTTTAAACTATTTTACATGTAAAGATACTATTTCCAGCTGCAACTATAAAGACAAACCTTTAAAAGACTGCCATGTGAATACTGATTTTGCAAGTGGTAAATGAAAAAGCCTGACTTTTAAAAAAGCTTTTCAAGTAGGGATGGTAATTGAGATCATTTTAGCAATTCCATTATTGCTATCAATTTGATACCAAGTCTCATTGGGTTCTCATTGACTCTGATTTGAGAGTCACCACCATCTCTAAGCAACATATCAAAGACACATTTGTGCAAATTAATTACATGCTGAGTGGTCAAATGTTTGTAAAAGTTGGAGGTATTTATCATCTGTTGTGATCAGTGTTGGGGTCATTGCTCAAAAGAAATAAGTAATGTATTACACATGTAACACAGAAAACCTTTCTAAAAAGTAATGCAGTACGTTATCAAGAAAATTTGCCACTTATGGGATAAGGTTTATATTATATTATCTTATCTTACGGAATTATTTGGTTTGTAACTCTGATCTGAAACACACTGTCTCATAATTATCAGTTAATAATATAAACCTACAGGCTACAGTCCCACACACCAACACAAATCCCATCTTAATGAAGTCAGATATGATCTTTCTCTTATTATTTAGGTATAAACACAAATTTGACAGCACACAGTGATTCTGTGTTGAAATATGAACAGGTAGAAATGGAGGTTGCAGCCTGACTGCTCATCATTGTTTTTGTTAGCTGTTAGAAGTTCAGAGTCTGACTGCTGAGCTGGGATCGGCATCTACTCAGCTTTAACATAACTCTGTGTTTTTGGCTAGCTTAGAGTTAGCACTCTGGCTATGCACGTGCTCGCAAAGAAAGAAGTTCAGTTATCAGTATAATGCAGTTGTTTCTGTCCTGGATGTAGTCTTCACTTCACCATTACACTCTCGTTTTTGTACAATAAAAGTAAAAGTATTGTCAATATTCACGCTGCAAACTGAGCCAGCATTTTCCTCCTCCAGCACACAAACTCAGCTGAAATCAGATGATTGTTGTGCAAGTGCAAGTGGAATCGATAGGAAAGCAGGCTATTGACTCCAAGGAACTGAGCTTCTGGGAACCAGTTCTCTACAAGAACCAGTTCTCAATCCCCATTCCTAACTCCAAGTCAAACTGTACTTCTCTATACATCTGTGCGTCTGTGTCACTTGGCTGGTGTAACTGATGACTGGTAACTAGTTTGATTTTAACATCCAGAGACCTCATGGAGGTTAAGTTACCACTGTGGCTGAATCACAACAATTCTGCAAAAATCAGTGGGCCATAATTCCTCAACAGCACTGTAAAAGACTCATTACCAGTTATTGCAAATACTTGTTTACAGTTTTTACTGCTAAAGGTGGCCCAACCAGTTAGTGGGTTTAAGAGGAAATCACTTTTTTTTTGCACAGGGCAATGTAGGTCTGGATTAATTTCCCCTTAATAATAAAAACTATCGTTTAGAAACTGCATTATGTATTTACTTGTAGTATCTTTGAATAATATTAAAATTTTGTTTAATGATCTGAAACATCATTGTTACAAACATACAAAAAAAAGTAAATCAGGTGGGCAAACACTTTGCCATACAACTGTATATGCTTTGTCCAAAAGGAAAGTTTAAACGTAATCGTAAATTTAGGCGGGTGTCTGTACCACAGAAGCTGGGTAAAGTGATGACTTTTTAAGTAATGATTTAATTACTATTTGTTTGAAGGCCAATAGTGCCTTCAAACAGTGAATATAGTCTAGGACTTTTTGGGGGAGTCTTGTAGGAATCAGGTATAATGGGCATGTTGATGGTTTGAAGGAAGTGATTGCTCAAAGGAACTATAAATACTACTACTAGTACTGAAAGTAGATGCATGTAGTGATAAATATGCGAGGTGAATCTTGAAGACGATTCTTGAAGATGATTCTCGGATATTCACCTTGCATCCAAGAGCTACAGTTCCTTTAAAAGCTGGATGTGGAGAGTCCCCTCTTTTGACACCTTAGCTCATGTGAGACACATGATTAATAGCGGGTCAATGATCCCCTTAAGGATACCACCCACTAGGGTTTAAATACTTTGGACTCCCCACCATATAGCTCATATTCAATTATAATGTTGTTTTAAAGCAATACTGAGTTGTGAACTTTGTTGTACTGTTACTGCACACATCACTGAACTATGAAACATTCCATTTTGATGCTACTGTATTATTGTATCATATACGTGTGTGTGTGTGTGTGTGTGTGTGTGTGTGTGTGTGTGTGTGTGTGTGTCATGTTTAAATAATGCAGTAGTTAGCTCAGGTCCTCTACCAGAGGCCTGGGAGCTTGAGGGTCCCATGCATTAACTTTGCTACTCCTATGACTGCACTGTTCTGCATATAGATCTCAGATGCCGTTTGTGGGATGTGCTGGTAATGATCACCAAGATTGCGGTCACTGCCCTAACTCCTCCAATTACCACGGGGACCACTAATAAAATGTAAATAAAATAAAATGTTTTTTCTCATGCTAAGCTTTCATGTAGAAATAATTCCATACTGAAGCAGCACTGTAAATTGTTCTTATATCCTCTTATCTTCTTTGTGTCCACCCTAAAACCATGGTTACAATAAGGCATCTAGCGATGGCATTATTTTTGTGCTACTATTCTGAGCGCAGGTAAAAAAAAAAAAAAATTCAGGTGCAAGTGTTGTATTTTGAGGAGAAATTTATTTTGAGTGAACAAAATTCATTGCTGCGTGCAAAAAAATGTATTTCAGTGTTTGCTGTTATCCATACACACACACAATAGCAGCACCTCTCACTTTTGCATTTGCGCTAGCTCGCAATGTATTGCTCGCGCTCTCAACATTTCTGCCCGTACATGTTCAGCTCTTTCTGTACACCATTATATTTGTGCCATAAAACCAGCCAATCACAGACTTGGATGCAAAAAAGTCTGATTGTCTGTTTTGGTCTCCAATCAGCTCGAAATGACGAAAAGCAATATCCCAGAATGCATTTCGTCCAAAACTCAGTACAAAACACAGAGTGGCAGAGTTTGAAATATTACTCTTTCTGGGTCACAAAGTAAATTTTTAATATATTTTCATGTGAGAATGGTGCTGTGTAAACTTCAAATATCTGCTTGATTTTTCAAGACATCACATATTTGCAAAAGTGCTGTAACGTTTTCGGAGATGCCTGTTACCCACCAGCTGACCGCATAGCTGGACTGGCCATTGGGCATACCAGGCATTTGACCAGTGGGCCGATGGTGATTTTTCATTTTTATGTTTGTTTGTTTGTTTGTTTGTTTTTGTAACAGTTTATACAATGAAAGGTGGTGGATTAGCCAATTGGTCATGATCAACTCTGAGCTGGACCAATTACAATACATCTGCATTGAGGTGAAAAGGAAGCAATTTGTCCCATACTTCAGCTAGAATGAAAAAAGGACACAAAACTGGAGTTATTCTGTGTCTTTGCTGCACAGCTGCCTCTTCTCTCATTCTCTCCCCTCCCTCTCCTGTTGCTACTTCAATCATGAAACTGATCAATGATCAGCTGATCGGCTTTTCTGCTGAAAGTCCCGTCTCTCTTTGCGCCAGAAAGAGGAAACCAGCGGATGTTTAAGCTTGATCAGCTGTTGTTAGAATATATTTAAAATGACTTTCTAGTATCAGCTGATGTTTGCTGGAGCCACAGCTGTAAAAGCTGCTGGCCACGATATCGGTTTGGATATCTGGTGAGAGGGAAACATGAAGGTGATACATCATACATATAGTACCAACAAGACAGTGTACATAACTGTCACAACAGCGTTTGTTTCAGTTCAAAGGCTTTAAGGTTTTTCCTGTAATACCTGGTGGTGTAGTTGGCTGATTTTTTGTCCCAGTCCAGCCCTGGCTGATTGGGTGGTGAAGGCGCGGACTCCCAGCACTTTGTTTTAAAAACCCTTTTCGTTTCTTTCACTACTTGGGTTAAACACAATATATAAGTCACTTAGATAACTTCTAAATGGTAATGTTTTGTTTATACCTGGACCGTTTAATTTAAATCTGAAGTCTTGGAGAACTGTAAGTCTGTTTTGAATTTCACCCGTCATATTATGAAAAGTTTTCCTCCTCAATTTAAATATTTTTTATGTTCGACTTAATTCAGAGTCAGCTGTTTAAATAAGAACAGAACATTTTACATCAGGGGATATTACAGCACACTTTGGGTGTGATTGTCCCCCATTATCCATCATTACATTTGTTGCAGAGAAACAAGCACAGGGCTCTCATTGATTTAGCCTATGGTGAATTATATATTTTCATTTACTTTACATTTGTTTTGTGTTGTGTTAAGATTCAATATTGAGGAAGGGTACAAGAGGTGATCGAAGAATAACCACACCGATCCGGCCGGGTGAAGTCAAACGATGATTTTAATGAATACACGCGTGGGAAGACAACTCTGTACGCAGACAGGAAGTAGTCTTCGACTTAATCAAAGCATGAACAGATATTTTATAGCATCAGGGTTTGTTTACTGACGCCCCTTCATGCGTCACAGATACATTTTATACATAGATCAGATCAACATCATCATGACTTTTCACCTAGAAAATCATCTTCTATTTTCATGGCTAGCCCTTCCTGTCTACCTTTCAGTTCTTGTCTTGTTCCTCTTTCTTGCCGAGACACCAAGAAACGGTTCCTCTTTTACCAAGACAATTTTGCAGTTACAGCCAAACATAACTAACCTCTCCTCTAAATAAATCTAATTTAAAGTGTGTGTGTGTGTGTGTGTTGACCTCACATGCTCTTTGTGTCACCTCTTCACCTACTGTCTGTGTCTCGTCCTCAAATGCTCTTTCTCAATTCACCTGTTGCACTTCTGACCTTTTACCAGACCAGAAGCTCACTGAGACTATGTGTATGTCTTCTACTAAATAAATGTTTTAATCAAGAACCTCTACTAAAACCTTAATATAAAATGATAAAGCTATCTGTTACATTGTTAAAGCCTCGTCTTAGCCTGCGGCTCAAAATAACTTCCTGCTTCTTTCTGCATACAACTTCCTGTCAGCCTGCAACTCAGTCTTTCTGAAAGAGACACTGTTTAAACCTTGGAGTGCAATATCCATGCTGCAAATTATATTATTAATGCAATAACAATTATTTAACAATAGCAGTAAAATAATTTCCCTCCTCGACAGTTGTGTGTCTTATTTTGAAATAAATATTTTTGCGTTACCATATCGACCAAAGAGCATTAAGGGGCAGAGAGGAGGATGTCACTCTCAAAGTTGTTGGCACATTTCAGAAGGACACTGCTAATAAAGTTACACATTTACACAGTGAATTTGTATTGATTATTATATTTACACAATACCACAGTTTTTGTTTTGGTCGTATCATTTTATTTTGTTGTATTTATCTGTGAAATGTTAAGGCTGGTCCTTGAAAATATTGTCTGACATTCCGTGACGCAAAAAAAGGTTGGGGACCGCTGATCTAAGTGACTTATATATTATATGTTTAACTCGAGTAGTGGAAGACCATGGGGGGTTTGAACTGGTGGTCTCGAACCTCGAGATCTCCAGGATCCTCGCCCCTCCTGTGGTCGCCGAGATCGATCTTCTGCAAAGGAAACAAAACACCTTTTCTTGCATCTCCCTAACTTATCCTATCTGGGACTCTTTAATTAAAAGCCTGATCCTAATTATCTCCTTAACTTATTGACTTGTATTTATGTATACTCTTCAACGTTACTCATCACTTTAAAATTCTTTTAAGCGCTGGTTTCACGTCCAGTTGCTCGCTCTACTTTCCCTTATCTGATCATCAACATCCTATGCACAAGTTGTCGCTGCTGCAAGTTAATCTACTCCAAAAGAAAACAACCACTTCAATCAATTAAGTTTAAGCATATAAGCAATTACTCCTGTATACATTTCATCATAGCTAAATGCTGCCTTGAAACAACTCCTATGTGTTAACACTAACTTCATTTTAAAACCTCACATTTCCTATGTTATCACCCGTTTTGGTATAACCTTTTTATTTCATTTTGCTCCCTTAATGTAACAATACCTTCTAATTCTAATGTATCAGACTTAACCAAAATATATGCTTTCCTTCCTCTTTGGTCCTTCTTTAAGTTCAGTTAAAAGCTAAATGAATTTAGGGCCTTTTGCCTGGAATCAATACTGTCATGTGTGTTTCTTAACTCTGTGTCTGTAAGCGTGTGCAATCCTTCATGAACTCATATTATCCTCACAGTAGATTGGCTAATCATAGCGCTAGCCAAAGGCTCGTGACCCTCCAGAGACAAATTTGAGCCACAACTCCTTTTAAAGCACAAAATGCAATATGTATAAAATAGTTATAACTGCACCTGAAATACAAAGTTAACATCATCATAAACATCTTATGGTCATCAAAGCAATGGGCAGGGCTGCGACCCAATTTAGCCCTGTCTGCGCACAAATTTTAGCCAACTTGCTTTTCAAATTTAGGTTCATCCTCTCTACCTTTCCTTGAGATTGAGGATGAAAGACCGTCCCGAACTTATGTTGCACTCCCAACATCCTCTCTACCTCTTGCAAATCTTTATTCTTGAAGTGAGTACCATTGTCTGATCTAATTCTCTTGGGAAACCCATGCCTTGGAATGTAATGATTAAGCACTTAATCACGCTTTTCGCGTCTTCACATTTGGTCGCCCATGCTTCGGGCCATCCAGTCAAAACATCCACACACACCAACAAATACCTCACCCCACCTGGGCCTGTATCAATCATGTCGGTATAATCAATCACGACCTCTTCTCCTGGCCTTCCTGGCATGAGAAACTTACCAGCTTCAGGTTTTACTGCTGGCTTTGGGTTGTGTGCCCCACAAATTAGGCACGTTCTGGCCTTTTCCAGTATCATCCTTCTCAAATCAGGATGCCACCATCGGCACAAATTTCTCTCCATCTGTTTCACTCCCACGTGACCAAGCCCGTGAGCCTCATTCACCTTTTGTTCCGCCATTTTGGCCGTTAAAGCGGGACGCCCATCTGGCCCCCTCCACAAACCGCCATCTTGCCAGGCTCCTTTGTTTTCCCACACCCCCTTTTCCTCTGGGGATGTCTCCTCCTGAGCCTGTCTAACTTCTTCCATGCTGTTAGTGCTACCCTCCTCTTCTGGGGTTACCTGCACCAGTTGTCTCTGTCCTTTGTAGCCCGCTGCTTCCTTTGCGGCTTCGTCAGCTTTCTGATTTCCTCTTGCCACCATACTGTCTGCTTGTGAGTGGCCTTTGCATTTTATAATACTTACCTCGTCTGGGTCCTCCAGGGCCTTTTTGTGACAGATGGGTGCATTAGTGGCCGTTCTGAACCCGGCTCTCTTCCACTGAGCCAGTTCCACATGAGCTGCTCCAAACGCATATGCTGAGTCAGTGTAGATGTTCACTCTCACGTTTTTAGCCAACCTCAGGGCTCGAGTTAGGGCTATCACTTCAGCTCTCTGGGCTGACTGTTGTCCCTCGATTTTTCCTTCAACCTGGGCTTTCTTAATACAGTCATGTGGTTCTCCTGACCCCATTAGGTCTGCCATATTTATTCCTTCATGTGTAAATATCAGATTTGGTGCCTCTAAAATTTTGCTGAACCTTTGTTGCGTCAGTGGAGTCATTGTGAATGCCTGTGAGTTCACATAGGCCACTACACTGTGTGTAGTAAGCACTTTCAGTGGGTGTTCCCTCACTATATGTGCTGTTTTCTGAATTATCTTTGCTACTCCTGCTGCGTGTTGTGTGCATGTGGGATGCCTTGCTTCTGTTGAATTTAATCTTATGCTGACATACATAAGTACATCCCTACCTCCCCCTTTTTTCTGAAACAACACACCATTCACAACTCCCTTTGTTTCTGAAACATCAAGATAAAATGCCTCATCATAGTTAGGTGTGGCCAGATCTGTGGCTCTTGACAAATCCTATTTTAGTGAAATGAACGCTGTCTCTGTGTCCGGCGTCCAAGGCAATTCAGCCTTCAGATTTCGAACACCAACTTTCTTGATCAGGTCCCTTAAAGGGGCCGTTTTACCCGCATAGTTCGGAATGAACTGCCTGCTGTAACCTGTCACGCCAAGAAAGGAAAGCAACTCCTTCACAGTTCTTGGTTTTGAATGTGTCAGAATTTGGTCTCTGTGTGTGTTCATTAACCCCACTGATCTGTGTGCGATCACCCGGCCCAGGAATGTTACCTCTGGCCGGACCAACTGCAGTTTTTCTTTGCTCACTTTGAAGCCACACTCCGCCAATCTGTTCAACACCACGAGCGATGCTGCCGTACAGGCCGCTGCTGACGGGGCTGCAATAAGAAGATCATCAACATACTCTATTAATGTACAGCCCCCTGGCAGTTGACATGGGGACAATGCCTCTTTCAACACCTGATTAAAAATTCCTGGTGAGAGTGCAAAGCCTTATGATAGGCGTGTGTACCTAAATTTGCGGCCTCTGTATGTGAATGAGAAAATATCTCTGAGTGACTCGTGCAGTGGGAGACAAAAGAATGCATTCGCTAGGTCAATACATGTGAACCACTTTTGGTCTTCAGTTTTGTGCTTCTATTATGGTCTGTTAAATGGTATGTCAGACTTCAGCTGGAACAGGACAGGCGAACAGTTAGCTAGACCTACATCTGTGGGCCCTGCGGACCACAAAGTACCAGGCAATTTTGAGAGCTCAGCTACTGCATCAGGATGATCCATTCTTTCCCTGCCATGTATTCTGGAGATTTCTTTATGTTCTAAGATCACTGCATCGTTGGACAAACAAGTTATGCGATATATTTTACATTTTGGTGCATACCAGACATTTGGAATTTGGGTGCTTTGCCAGCATGCGTTGTCCAGCGCCCGCTTGACCATTGGTCCCAGATCTCTTGGCCCCTGGCCCTCGTGGACCGCCAATGTAATGTGAGGGGCTGAATCCTCTCCCACATTGTACCAAGGCAGTTGTTCATCAGTAAATTTCACAGCCGCGGCCACACCTTCTGGTCCAACATAAATGTTATGTGTTTGCACATTCCACGTCTGTCCCTCAAGATCAGACTGGAACTGTTCCCGATAGATATCGTTATCTTCCCTATCATAAAAGAGTGTAACGTGGAAAGGATCTCGCGGGGGAATAGACGGCCAGGCTCATTACCCAGGGTTTCCACAGCTGATAATGTCTCAAAATGCCTTCTTCCACTAGCCTCCCCCAGTAGATTTCGGCAGTGGGTTGTTCAGAGTTCTGGACTAGATATTGAGTCTTTGAAGGTGATCCCAGTTTCACAAGCAGGTCCCTGCCCATGAGATTTTCCAGGCACCTGTCAGGACACCACATATTGGTGCTTCAAAGTCTGTTTTCCCAGCTGTGTCAATGCTGGATCATCATCATTGACAGCATAGGTTCTGCCGTCCCCACGCTGTTCAGTTTCTCCGGGCTCCATCAGTATTGCTCCCCCTCCCAGCCCCAGTCGGCTACTGGGTACTGGGGGGCTGGTGCTGCATTCGGGTTTGGAGCCTGATGTGCTCCCCTGTAAGCAACTCTTTGTCTTGGGCCTCCTTGTGCCTGGGGTTGATAGCCTCGCCTCTGATAATTTCGCTGCAATTCAGGGCATTCTCGGGACCAGTGTCCTTCTGCTCCACAGCTGTAACAGGCAGTCCAAGACACATTGTTAGGATTCCCTGGATTCCGAGCCCTTTGTCCTCCCCACACGGATCCACCACGCCCTCTCTGCGGTCCACCGGTCCCCCAATTCCCTACGGGTTGACGCTGCCTTGGTGCATTGGCGGGCCAACGATCATCAGGGTAGAGACCCGGATCCTGATCTGGCCAGTCAGGCACAGGATCGGGCTGAGGCCTTGCCACCATTATAGTCTTATTTAGTTCTTTCGGTTCTTTTTTCTTCGCATTATATTTTTCGCGAGCCTCACCCAGCTGCAGCCTAAGCAGCTGCGCCTGTGCTTCATCCAACTCTTTCTTTTGTTTGTTCGTCAAATCCTGTTCCTGCTGAAGTCTGTGGGTCACATGTCTCTCCCACTGCACCGAGTCTGCAACGGCAAAATCTGGGTTCTTTTCCAAGTCAACTGCAACCTGGTTGGGCAGCCCTGCCAGCACTGCCGAACGAAACCACGCTCTACTTTCACCCTCCTTCCCCGGATGTATTCCTGTTTCTAACAACCATTGTTCCTTTGCTTTAGCTAAACACTCTCTGGGTTTCTTTTTGGGATCGCAAATAATTTTTGGAATGGCTCCAAAGTTAGGAGTTGGGTCCTTCTCCCGAACTGCATCTGCTAAGTCACTCTGCACCTCATGATATTTCAGGTCATTTGCATATCTGGTTGTTTGAGCTATCTGCTCTACATCTGCTAACCCACCACCCAGCATACAACGTCCGGCCAAAGTGCGAAAGTCGCCCAGCGCTAATTCTTCTCCTTCCCAATGTTCTCCCTTGGTTATTGGTGGAAGTTGTTTAACCAATGCTTCCAAATCTCTCACCTTATAGGCGCGATAAACTGGTTCGTTCTTTGGACCTGCTATTAGAGGCAGACTTAAACCAGGGTCAGGAGCTCCTTGTTCAAAACTCACTCTTCTACTCTTCCTCAACTTTCCTTTCCCCTTTGAGCTCTTAAATATGGGCTGTCTCTGTGCTTGGTCTCTCTTCACACTTCTTTTCCTCAAAATTAGGCTTGTACTTGGTTGGGGCTCAGGTCCTCCATCTTCGTCCTCTTCTTCTGATGACGTCGCACGGTCTTCATTCTCCTCTTCTGATGACGTCGGTCGACTCCACCTTCTTGGTCTAGGTCACCCAGACACGCTTAACTTTCGGTTTCAGTCTTCGTCTCGCTGTTCTCGCAACCACTGGCTCCTCTTCCCCTGCTCGGTGATACACAAAGTTTAACCCAGCCCTTTAGACGCTGTCCTCGCGTTCTCAAGCGTTGACACTCAATCAAAATTATTCGCCCTCAAAGTGTTAATATATGACACCAGCAACCCTTATGCGCAACGCGCTCACCTCCGTATACTTACCTCTCCAATAGTTCCTCGGATTAGTGTTTTTTCATTTATTTTAAACCCATTAACGGCGCTGCGCGTCCCTTATATACTTTACAGCAACACACCCTCAAGCATCCCGTACTAATAAATCTAAAACCACGAAATCACCTTTATGTCATTATGTCAAAGCTTTCTCCATGTTGCACAGCCTGCCACAGGTTTAACAAAAAAATCGCTGCCCGGGAAGGCTCCCACATATCAAGGTGGTCGTTTTCACAAACTTCCAGCAGACCCTCAAATAAACAAAAACAACGACCCAGGCAGGCTTCCAGTTCAGCCTCCTCAATTTCTATGCACACTGAAAACTCATGGGGAGATTCTTCTGTCTCCCCGTGTCCTACACAATTCACCTCCAAATGATCCCCTACAATTGAAATTTCAGTGTGGAATGACGCAGAGATTAACATTTCCTTATTTATTCACTATATGTAACCTGAATTTTCTCTCTCTCTTCAAATAACAAAGGTTATCTTTCCAATTTGTTATTGAACTACTAATTAAGTTGCTTTTTATGGTGTCAGTGATAAACTGCCCCTAAAAAGTCCACTTTATTGCGTGCTCATTAAGTTACTCCTATCAAAACTATTTAACAAGTTCAATTTACACATACTCATTAATTTGTCACGCTTATTAGTGGCTCATGGTTGCTTAAAGCCTATGTCTGACTTGACCACAGAGTTAGAGCATCATTCAATCCTCTCAGGATGACCACTCCACTTACTCTGCATCCAGTCAGCTCATGAATTAACAACCCTTGCAGACTGTAACCCTTTTATTTTTTGTTTATGCCTTTAAATCCACCTTAAATCTTCTTTACCTAAACGTTGGTTTTAAACACAAACAATTCTTATATTCTATTTTGAAACGCTGTCACCATTCATATATTTACAATGTTATTATTTACTAAGCCAGCATTTTAATTGCAGACATTTATCCACATTTGCAAACAATAGTTATAGGGCTGAATAATCACACAAAACCGAAAGCATAGTCCTCTCATGCGCTCTGCATCAGCTGCCTCATTTGCATGCACACACACTCTTCATCTAAGAATAGCAGCAGGCAGTCAGTGCATTGCTGACTCGACCCACAGAGATCTTTTTTAATACAGAGACGTCTTATATTTACAACTGCACAGATTTTAAACCTTTTAACACCTATCGAATTTCGACAAATTTAACATAACCGTTTTTTGCAATCAATTAACCAGTATCAAGACTTTAACTGTTTCTGGCCTCATTTCTAAAATCCCTAACTCAATTTAAAAGCGTCAACCAACCCAAACTTTTTGAAGTTTTAGGTTAAAGTTACACGCCCGAAATCCACTTCTGCTGGCCAAAAAAGCGCAGATACCGTTGCAAACGGTAAGGAGACTCTAACTCCTAGTTATTCTGGAGTGCCCCAAGCTCCACAGTGACCAACTGACTATCCCTCTTCGAGGACAATGCATAAGCGTCCTTTGCATTGGCAAGCGTTACCTCTGAGCACTGCGCTTCCTAGCAGACTCGAACTGCCGTTCTAGAATAATTTATAATACTTTGAAACAACAATCAACACTCGAAACAAGTGTATAACTGAAGCAGGTGCAACCTAGTGGTCAAATGGAGACTCCAACTCACAAAATGACCGCTCAGGTCCACTCTTATGACCAAATTTGGACTCTAACCAACACAATAACCAATTCCCTACCAAACTACTTGAGACTCTAACTCAATTTCTTTGGGACTTCAACCCAATATTTAAACTTTTTCCTGGCAGACTCAAACTGCTTTAGCAGACTTTACTGCTTTCATTTCTTCTTAGCAGAACTCTAACTGCTTCAACTCATGAAATTTTCATCAAAATCAAAACAGACATCCACCAGTAACTTCAGTGAGTAGACTTAAATTTTATCATGTCCAATTTGGCACACTTTGGAAATAACTCAACAGGTAGTGCCTTACCTTTTGGATAAGCCGGCTTATGCCCACTCACTTAGACCACTGGAATTCATGTCTGTCTGTCAGACCACCCAAGACCCCGGATTTCTCCGTCCAAACCTCCAACTCTCCCTCCTCAATAACCGGACGAAGCCCCCAAATGTTAAGATTCAATATTGAGGAAGGGTACAAGAGGTGATCGAAGAATAACCACACCGATCCGGCCGGGTGAAGTCAAACGATGATTTTAATGAATACACGCGTGGGAAGACAACTCTGTACGCAGACAGGAAGTAGTCTTCGACTTAATCAAAGCATGAACAGATATTTTATAGCATCAGGGTTTGTTTACTGACGCCCCTTCATGCGTCACAGATACATTTTATACATAGATCAGATCAACATCATCATGACTTTTCACCTAGAAAATCATCTTCTATTTTCATGGCTAGCCCTTCCTGTCTACCTTTCAGTTCTTGTCTTGTTCCTCTTTCTTGCCGAGACACCAAGAAACGGTTCCTCTTTTACCAAGACAATTTTGCAGTTACAGCCAAACATAACTAACCTCTCCTCTAAATAAATCTAATTTAAAGTGTGTGTGTGTGTGTGTGTTGACCTCACATGCTCTTTGTGTCACCTCTTCACCTACTGTCTGTGTCTCGTCCTCAAATGCTCTTTCTCAATTCACCTGTTGCACTTCTGACCTTTTACCAGACCAGAAGCTCACTGAGACTATGTGTATGTCTTCTACTAAATAAATGTTTTAATCAAGAACCTCTACTAAAACCTTAATATAAAATGATAAAGCTATCTGTTACATTGTTAAAGCCTCGTCTTAGCCTGCGGCTCAAAATAACTTCCTGCTTCTTTCTGCATACAACTTCCTGTCAGCCTGCAACTCAGTCTTTCTGAAAGAGACACTGTTTAAACCTTGGAGTGCAATATCCATGCTGCAAATTATATTATTAATGCAATAACAATTATTTAACAATAGCAGTAAAATAATTTCCCTCCTCGACAGTTGTGTGTCTTATTTTGAAATAAATATTTTTGCGTTACCATATCGACCAAAGAGCATTAAGGGGCAGAGAGGAGGATGTCACTCTCAAAGTTGTTGGCACATTTCAGAAGGACACTGCTAATAAAGTTACACATTTACACAGTGAATTTGTATTGATTATTATATTTACACAATACCACAGTTTTTGTTTTGGTCGTATCATTTTATTTTGTTGTATTTATCTGTGAAATGTTAAGGCTGGTCCTTGAAAATATTGTCTGACATTCCGTGACGCAAAAAAAGGTTGGGGACCGCTGATCTAAGTGACTTATATATTATATGTTTAACTCGAGTAGTGGAAGACCATGGGGGGTTTGAAAACAATGTGCTGGGAGCTGCGCCTTGACCACCCGGTAAGCTAGTGGGTAACAGGCATCTCCAAAAATGTTAGAGCGCTTTTACAAATATGTGATATGATAAATCAAGCAGATATTTGAAGTTTACACAGCACCATTCTCGCATGAAAATAACTTAAAAGTTTTGTGATCCAGAAAGAGTAATATTTCAAACCCCACCAATCTGTGTTCCTCCGCCACTGCCTCGTTTGAGTTTTGGATGAAATGCATTCTGGGATATTGCTTTTCGTCATTTCAAGCTGATTGGAGACCAAAACAGACAATCAGATGTTTTGGATCCAAGTCTGTGAAGATCTCATCCCATGGGGTCAAAATGATCATGAGAACGGTGAGCAAAGATCCCAGAACCACACGGGGGGACCTGGTGAATGACCTGCAGAGAGCTGGGACCAAAGTAACAAAGGTCACCATCAGTAACACACTACAACGGCAGGGAATCAAATCCCGCAGTGCCAGACGTGTTCCGCTGCTGAAGCCAGTGCATGTCCAGGCCCGTCTGAAGTTTGCCAGAGAGCACATGGATGATACAGCAGAGGATTGGGAGAATGTCATGTGGTCAGATGAAACCAAAGTAGAACTTTTTGGTATAAACTCAACTCGTCGTGTTTGGAGGAAGAAGAATACTGAGTTGCATCCCAAGAACACCATACCTACTGTGAAGCATGGGGGTGGAAACATCATGCTATGGGGCTGTTTTTCTGCCAAGGGGACAGGACGACTGATCCGTGTTAAGGACAGAATGAATGGGGCCATGTATCGTGAGATTTTGAGCCAAAACCTCCTTCCATCAGTGAGAACTTTGAAGATGAAACGAGGCTGGGTCTTCCAACATGACAATGATCCAAAACACACCGCCCGGGCAACAAAGGAGTGGCTCCGTAAGAAGCATTTGAAAGTCCTGGAGTGGCCTAGCCAGTCTCCAGACCTCAACCCCATAGAAAATCTGTGGCGGGAGTTGAAAGTCCGTGTTGCTCGGCGACAGCCCCAAAACATCACTGCTCTCGAGAAGATCTGCATGGAGGAATGGGCCAAAATACCAGCTACTGTGTGTGCAAACCTGGTAAAGACCTATAGTAAACGTTTGACCTCTGTTATTGCCAACAAAGGTTATGTTACAAAGTATTGAGTTGTATTTTTGTTATTGACCAAATACTTATTTTCCACCCTGATTTACGAATAAATTCTTTACAAATCCTACCATGTGGATTCATGGATTTTTTTTTTCACATTCTGTCTCTCACAGTTGAAGTGTACCTCTGGTGCAAATTACTGACCTCTGTCATCATTTTAGGTGGGGGACTTCGAAAACCATAACTTTGTGCTGAATATATGGACAGAATATATGTGCATTTTCCTGTATTTAGTTTAACACTTTTAATGTCCACATATTTTTACTACAGACTTAGTGGCACAGAAGAATGTAAATTCAGATACTGTAGCCTTTTGTCAGTTGACACTGCCTCTTTCTTTTTGACAGTGTCATTTACATATTGTCATGCCAACCTCAAAATAAGCTGTAAACGCAAACATTACAGCTGAATATGCTTACTCATTTGTTTTTTTTGCTGTTGTGGCTTCCTGTATTCTTTTCAGATGAAATCATTTGTACAGCAACTCAGCAACAGACGAAAGGTAGGCTATGCTTTTTTAATGATACACACATATACACACATGCACGAATAATGTTAATGTAAATAACTTAACCCATTTCATTATTATGTCTCATGAATTGTTTTAGAGACGTATATAATTTGAATGTAAAGCAGAGAGGTTTTGTTTGCTTGTTTATTTTTTAATCTAAATAAATCTTCTTAACCCTACAGGATGAAGTGGTTGATCTTATTTTGTCTGGTGTTTTTTGTGTATCTTGACGTTTCCTCTCAGAACTTTACAAACATTTCTGTAAAAGGTAAGTGAGATAATATACATTTTTAACTTTGTTTATATCACAGCAAAACATGTAATAGCCGCACTGGTCCACCGTCGGATGTCATGTTTTGCTTCTGCTAAGCATGAAATGGATACACGTTTAACAGGGTGATATTCTATTTCAAGTCAACATGAAAATAGTTATGGCAAAAATAGACATTGCTAACATTGCTAACATGTCTCTTTTAGCCATCCAGTGTAAATATTTCTGGTATAGAAGGAGCAAGGAATGAGCCTCATGCCTTTCTTGTTCACTAGTGACTTGATGCCTTTAAATATAGTATCTCCCCCTGCTAGTACTTAAGCAGGACTGTCTATTTCTTGCTTATGATAAACAAAGTAGGCCATCCACACTATTGACCAGCGTGTTTATTACCCGTTTATATGGGGTTGGTTTTGAATATGAACAATGAAAGATTTCCCACAGGGTAGAAATTTTATGCTTGTTAAAAATGTTAACAGATCAAGGTGCTATAAATACTGTAAAGACATCAAAATAGTCTACAGAACTCATATGTTCCATAACGTTGCAAGACTCCCCACCCTCAACTATACTCAATGCATAGCAGACCCTCATCCTTGGAGCTGCTTTAGCAAAATCAGATATTTCTCACCTGTGATAATTTATCGAGAAATTTAACAGACTTTATTGTTCATGTCTAAGTAAGACTGCCCTTCTTAAAGTAAGTGGGTTGCTGCAACTCACTTGCATTAAAAGCTACAGATACTGAAAGAGCACATCTCCAGGGCTCAAATATACAGCCAGCGCAAAAGAGCTGCTTTGATCTTATGTGGGCTGGACCAGTGAAAACCAGTGAAATTTAACTCAATAAGTTATTTACTTTAGTGTAGCATTAATGGCTATGGGGGGCATCCTAATCAGTAGAAAAAGATGTAAAAATTATGAAAATACAATTAAATGTCTGAAATTTCTCTTCTACTTAACATTTTCCAAAGCTATCCAGTGGGCTTTATTGGAGTCTTTGCAAGATTGATTTTGCCAGCTCTAGCAGCTGGAGTTAGTGATGTGTCTGGTTCCGCTGACAGGTATGCCAGCACAGTGAGTGTTGGGTGCAGACACTCGATCTGCAAGCCCAAGTATTATTGGGAATGATACTAAAACCCAAGTTGTTCCACAGAGTATGAATGCATGTGAAATGTTAAAAAGTGTAAAACAAAATGCTTGTAAGTAGCCCTTTGAGCTGAACTTTGGAATATTCTGGGGACTTGTGTGGTTCTTAACTTGTTAAAAGGGGTCTTAATATTTTTATTTCATTCTACTCTACAGCGAGCCCTGATGCTGAGAAATGTATGAACTATAAAGTCAACCTTTCAGGAACTGGAGGCTATGCAAACACTATCAAGTAAATATTTTCAGTCTTTTCACAGAAAAGATTTCTTTTCTTATTAATTCATAAGTAATTTGAAAAAAGCTGCATAGAAATGTGATTAAATTCTGATTTAAAGCTAAGTTACTCTATGTTATGGAATTAATGAAAGAGTATAAATCAAAATGGCACATGATCTTTTTTTTTTTTGTCTTTTTCCACAAGGGACTTGGAGAACATAGAAAAGACTCTTGAGAACATAAATATAAATGCGACTATATCGATATCATTTGGAAATATTGTGGCTCTCCTGTTTATACCGACTGCTCCCTTCAAAAGCGTTACACTTCATGCCAGTGACAGCCAAGTAAGAAAAAGTCAAAATCTCATTGGCTTTTTTACTTACTTCCAGATTTCCAATAATATCAACATCACCACTGTGGTCTATGCAGAAATATCTCAGCAACATCTAAATAAAATAGCTCTAAATTATGTACAGCTATGCCTTAGCATTCAGCTTTTCACCACAAACAAGTAATATTATTTCCTTGTATTTGTCACAAATATTTTTTAAAAATATCTAAAACAGACATAAAGCTTCTCTTTCTGTTTGTTACAATATAATAGGCAGGCTTGAAGAATGTCTCCAATACGACAGTCAGTGTTGAACTCCCGGAAGAACTGAACCTTGGACCAACGAACATGATTGTGTTCGCCAACCTTAAGCTCCCTGAAACAAACAAGGTCAGAAACTACACTACTAGGTTCTCGAATGAGAGGTGAAACACACACACACACACACACATATACACTGAACAAAAATATAAACGCAACACTTTTGTTTTTGCTCCCATTCCCCATGGGATGGACGTAGAGACCTAAAATTCAATCCAGATACACAATATAACCATCCCTCCCAAACAGTGGTCACAAATCAGTCCAAATGTGTGGTAGTGGGCACATCTGCTATATTGAGATAATCCATCCCACCTCACAGGTGTGCCACATCAGGATGCTGATCTGACATCATGAGTAGTGCACAGGTGTACCTCAGACTGCCCACAACAAAAGGCCACCCAGGAATGTGCAGTTTTGTCTCACAGCAAAATGCCACAGATGCCACAAGCAATGAGGGAGCGTGCAATTGGCATGCTGACAGCAGGAATGTCAACCAGATCCGTGCATTGAATGTTCATTTCTCAACCATAAGCCGTCTCCACAGGCGTTTCAGAGAATATGGCAGCACATCCAACCGGCCTCACAACCGCAGACCTCGTGTAACCACACCAGCCCAGGACCTCCACATCCAGCAGGTTCACCTCCAAGATCGTCTGAGACCAGCCACCCAGACAGCTGCTGGAACAATTGGTTTGCACAACCAAACAATTTCTGCACAAACTGTCAGAAACCGTCTGAGGGACGCTCAACTGCATGCCCGTCGTCCTCATCGGGGTCTTGACCTGACTCCAGCTCGTCGCCGTAACAGACTTGTGTGGGCAAATGCTCACATTCGATGGCGTCTGGCACGTTGGAGAGGTGTGCGCTTCACGGATGAATCATGGTTCACATTGTTCAGGGCAGATGGCAGCTGAGAATGTCCCAGTTCTTGCATGGCCAGCATACTCACCGGACATGTCACCCATTGAGCATGTTCGGGATGTGCTTGACCGGCATATACGACAGCGTGTACCAGTTCCCACGAATATCCAACAACCTCGCACAGCCATTGAAGTGGAGTGGACCAACATTCCACAGGCCACAATTGACAATCTGATAGACTCCATGCGACGATGTGTTGCACTGCATGAGGCAAATGGTGGTCACACCAGATACTGACCGGTTCTGGGTCCCCAGACCCCCAATAGCGCAAAAAACTGCACATTCCAGGGGGGCCTTTTGTTGTGGGCAGTCTGAGGTACACCTGTGCACTCCTCATGATGTCAGATCAGCATCCTGATGTGGCACACCTGTGAGGTGGGATGGATTATCTCAATATAGCAGATGTGCCCACTACCACACATTTGGACTGATTTGTGACCACTGTTTGGGAGGGATGGTTATATTGTGTATCTGGAATGAATTTTAGGTCTCTACGTCCATCCCATGGGGAATGGGAGCAAAAACAAAAGTGTTGCGTTTATATTTTTGTTCAGTGTACATATATATATATATATATATATATATATATATATATATATATATATATATATATATATATACACACGCATATATATATATATATATATATATATCGCGCCTTTTGAGTGAGGCGATGCTGAACGATAGGCTATAGGCTAAAAGCTAACTAGAACAACAATATGTCGCTCAAGTGGAACAGCGAAGTGCAATTACGAAAGCTAAGGGGATGTCACATGATTCGGAAGGCATTGTGGGCATTGTAGGCTCAGCCAATCAGAGCCAGTGGATTTCGTTACAAGGGCATTTTGCCGTACCACGGGCAGAAATATTGCTGTTCAGTGCCTTCGTAAATTGAATTTTTTGTTAAATGGGGTATTCGTAAATCGGGGTTCCACTGCATTTTTTTTACATGAATAATTGGTTAATTATCTTGTTAATAATTTTACCTCCTCACGACTCTGGATAGTGTAGCTCCATGTGAAAACTAAGGCCTCAAATCAGAAGTACCTGACTCCGTGGTATAATTCTCAAACGCGTACCCTAAAGCAGCTAACTCGTAAGCTGGAGAGAAAATGGCGTGTCACAAATTTAGAGGATCATCATGTAGCCTGGAGAAATAGTTTGCTGCTTTATAAGAAAGCCCTCCGCAAAGCCAGAACATCTTACTATTCGTCACTGATTGAAGAAAATAAGAACAACCCCAGGTTTCTCTTCAGCACTGAAGCCAGGCTGACAAAAAAGTCAGAGCTCTATTGAGCCAACAATCCCTTTAACGTTAACTAGTAATGACTTCATGAAAAATTACCAATAATCATCCCACAGCTGTAATATTATCTACAGCTACTTTCAGTACCATTGATATTAATTTGAAGTCTTTTTCTCCAATTGATCTTTCTGAGTTAACTTCAATAATTACTTCCTCCAAACCATCAACGTGTCTTTTAGACCCCATTCCTACAAAACTGCTCAAATAAGTCCTGCCATTAATTAATGCTTCAATCTTAAATATGATCAACCTATCTCTAATAATCGGCTATGTACCACTGGCCTTCAAGCTGGCTGTAGTTAAACCTTTACTCAAGCCAGGTAAAAGCCTGTAGGTATTACAGGTACTGCGCTGCAGTGGTTTTTATCATATCTATCTAATAGACTCCAGTTTGTACATGTAAATGGAGAGTCCTCTTCACACACTGAGGTTAATTATGGAGTTCCACAGGGTTCAGTGCTAGGACCAATTCTGTTTACATTATACATGCTTCCCTTAGGCAGTATCATTAGAAGACATAGCATAAATTTTCACTGCTACGCTGATGACACCCAACACTATCTGTCCATGAAGGAAGTTAACACACACCAATTAGTTCAACTGCAGGAATGTGTTAAAGACATAAAGAGCTGGATGGCTGCTAACTTTCTGCTTCTTAACTCAGATAAAACTGAGGTTATTGTACTCGGCCCTGAAAAGCTTAGAAACATGGTATCTAACCAGATTCTTACTCTGGATGGCATTACATTGGCCTCCAGTAACACTGTGAGGAACCTTGGAGTCATTTTTCTACCACAACATGTCCTTCAACACACATATTAAACAAATATGTAAGACTGCTTTCTTCCATTTGTGCAACATCTCTAAAATTAGAAATACCCTGTCTCAGAGTGACGCTGAAAAACTAGTTCATGCATTTATTACTTCCAAGCTGGACGACTGTAATTCATTTTTATCAGGATGCTCAAAACCTTGCTAAAAAGCCTTCAGTTAATCCAAAATGCTGCAGCAAGAGTCCTGACAGGGACTAGAAAGAGAGAGCATATTTCTCCTGTTTTGGCTTCCCTTCATTGACTTCCTGTTAAATCCAGAATTGAATTCAAAATCCTGCTCCTCACATACAAGGTCTTAAATAATCAGGCCCCATCATATCTTAATGACCTTGTAGTACCATAGCACTTGTTCCTAGAGTATTTAAAAGTAGAATGGAAGGCAGAGCCTTCAGTTTTCAGGCCCCTCTTCTGTGGAACCATGCTTCCAGTTTGGATTCAGGAGACAGACACTATCTCTACTTTCAAGACTAGGCTTCAAACTTTCCTTTTTGCTAAAGCATATAGTTAGGGCTGGACCAGGTGACCCTGAATCCTCCCTTAGTTGTGCTGCAATAGACATAGGCTGCCGGGGGATTCCCATGATGCATTGAGTTTTTCCTTTCCAGTCACCTTTCTCACTCACAATGTGTTAATAGACCTCTCTGCATTGAATCATACCTGTTATTAATATCTGGCTCTCTTCTACAGCATGTCTTTCATCCTTTCTAAAGCATGTCTTTCATCCTGTCTTCCTTCTCTCACCCCAACAAGTCGTAGCAGATGGCCCCACCCCTCCCTGAGCCTGGTTCTGCTGGAGGTTTCTTCCTGTTAAAAGGGAGTTTTTCCTTTCCACTGTCGCCAAAGTGCTTGCTCATAGGGGGTCATATGATTGTTGGGTTTTTCTCTGTATCTATTATCGTACGGTCTACTGTACAATATAAAGCGCCTTGAGGTGAATGTTGTTGTGATTTGGCGCTATATAAATAAAATTGAATTTAATTGAGTTAAAAAGCTAAAAGTGCACGGATTGATTCTTAAAAAAATAAGATAAAATGTTCAGAACAGTAAAAGTTGGTCACCATGTTCATATATTATGCAGACCAAAATGTTTTAGAAAGAGGAAGGGGTACTCAACCACAGTGTTCTGTAAGTAGTTTGCCGTTTGCAAAATGTAAATCAAAAATGTAAATAATACAGATTTAGAGATAACCAGGCAGGTACATCAGGAAATAATGTTTTTACTAAGATGTAAATGACTTTCACTACGCATTAACTGTCTCACTGGGTTGCTTTTTTTCCTTTCAGACAGTCAGGACAGTGAGAAAATATTACATAAATTGTATTGGAGAAACAGTCAAACCAACTGACCAACGTTTTGCATTGTAGAGTGATCCTGGAGCCTTATTTGAAGTTTATGATAGACGAATGATAATCCTGAGTGTGAAGGGCAAGAACATATCGGGACTTCGGCAACCTGTCAACATCACCATGAAATTTAACCAGAATATAATTGTAATTACAATCTAATTGTTTATTCCACTATTTTTCTCAATAGTTTTATATCATTGTTATTTAACACAACACAAAATAACTGTGTATTTTGATGTATTAAAGATTACTGTAAAAATGTAGTATTTTAGAGAGAGTAATAATATTTAATCTAGTTAATATTTAGTTACATGTAAAAGTAGAAGTGTAGATTTTATCAGTAAACATAAGTAGAAATATATAGATGTATAATATTAACCAGATATAAACATACATTTTGTTTGTTTGTTTGTTTGTTTCTTTTTGTCTTAGCAAACCCAGAGACCCTCCTGTCATTTCTTAAATTTTTCAACAAACAGTGAGTAACCAAGCATGACATTTCTCTGGTTTCACTCACCATTATAGATTTCTGAATGAGCTGATGTAATTGAAATGTGGCAGCATCTCATTCATCTCTTTGACTTTGACTTCAGATTTTAGTACAGATGGATGCCACACCATTTGGACACATGATCAGAGTAATGTCACATGTTCCTGTGACCATTTCACATACTTCGGTGTGCTCATGGTAGGATTGTTTGTTTGTTTGTGTTTCAGTATACAAAATGTCATGCCATATCTTGAGAACTAAGGAACCTTTCTTCAACAAAATACAGTCATAAAATTGCACAAAGAAGTTAATCCATCTCTTCATTTGCCATCTGCATCTTGGATTTCTATAAAATTTTCCATCCAATTTGCTCTAAAGGTGGCAGATCCATTTCTGGATGTAGTATGTGTAGTGTCATATTTGAGATCTATTGCTAAATTCAGCCCTGTGTTCTTTATAAACAGTGTTGGGACTAACGCGTTATTAAGTAACGCGTTACAGTAACTACGTTATTATTGTTGTAACAAGCACAGTAACTAGTTATTATGCCAAAATCAGGAACGTGTTAATCGTTACTGGGATTTAGATCGTTATTTGTTACTACGTGTGGTGGCATCGCGGAGCTTCCACAGATTCAGTAATATTAGCAAGGTGGCAGCCAGCTGGTGGATGAGGGAAAGGGGACGCAGGAGGAAGAGAGAGCCAAGGCGGCCGCCGGTCTGAGTGTCAGGTGAGCTGAACTTCAGGTAAGAAGTTATGACCTGCAGTCTATCTGGGTCAGATATAAACCAAGTTTAAGGGTAGTTTATTTTCATTATGCTGACTTTTTCATCCTCAGTACTAGGACGAGGAGTTTCTATACAGCTGGGCGGCATGCTATGATGTTACTGAGCTGAAAAGGAACACAGTTTGTCCTGGACTTCAGCTACAATGAAAAAGACACAAAGCTGAATTTATTCTGTGTCTTTGCTGCACAGCTGCCTCTTCTCTCATTCTCTCTCCCTCCCTCTCCTGTTCAATCATGAAACTGATTAATGATCAGCTGATCGGCTTTTCTCTCTTGTTTATTTATCATCCACTTTGCGCCAGAAAGAGGAAACCACCGGATGTCGCGTTAAACAACAGCAGCATGTTTAAGCTTGGTCAGCTCTTGTTAGAATTTATTTCATATTAATTTCTAGTATCAGCTGATGTTTGCTGGAGCCACAGCTGTAAAAGCTGCTGGTCATGATATCGGTTTGGATATGTGGTGAGAGGGAAACATGAAGATGAAAGCATATCCTCGTGTTGGTGTTGTTCCCAGATCATCATACTAAATGTTGTTCCAGGATCAACATTGCAAGTGACCAATCAGAATGTTGTGACGTCATACTTTTGCGACTTCGGGAAAAACCGGCGTAAAACAAAAAACTGTAGCTGCGAGACACCGCCTCTGTCCGCCGATCAACGGACCCTGACCCTAACCCTAACCTTAACCCTTTAATAAACAGTAAGCAGAATTGATATTGTCCTTGCAACATTGGAATTTCATAAATGCACGAATGGCTTGGCGCGCAAAAGAATAACGTCACAACAATGTGATTGGTCACTTGCAATGTTGAACCTGGAACAACATTTTCATGATGGTCTGGGAACAACACCAACACGAGGATATCAGATCATCCAAGATGAAACCAGGAGATGTCCTTACTGAATCATCAGAGCTGAACAGGTGAGGGAGAAACAGGCTTACCTTATAGGTGACAAGAATGAGTTGAAGGGAAGTTTTGAACTGTTTCTGAGAGACAAATAACACCAGGATCATTTTCTATGTAGCTGACAGCTGGTAACTGTGCAGGGGCGGGTCTAGCAGAGTTTTGCCAGGGGGGCCAGGTAGGGCATTAACGGGGGGGGGGGGGGGGGGGCACAAAGAAATACCTTTCTTTCTTATTCTCATTTAAAATGTCTCGCTTTTAAAAAATAATTATCTGAATATTACAACAAATGATTGATAGATTGATACATATATACCATGAAAACAGTGTACATCACTGTCACAACAGTGTTTGCTTTCATTCAAAGGCTTTATGGTTTTTCCTATAATGGTGGGCCGGTCTCTAGTCAAAACGCCCGGCTGATCTTTTGTCCCATCAATTTTTTCTTTTTTTTTTTTTTTGCTGGGAGTGTTAGAGCCCTATTAGTTAGGTTGTTTATTCTTTAAAATACCAGAATAGGGAGGATTGAGTAGGATTAAGTTTATTAGATTGATCAGTATTGCTGAACTATGAAATATGTTGGGTGCAGTGCATTTTTTGCTTACAGGTATAACAGAATAGCTTTAGTGTTTTTTTTAACTTGAGTATGAACTTATACAAAAAGCAGCAAGATATTAAAAAAATATTTTTTATTGATTAAAAAACACACTATATCGGATTCATATCGGTATCGGCAGATATCCAAATTTATGATATTGGTATCGGACATGAAAAAGTGGTATCGTGCCATCTCTAATAGAAATACACCATTATACACAAATCCTCTCTTGTTAAGCAAAAGACTGTAATTAACCTCCACAGCATACTTCTACCACTAGATGGCAGAAATGGCACAAAAAAACAAAGACAGAAAAAACAGAGTAATTGTAAAGTTCCATGCAAAGTATTTAGAGATAGTAAAGGTAAACATCTGGTGAATTAAAAACTGTTAAATGTCATCTTAAAAAAATGTACCATGAAGTTGAGGATTTGTATATCTTGTATATACAGGATGAGTAAAACTTAAAATATATCCGTCCTGCTAATAATGTGACAAGATAGCATGAATATGTATTTCTCTACAGGTTTCTGCTTCGTCTGGGGGGGATGCTGTTCTTTCAAAAAAAGACATGGAAATACTATCATACATTACAATAATTGGCTGTAGCTTTTCTCTTGTTGCCCTGGTCATCACCGTTTTACTTTTCATCACAAACAGGTAATTTATTCTTCTCTGGTTGTATTTTCCAAACTCTAATTATTTTTTCCCTTTTCAGGATCTGAAATGAGTAAATTCCACCTTGTATTTATTATTATTTACTATATATTTACTTCCATTTTCTGGCACATTTGTGCACCAATGTGTTTCTTTTTTTGCTCCTTCCCATTTTTTTTTTCCTTTTTTGTCAATTTTTTCCCCACCATCTGTGTTTTGCAAAGGTCATCTTTTTTCATTCTTTTGTAAAATTTTAATATAAAGTTAAGATATGACCGATAGAAAGTTATTTACAACAAATCCCTTCTTCTCTGTCCAACAGGACACTCAGAGAAGATCTTTCTATGAACATCCACATCAATCTCGTCATCGCCCTGATCCTCCTCAACCTGCACTTCCTGCCCAGTCAGGCAGTGGCAGCACACCCCTCCACTTGGCTCTGTTTCTACATGGCTCTTGCCCTTCACTACTCCCTGTTGGCCACTTTCACCTGGATGGCCTTGGAGGGGTTCCACCTCTACCTTCTCCTAGTTAAAATCTTCAACATTTCTGTCAGCAGATACATTCTCAAACTCAGTGTGGTGGGATGGGGTAAGTGGAATCCTTCAAACAGGAAGCGGTGGTTATTAGCAGTGTTGGGCAAGTTACTTTGAAAAAGTAATTAATTATAGTTACTAGTTACTTCTTCAAAAATGTAACTGACTCAGTTACTGAGTTACAAGATCCTAAAAGTAATTAATTACATGAAAAGTAACTATTAAGTCACTTTAAAAAAAGGTTTAACCCTCTGGGGTCCAGGGTATAATTGGCCATTTTAAACCACTTTTGATTTTACCTCTACATTTAACCTTTAAAAACGATTTACTTTACTTTGTCTGGTATCATTCTTTTCAGCACAACCTCACGTCTGAATTTACAGTTGTGTTTTCATTTTGACATTCTGTATTAACACAGTTGATCTAAAATCAGACAAAAAAAACATAAAATCTGAGTAGAAAGTTATATTTTTTACTGCAGCAACCACAGACATGTTTAATGAATCATGTTTCAGAACTTTAAATGCAAATATAAATGATCAATTTTAAAATCCTATGCACAAGTTTTGCCAACAACAAAGTTATCTGCTGCAATTTACCTTTTACCCTCTTTTTAAAAAAATAAACAAAAAAACATTTCAAACTGTTGACATAACAATCAGCTGTTCTGCATTAAATAAGATTCCACACAAATTATTTGTGCCACTCCAAAAAATAATTTCTCTCCACTATAAAGGAGAACATTACAGCCTGATACCTGCAGGTCTGACAGCAGCAGGTGTATCACTCCTTTTTTTACCTGGCGCCTCATTGTTCTGACACACAACACAAAACTATCTACAACACTACACACTAACTACACAAGACAACACATTAACTACACACTCCAAACATGCTGAAGGTCACAAATCTCTCACATCTCAAAACTCGCTCTCTCTCGTTTTCTGCTGTTTCTCTCTCGCTCTTTCTCACGGTCACTCCTTAAACTTCCCCCTCTTCTTAAACAACCAAATGTCATGTTGCCATATCATTTTTGATTGGTCGACATGGTGCATTTTTTCACCAACTGTTTTCTGTTTTATTTTTTGGTCATAAGCAGAGAGTGCTTGCTAGCGCTGTCCTTAGACAGTAAACGTGACGAAACTATTGAGGAAAAAACGCCGCGTATATATTGATTATCATGACTCTGGTTTTACGTGGCCTATCAACACAACTGGTATATATCACCTTGTTGCTTTGTCATCTTGAAGTGGTCATATGATTAGCTTACCACAATTACTTTATTCCTCCTTAGTCAAACAGCAGCACTCATGCGAAAGTTTGCCCCCTTATAGAATAGAATAGAATAGAATAGAATTCAACTTTATTGTCATTGCACATGCACAGGTACAGGGCAACGAAATGCAGTTTGCATGCATCCAGAAGTGCTTTAGCCATGATATAGATATATTACAATATATGTAAGCTCCAGGTGTTGTGCCAAAAAGTGATTGTGATTGCCATCCGCCGGAGCGCGCACAGCTGCTGAAAGCTGTAGTGCCCAGATTACTTATGTGCATTAAGCTGAACACAGCTTCAGCTGTCTGTTTGTTGAAAAATAGTAACGCAACAGCACAGCATTTTCTTGTTAGTAACCGTAACTGCGTTGTAACGATAGAAATAGTAATCAGTAATTAGATTACTTGTAACTTAAAAACGTAACGCCGTTAGTAACGCCGTTACTTGTGATGCCATTATTCGCATCACTGGTTATTAGTCAGCAAACTTCAGAGTGACTAATCAATTCTTGTGTTTCAGGTGTTCCTGCAGTGATTGTGTCAGTGGTGGTGATCATAGACAGAAGCTTTTATGGCCATGTCCTTCTAGACAAGTCAAACCATGATGACACTAAAATGTAAGGAAAACCTTTTAAAGGGTATGAAATTAGGAATTATAATTAATGTTGACTTATTAACTGTTTTGGATGTGTATTAGAAATTCAATATATATTTCAATGTTTTAAATTGTCTTGTACAGCACTTTGCTCAACGCTCCTGTTGTAATTAAATGTGCTATATAAATAAATAAACTATAAATTAACAAGTGGAAAAAAATATTAAGCAATGCTGAGACACTCAGTCATCTATATACACTCAACAAAAATATAAACGGGTAAGATGAAATCACTGTCTATTTCCTTTCTTTGTAGATGCTATATATCTAATGAAATAGTGAAGGTGGTCACTACCACTGGACTGTTCACCATGGTGTTCCTCTTTAACATGACCATGTTTATGGTGACAGTCAAGCGTGTTTTGAATGTTGGGTATAACAAAGAGGTATGAGTTATTCTTGCAATCTTTTTTAAATGAACATTAACCATTGATATTTCCAATAATTAGACACTGAAGAACAGCTTTTGTTCATACACAATTCAAGGCCTCTGTTAGCTTCAGATTGTCAATAACCTGCTGTGTCATATGTCATTGTGTATTTGACAAATTAGTTTGGGCAGCTTCACCATAAACAGGTCAGGAAAGCAATTTGCGCCCTGCTGGGTGTCAGCGTTCTGCTCGGGATTACTTGGGGCCTGGTTTTCTTCTCATTTGGTTACCTGACCACTGTTGCCCTCTACCTCTTCTGTGTTCTGAACTCCCTGCAAGGTCAGTATAGTTTGCTCCTATTCATTTATCTCACTTCTTTAACGACTTCAGTCACTGTGAGTGCTGAAGCTGGCATTTTAAAAACATGCATATGCAGCGCCAGGGTAACAATGCATTAAACAACAGCCATTTGGCTGCTGTTTATGCTATATATGGTATTTTTTACAAAATCATATGTTGGGGTCTTATTTTAGGTTTATGAAACCTGTTTATGCTCATAAACAGTTAATAATAGGAACGTAAACTTTTTTATAGGCCAGTTTGGGAATGTTACAGTGTTGGGATTGAATGAGTGATGCATAATATTAATATACATCCTTATACTTGGAGCAGATTTTTGACATTACTGTTATATACTCTGTATGAAACAGTAATGTCTGAAAGAGTTGAATATCAGTTTCGTTTGCATGATTTGTACTTCTTGTACACAGCCTAAACCTATTTCACCGTTTCTCCCCCTGTATGCTGTGCAGGGTTCTTCATCTTCCTGTGGTTTGTGAAGTCACTGAGAAAGGGTAAAAGCTCTGCCCCTAAGATAAGCAGTGAAGCAACTTCCCCCAACAGAAAGCTTAACAAAAACTAACAGCTCAGGAACTGAGTTGTTGGAATTTTTGTCTGATATTATTATTTCTGCTTTAGGTTGTTTACAGCGACTGATTTTTAAATTATTTAAATGAATGTGATATTTGTGAAATTTTTAAAGGCACTATTTAAATGTTATGTTTGATGCTTTGTGATTGTAACAGACTCTACATCCAGTGTAAAATAGGGCACTTCTGGGAGTGAAAGTTATAAATGCTGATATGATGCATCTTCATTCATTTTGTGTGTGAACCAACTGCCATTGGTTTCAGTAGCCTGAGTAATTTTGATATTGTCATGCAGATTACACCATCACTGTTGTGTTTTGCTGTATACTTATATCCTATTTCATGTGATATTTGAAATATCTTTCCTATATCTTCTTATCACATATATAAAATAAAATATATGAATCCTTTCAATAAAATCATGTATATTTGAACCTCTATTTGCACACATTGTGAGTTGCATACATTCACATTTCACTAGAATCTGTGTTTATGAATGCAGACATATTGCTGCCTGATGTTTTGAACTATTGAACATGTAAAATTAACATTTCCAACTGCAGCTATAAAGACAGAACCTTCTTTAACAGGCTGAAATTTAAATATGAGTGTTATGTAAGTGGCTAAAGTAAATAGCTTTTATCAAAAGATAGTCCAAGTTTAAACTATACTCTTTCTGTACACATCGGTGTTTCTGCCTCAGGTCATTGGTGTAGTTGATGATAGGGAGTTGGTTTAACCACATTCAGGTCTCTAAAAGCATCACTTACTCTAAAATTGTCCGGACATTAAACTCAGCCTACGGTAACCAGATGCCAAGAAATAAAGCTCCTACAATAATACAGTAAACAGAGAAAAGCCCAACAATCATATGACACCCTATGAGCATAATAACTAATGATCAAATGCAGAGACGTGTATAAACACGTAGTGAATGAAAAGGGTGGCTGAAGAAAAACTCACTCACTGATGTGCTGTTTGAGTGAGTCAAGATATTTAACAGTAACAGCTTTGAAAGTTATAACACATGGTGACACAAGATATATGTCAAGCTTTTATAAACACTGGAATAAGTGTCTATATGACTACCGCCCAGTAGCCCTCACCCCCATCATCACAAAGTGCTGCTAGTCCTAGCACACTTCAAATCCTGTCTCCCACCCCACCGTGGACCCCCACCAATTTGCATACTGTCAGAACAGGAACTCAGAGGATGCAATCTCCATCGCACTGCACTCTGTCCTATCACACCTGGACAACAACAACACCTACACCAGAATGCTGTTTATAGACTTCAGTTCAGCATTCAATACAATCCTCCCCTCACAACTCATCAGGAAACTGACAGACCTGGGCATCAGTTCCCTCATGTGCAAATGGTTACTGGACTTCCTGACCAACTGCCCCCAACATATCCAGCTGGATAACTGCTGCTCATCTACAATCACAATGAACACCACAAGGCTGTGTGATGAGCCCTTTCCTCTACTCCCTCTTCACTCACCACTGCAGACCTACCAGTGGTTTTAGCATCATCATTAAGTTTGCAGATGACACCACGGTGATTGGCCTCATCAAGGACAACGATGAGGGAGGAGGTGGATCGTCTGGCTGAGTGGTGCGACACAAACAACCTACTGCTTAACACTGAGAAGACCAAGGAGCTCATCGTGGACTACAGGAGGAATGCTGACCTACATCCACCCATCTACATTAAGGGGACGGAATGCATGTTAAATTCTAAATCTGCCTGTTCTCTTTCAGAAACCTGCCTGCAGAAAATTAACCTAAAGTATGTAATGCAAGGATGTCATCACTTTCAAGATGGAGAAAGCATAAAGTGACAATTATGAATCACTTAATATGATAAGGAGATTCTGCAGGTCATTAATCAATGTATAAAACTAAAATAAAATGTATTTTAGTGACACAGGACACAAACATGGAAGCAATATGTATAATTAGAATTTTTTATAACAATAAATTATTTCAATTTCTTTAACCATAAAGAATAACTAGAAAAATTTGCATTTCCTGCGAAAATGCAGTGTGGATGCTTAAAGCTGAAGCTGTATGCAAAAACTAGCTGAAAAAGCTGAAAAGTTGCAGAAATTGTAAAAACTTTGCAGAAGCAAAAGAAGTTTGCTAAAATGGAATAACTTAGCAGAACTGCAATATCTTAGAGGAAACATAATACTTGGCAGAAATACAATAGCATAGCAGAATTTAGCAGAAATATTGTAACTTACCAGAAACATGATAACTTCTCAAAAATACAAGAATTTAGGAGAAATAGTATAAGATAACAGAAAGAATATATTTAGCCAAAAATACTTAAACATTACAGAAACACTATGATTTAGAAAAATAGTACAACAGAGCAGAAATATTGTGATTTACCAGAGACACTGTGATGAACTATGAATATTGTAATTTTAAATTGAGACTATGTTTTAGCACAAATATTATAATTTGGCAGAAATACTATAATTTAGCAGAAATACTATATTAAGCACAAATCCTATAAAAAGCAGAAATGGTATGATTAAGCACAAATACTACATTTAGTAGAAATACTTTGTTTTAGCACAAATCCCATAAAAAGCAGAAATACTGTACTATGATTTAGTAGAAAAACTATAATTAATCAGAAATACTAAATTTAGCAGAAATACTATATTAAGCACAAATACTATAAAAAGCAGAAATAGTATGATTAAGCATAAATACTACATTTAGCAGAAATACTATATTAAGCACAAATCCTATAAAAGCAGAAATAGTATGATTTAGCACAATAGTAATAAGTTAAACAGAAAAATTGGAAAAGCAAAATGGACAGCTGAAAAAATGCTGAACATGCTGAGGGTCCCTCAAATATACTTGTTAAATGACAAAAATCTGCAAAAAAATTTATTACAGCCACACAATCACAAATATGTACACATGAGGAAACACACATGCACAGAGAGACCCACACACAAGATCCAATTCAGTCAACCAGTCTAAATATATTGAATTTAAATCTTAGAATGAGATCATCCCATTAAAAGCCTTTCTCTCTCTCTCTCTCTCTCTCTCTCTCTGTCACACACACACACACACACACACACACACACACACACACACACACACACACACACACAGGGAGAGAGAAGTAAGTTTCTAGGTCAGCCTGGGAGCTGGTGAATTTGAATCCACCAATCAGAGAGGCTGTGCACTTTTCCCCACCAAAACAGGTGCATCTGTTTACACACGCAGCAGCACAGAGAGACACAGGATTTTTGCAGTCTATTTCTCATAGTGACGACTCCCCTCAAACAAATGACCGTAATTTCCTAACCGTAGGGGCTAGAACGGTCATTCTTACACCGTTTTGTTCAGAAGAGATGGGGGAATCTTCAAGTGTTGACAATTTAATATTAAAATATGAATTTTTAGAGATATATGACATGGATGACTTGTTGACTTAGGAGCCACGAATTCCCCAATATGCAAATTTGAATGCCTGAGACCACATATGTGATTGGCTGCCTGGGAAGCCGTGCAGGCCCTGATTTGTGGATTTGAATTCCTCAGCCCTCAGATATGATTGGCTGGCTTAGAAGCCACGAAGGCCCCAATATGCAAATTTGAATGCCTCAGGACACTTATTTGATTGGCTGGGAAACTGTGCAGGCCCTGATTTGAAAATTTGAATGTCTCAGTCCTCACAGAGGATTGGCTGCCTGGGGACCTGGCAGAAATATATAGAAATACTATTATTAAGCATAAATACTACATTTAGTAGAAATACTATGTTTTAGCACAAATATTATAAAAAGAAGAAATACTATAATTTAGAACAAATAGTATAAAAAGCAGAAATACTATAATTTAGCAGAAATACTATGTTAAGCACAAATCCTATAAAAAGCAGAAATACTATAATTTAGCAGAAATACTATGTTAGGCACAAATCCTATAAAAAGCAGAAATACTATAATTTAGCAGAAATACTATATTAGGCATAAATCCTATGAAAAGCAGAAATAGTATGATTTAGCAGAAATACTGTATTTAGCACAAGTACCGAAAAGTACCAGAAATACTATGATTTAGCAGAATAGTAATAACTTATTGAAACACAAATGCACAGAGGGACACACAAACACAGGCTCTAATCCAGTCAACCAGTCTAACTATATTCAATTTAAATCCTACAATGACATGCTGCCAAATAAGGGCAGGGTCCTCTCTCTCCCACTAAACACACACACACACACACACACACACACACACACACACACACACACACACACACACACACACACACAGACACACAGGGAGAGAGCTGCCGAATTTAAATCCACCAATCAGAGTGGCTGTTTACGTTTTCCCGCCAAAACAGGTGCATCTTTTTACACACACAGCAGCACAGAGAGGCACAGGATTATTGCAGCCTATTTCTCATAGTGAGGACTCCCCTCAAACAAATGACCATAATTTCCTAACCGTAGGGGCTAGAGCGGTCATTCTTACACCGTTTTGTTCAGAAGAGATGGGGGAATCTTCCAGTGTTAACAATTTATCATTAAAATGTGAATTTTTAGAGATATATGACATGGATGACTTGTTGACTTAGAAGCCACGAATTCCCCAATATGCAAATATGAATGCCTGAGACCACATATATGATTGGCTGGCTGGGAAGCCGTGCAGGCCCTGATTTGTGGATTTGAATTCCTCAGCCCTCAGATATGATTGGCTGGCTTAGAAGCCATGAAGGCCCCAATATGCAAATTTGAATGCCTCAGGACACATATATGATTGGCTGGGAAGCCGTGCAGGCCCTGATTTGAAAATTTGAATTTCTCAGTCCTCACAGAGGATTGGCTGCCTGGGGACCTGGCAGAAATATATAGAAATACTATGATTAAGCATAAATACTACATTTAGTAGAAATACTATGTTTTAGCACAAATACTATAAAAAGCAGAAATACTATAATTTAGCAGAAATACTATATTAAGCACAAATCCTATAAAAAGCAGAAATAGGATGATTAAGCATAAACACTACATTTAGTAGAAATACTATGTTTGAGCAAAAATCCTATAAAAAGCAGAAATACTATATTAGGTACAAATCCCATAAAAAGCAGAAATAGGATGATTAAGCATAAATACTACATTTAGTAGAAATACTATGTTTGAGCAAAAATCCTATAAAAAGCAGAAATACTATATTAAGCACAAATCCTATAAAAAGCAGAAATAGGATGATTAAGCATAAATACTACATTTAGTAGAAATACTATGTTTTAGCACAAATAGTATAAAAAGCAGAAATATTGTAATTTAGCAGAAATACTATATTAGGCACAAATCTTATAAAATAGCAGAAATAGTATTATTTAGCACAATAGTAATAAGTTAAACAGAAAAATTGGAAAAGCAAAATGGACAGCTGAAAAAATGCTGAACATGCTGAGGGTCCCTCAAATATACTTGTTAAATGAAAAAATCAGCAAAAAAAAATGCACAGGGAGAGAGAAGTAAGTTTCTAGGTCAGCCTGGGAGCTGCTGAATTTGAATCCACCAATCAGAGAGCCTGTGTACTTTTTCCCGCCAAAACATGTGCCTCTTTTTACACACGCAGCACAGAGAGACACAGGATTATTGCAGCCTATTTCTCATAGTGAGGACTCCCCTCAAACAAATGACCATAATTTCCAAACCGTAGGGGCTAGAGCGGTCATTCTTACACCGTTTTGTTCAGAAGAGATGGGGGAATCTTCCAGTGTTTACAATTTATCATTAAAATATGAATTATTAAAGAAATTTGACTTGTAATGCACCATAACTGAGTAGAGCGAAGCAAAAACTGCCTTGACTTGCCCTCAAACAACGCTTTCTAACTCGAAATCTATTTGGAGTATCGATATCATTCTTTCACCGTAAGAGACAGCAGGCTTTGGTGAACAATCATGGAAATTTTCAGGTCTCTGTGGAAATCCAACAAAAAGTTATGACGAGAGAAAAAAGTGGTTCATTTCCACAGTTTGAAATCTGAAGAAATCTGAGCGAAGGACGAATTTCCTACCCTCAAACAAGTCCAACTCATTTCAGAACGGTAATAGGTGAGAAAGAAATTCTTGAATTGTGAGCGTCAGGGGTGTCTGAAGATATTCGGGGACAAGCCTCATGTCTTAACTTTGCTTCGTTAAGGAGATATGACGATTCGAATATGCCTCTCATTACAGAAATCCAGCGGTGATTTTGAACAAACTCTCCATTCACTTTATATGGAGAGTTTTCTGACCTTGTGTTAGTCTGAGGAGATTTGCAAAAATTCTATAAATCCCACAACAATGATAGTTACATTTTCTGAAAGCCAGCAAAAATACCTACATTTTGATGTATAATTTGTGGAAATTGAGTGAAAATTGAGCAAGTAGCAAGAAGTTGTTCGGACATGAAGAGAAGACTGCAAAAGCTTCAGTGGCACACTGGAAGCCAAGAGCATAGCAACCATAACAACGCATGTATTTTGTGAAAAATCACAATTGTGCAACTCAAAACTTTAAGAGGCATAAAAGTAAAACGGTAAAATATTTGAAAAAGCTGAATCATACATGAATAGCCCAATAATTTGTGAACATTTTAAAGTTTGAATGGTTTTTCTAGGCGAAAGTATGAGGAAGTAGTTAAGTTTCAAAAACAAGCAAAATTTAGCAGAATTGCGGAAGTTTTCCATTCATTTCAATGGGACAAATTAAAGGAAAAAAGCTTAATATTTTAAAAAGTATAATAGCAAAAAATAGCAAAAGTCATAGCCCGCATTAGCAGAAATAGTAGAATAGTTTAAAATTTGAACGGCGAAAATCGGCTGAAAATTGTGGGACTAGTTAAGTGCCAAAGAAGTACAAAAATTGGCAACTAGAATAATAAAGAATAAAGAGAAACAGGAACTCAATAGTGTGGATGCTTAAAGCATCCACACAACTAAATCCTTCAGGACAATGTCACATCAATGCACTGAACTCACTATGTTATCCCTCTAACAGAACCTCCACATGTTCTCACTGTAATTTCCCCCTCGTGAATGAATTTATGCTGCACTAATTTGAATGTTCGGGGGAAAATCAAACGCAGTACTCAAGCTGACTCACCTTTGTTTGAATGACGACTTGTAAGCGGTGACTCCACAGACAAGGTACGAAAATATGTCAGGCTACATCAATAGCGGTAGGTCTTCAGGGTTTCTACTCCACGGCCGTATTTCATACGGGTCCAAACCCCACCCTATCATGTGATTCCCTGTGGTCAGATGGCCCAGGATGTGAGTGGGTGTAAGGTGTCTAGGATGAGATCTCAGAACTGGATTATAGATGGCAGACATTTGGTGTCATAAAGCACCGCCTCTGTTCAAAGATGGTTGTTCACAGTGGACTTTCAGTCCTCTTTCAAAACATCTGTCTTCTCTGTCCAAAATGAACATTGGCATCCTCGAAAGAGTGACCTTTGACCTCTATATAAAGATGAACAGCTGTGTCTTGTCCCATTGAGGTGGCTCTTCTATGTTGTGCTATGTGTTTATAAAGCGGCTGTTTGGTTTTTCCAATGTAGAGGTCTGAGCATTCCTCGCTGCATTGCATAACACACACTATGTTACTAAGTTTTGTGTTTGGGAGTTTGTGTTTGAGATGAACCAGTTTTTGTCTAAATTTTTGGCTGGGTCTGAAGTACACTGGGAATTATGGTAAATGGTCTGTATTTATATAGCGCTTTACTAGTCCCTAAGGACCCCAAAGCGCTTTACATATCCAGTCATCCACCCACACATTCACACACTGGTTGATGGCAAGCTACATTGTAGCCACAGCCACCCTGGGGCGCACTGACAGAGGCGAGGCTGCCGGACACTGGCGCCACCGGGCCCTCTGACCACCACCAGTAGGCAACGGGTAAAGTGTCTTGCCCAAGGACACAACGACCGAGACTGTCCAAGCCGGGGCTCGAACCGGCAACCTTCCGATTACAAGGCGAACTCCCAACTCTTGAGCCACGATCGCCCTGCTTGGAGAAGACTCTCCTGAGTTTCTCTGATATACAGTACCTGCTGCATAGGGGATGAGAATATTGTTCCTTTTGTCCTTCTGATCCTCCCTGGTTGAGTTTGATCTTCTTTTCTGTGCATCTTTGCTGATTTGATGAAAGCTCAATTGGCATAACCACATGTTTTAAGAGCATTCTTTATATGTGTGTGTTCTGTCTTTTTCCCTTCTGGTATGGCGTTATTTTTGTGCTGCTCGCGTTCTCAACATTTCTGCCCGTGCGCGCTCAACTCTTTCTCTACACCGTTATATTTGTGCCACAAAACCACCCAATCACAGACTTGGATGCAAAAAAATATGATTGTCTGTTTTGGTCTCCAGTGAGCTCGAAATGACGAAATGCATTATCCCAGAATGCATTTCGTCCAAAACTCAAATGAGGCAGTGGCGGAGGAACACAGAGTGGCAGAGTTTGAAATATTACTCTTTCTGGGTCACAAAATAAACTTCTAAGATATTTTCATGCGAGAATGGTGCTGTGTAAACTTCAAATGTCTGCTCGATTTATCAAGACATCACATATTTACAAATGTGCTCTAATGTTTTCGGAGATGTGAAAGGGGCTGCTATTGTGTGTGTGTATGGATAATAGCAAACATTGAAATAAATTTTTTGCACGCAGCAATGCATTTTGTTCACTCAAATTTAGCTTTTCTTCGCTCAAAATAAATTTCTCCTCAAAATGCAACACTTGCACCTGCTAATTTTTTTTACATGGACTCTATTTTTTTTATACGTGCGGTCAGAGTGGCACAAAAATAATGCCATATTCTGGCTTACAGGGACTGGGCACTGGGCAGAAAACAAGATTGATTAAAAAGCTTGAGTGGAAGACTGTCCCAATTGGTTAAAGACAACCAATTGGTCACCCTAAATTCAATTTGTTGACACTAGTGAAAAACACAATGTACAAAACCAGGTTTATACATAGGATGTAAAGCTGTTTACAGAAATACCATGTGAGATAAAATAATTCATTTTTTCTTTATTAAAATCTCCCAAGGGTGTTTTAACTTTAGTTTTTGTCTCAAAGTAAAAATAAATAAATACAAAGAAAATGAAAATTGTTGAACAGAAACTATAAAAAGACAAACACAATATTGCTGATCAAGGAGAAGAGAGAGCTTGTAAGCAGTTCTTCTGCACCAGCCTTTATAGGTGATGACATTCCTAATTTAGGAATTGCTCCCTAACATTGCATGGTCAGGCCTAAGGTGGGGT
This sequence comes from Mchenga conophoros, assembly GCF_057382185.1. NCBI lineage: Eukaryota > Metazoa > Chordata > Actinopteri > Cichliformes > Cichlidae > Mchenga > Mchenga conophoros. The sequence goes on from NC_140526.1 coordinate 5,094,098, forward strand.
AGGCCAGGACTACAGTACTCCAAGTACTCAAAGTTTGTATCAGGTTACACTTCCTCTTTTTTCACCAAGTGTTTTTTACATGTTGTTTTTGGCGTTTTTAATGAACAAGATTATATTCTCCAACATTAAAACAAACAAGGTCAGAGACTACATATGAAGTTTTTAAAAGTGCTGTAATTAGCTATAGTCAAAATTAGATGCCTACCAACTTTGCATTGTAGTTGCACTATAAAAATATGATAATGAATAATAAAATAATATTTTGAGTTGTATTTTTGAGAACTGCTTTTGGAAAAGCATTCAGTAATTTCTATTGATTGTAGTGCACTGTTTAGATTTACAACTAAATGTAAACATGTGTCTTCATGAATCTCCTTTTTTTATTTGAATGATTCTATAACAGAGTAATACAGTTGTATTGTAGTGATTTTTAAATACTGCAATGAAGCAAATAAATATAACTTTGTGTAGTACTTTGGCGTTGATCAGTGAAGAAATATTTCAGTCATGTAAATTTCATTTTAAATGCTCTTAATAGAACATTATTATAAAACATAAAATAAAAGAGTTGGTCAACATTTTCACATTTCATTCTGACTGAAATATGCTACCAAACAGAAAGAGAATCACAGTGATGCAGAGGTTGTTTTTGTTTTTTCAGTAACAGACAAAATGTAAATTAATACACATTTATACAGGAACGTACGTACACCAGGAAATAACAACCATGACCTTTTTAATAAAATCTAAATAAAAAATGTCAAACCTGCTGAAATGAGTGTGTTTTGCAGAGTGTTTTTACCTCAAAATAAACAAGCACTAAAAAGACAAGAGCCTTTTCCCTTTTTAGCTTACATACATGAAGGATAAATGGCAAACCAGGAGAGCAAACACAAAGGCTCAGAGTATTCAAAGAACTAAATGAACAAAACAATGAAAAAGGCTCATGGCAAGGCAAGGCAAGTTTATTTGTATAGCACAATTCAACAACAAGGTGACAAGGTACTCAATTACTCTACGTTATCGTGTTTTACTTACACTTTTCAGTTATAGTTGCTGACAATAAATAATATTGATTTGAATAATTAATGATTTTAGTACAATATAGTGATGAGTATAGATACCTATTTCACAAATATTTTGATTCAGTTTTAAACAAAAATATTAAGTACATGCAAAGAAGGTATTCTGTGAACCACATACTGAATTTTTTGTCTGAGATAAATGTAAATAAATACCTTAATTTTACACAAACACATACGCTAACATTTCAGACGTTTATTTCAAATTATCAAACTCAAATAATTACTAAAAGGATATTCATAGATTTTATCAAGCTCACCCAACTTATATATAGTGATTATATAAGTTGGATGTACAGTGGGGCAAAAAAGTATTTAGTCAGCCACCGATTGTGCAAGTTCCCCCACTTAAAATGATGACAGAGGTCAGTAATTTGCACCAGAGGTACACTTCAACTGTGAGAGACAGAATGTGAAAAAAAAATCCATGAATCCACATGGTAGGATTTGTAAAGAATTTATTCGTAAATTAGGGTGGAAAATAAGTATTTGGTCAATAACAAAAATACAACTCAATACTTTGTAACATAACCTTTGTTGGCAATAACAGAGGTCAAACGTTTACTATAGGTCTTTACCAGGTTTGCACACACAGTAGCTGGTATTTAAGATAAGATAAGATAAGATAAGATAAGATAACCTTTATTAGTCCCACACTTGGGAAATTTGTTTTGTCACAGCAGGAAGTGGACAGTGCAAAAGTTATGAGGCAAAAATTAGAATACAATAAGAATAAATACAGTACACAACTGTACAGAATAGAATAAAATACTATATACAGTAGAATAAAATAAAATAAATATACAATAAGATAAAAATAGAATACAAATACAAATACTATATACAACTGAGTAAAAATACAACGATGACAGAAAGGATTATTGCACTTAGTATTATTGCACATGTGTGGATGTGTGTGCTTGATCAGTTAAAGTCTTTATTATGGAGTCTGACAGCAGTGGGGAGGAAAGACCTGCGAAATCTCTCCGTCCCACACCGTGGGTGCCGCAGTCTCCCACTGAAGGAGCTGCTCAGTGCTGTCACAGTCTCCTGCATGGGGTGGGAGATGTTGTCCATCAGGGATGACAGCTTAGCTGCCGTTCTCCTGTCACTCACCACCTCCACTGGGTCCAGAGGGCATCCTAGAACAGAGCTGGCCCTTCGGATCACCCTGTTCAGTCTCTTCCTGTCCCCAGCAGAGATGCTGCCGCCCCAGCAGACCACGCCATAAAAGATAGCAGAAGCCACAACAGAGTCATAGAATTTCTTCAGGAGTGGGCCCTCCACTCCAAACGACCTGAGTCTCCGCAGCAGGTACAGCCTGCTCTGCCCTTTCCTGTAGAGGGCGTCTGAGTTATGAGTCCAGTCCAGTCTATTGTTCAGATGAACACCAAGGTACCTGTAGCTGTCCACAGCCTCAATGTCCATACCTTGGATGTTCAGTGGTTGCAGTGGAGAATGCTTGTGCCTGCGGAAGTCTACCACCAGTTCCTTGGTTTTACTGGCGTTGATCTGGAGGTAGTTCAGCTGGCACCAGTCCACAAAGTCTTGGGTCAGACCTCTGTACTCCTTGTCGTCCCCATCAGTGATGAGGCCGACTACTGCAGAGTCATCAGAGAACTTCTGCAGGAAGCACTGGGTGGAATTGTGGGAGAAGTCTGCAGTGTAGATGGTAGATTTTGGCCCATTCCTCCATGCAGATCTTCTCGAGAGCAGTGATGTTTTGGGGCTGTCGCTGAGCAACACGGACTTTCAACTCCCGCCACAGATTTTCTATGGGGTTGAGGTCTGGAGACTGGCTAGGCCACTCCAGGACTTTCAAATGCTTCTTACGGAGCCACTCCTTTGTTGCCCGGGCGGTGTGTTTTGGATCATTGTCATGTTGGAAGACCCAGCCTCGTTTCATCTTCAAAGTTCTCACTGATGGAAGGAGGTTTTGGCTCAAAATCTCACGATACATGGCCCCATTCATTCTGTCCTTAACACGGATCAGTCGTCCTGTCCCCTTGGCAGAAAAACAGCCCCATAGCATGATGTTTCCACCCCCATGCTTCACAGTAGGTATGGTGTTCTTGGGATGCAACTCAGTATTCTTCTTCCTCCAAACACGACGAGTTGAGTTTATACCAAAAAGTTCTACTTTGGTTTCATCTGACCACATGACATTCTCCCAATCCTCTGCTGTATCATCCATGTGCTCTCTGGCAAACTTCAGACGGGCCTGGACACGCACTGGCTTCAGCAGCGGAACACGTCTGGCACTGCGGGATTTGATTCCCTGCCGTTGTAGTGTGTTACTGATGGTGACCTTTGTTACTTTGGTCCCAGCTCTCTGCAGGTCATTCACCAGGTCCCCCCGTGTGGTTCTGGGATCTTTGCTCACCGTTCTCATGATCATTTTGACCCCACGGGATGAGATCCTGCGTGGAGCCCCAGATCGAGGGAGATTATCAGTGGTCTTGTATGTCTTCCATTTTCTGATGATTGCTCCCACAGTTGATTTTTTCACACCAAGCTGCTTGCCTATTGTAGATTCACTCTTCCCAGTCTGGTGCAGGTCTACAATACTTTTCCTGGTGTCCTTCGAAAGCTCTTTGGTCTTGGCCATGGCGGAGTTTGGAGTCTGACTGTTTGAGGCTGTGGACAGGTGTCTTTTATACAGATGATGAGTTCAAACAGGTGCCATTCATACAGGTAACGAGTGGGGGACAGAAAAGCTTCTTACAGAAGACGTTACAGGTCTGTGAGAGCCAGAGATTTTCCTTGTTTGAGGTGACCAAATACTTATTTTCCACCCTAATTTACGAATAAATTCTTTACAAATCCTACCATGTGAATTCATGGATTTTTTTTCACATTCTGTCTCTCACAGTTGAAGTGTACCTCTGGTGCAAATTACTGACCTCTGTCATCATTTTAAGTGGGGGAACTTGCACAATCGGTGGCTGACTAAATACTTTTTTGCCCCACTGTATATATATTTATAGTATATATATATATTTATAGTGATTAAGCCTCTGAATTACTTTTTAGAGTGTGGAGTGTCAGCTTTTATTGAGCACATAATTTGCAATTTGTATATAAAAAATCATCAAAACAGCTTTATTTTATCATTTTAGCTGGTAGAAATGTCCTCCAAGGAGGTACTTTTTACTTTCTTACCTTGAGTACATTTCAGAGCCTGTACATTTTTACCTTTTCCTGAGTAAAGAAGTTAAATTAGTACTTCAACTTTTACTAGAGTATTTTTTAACACTAGTATCTTTACTTGCACTTAAGTACAGAATTTCTGTACCTTTGCCACCACTGCAACATTGCAAGGAAGAAGGGTTAAATCAAGATAGCAAGTTCTTATGCTGCTGCATCACTTTCATACAAATAAAACAAGACAAGAACAGGTTTCCAAAAACAGAACAAGAACGGGTTTCCGTAAACAGATGGTGCAGGGGTGGGTGGCATTTCCTTCTTTCCAGTGGAAAAAATATGTAAATTTACCAAATGTAGGGATTAGTACTAGAAGGAAGATAGGTACACCTGGAAGGCATAACCACAAAATTAACATGATTTTAATGTTGATAAAATGCAGTGTAACTAAAAACAGTGAGTGTTCTTATTTCCTTTAAACACAATAAAGGTATTGTAATCCAACCACGCTTTTTTTGGGGCGATCGTGGTTCAAGAGTTGGGAGTTCGCCTTGTAATCGGAAGGTTGCCGGTTCGAGCCCTGGCTCCAACAGTCTCGGTCATTGTGTCCTTGGGCAAGACAAGTTGCCTACTGGTGGTGGTCAGAGGGCCCGGTGGCGCCAGTGTCCGGCAGCCTCGCCTCTGTCAGTGAGCCCCAGGGTGGCTGTGGCTACAATGTAGCTTGCAATCACCAGTGTGTGAATGGGTGGATGACAGGCTGTGTAAAGCACTTTGGGGTCCTTAGGGACTAGAAAAGCGCTATACAAATACAAGCCATTTTCTGCTGCTGAGTCATTCTCAAACCAGCCAAGAGATATAATCTTTCCAGTGAGTCCTGGATCTGTCCCCGAAGGACATGCCGAAAACACTTGGCTAAGAGGTGTCCAGGAGGCATCCTAATCATATGCCCAAACCACTGCAATGTTAATAAATAAATATATTTTATTTACTCTGTATTATTTTATTCCTTTCCTATTCTGCCATGATGGTTGAGAGTCTGTACACCATAAAATCTATTAATCAAACCCTGTATCTCAGTAATTCAAGTTCTTTCAAATAATTTCTCCTCATTGAAGTGTAGTTAACTGTAGCTTCCTCCTCTGTTGTAAAAGGTCCTAATTGCTTCACACTTTTTAACTTGTGAATATACTTTCACTGCTAAAAGTGTGTCAGTTCAGACAAGGCCTTTATGTAATGGACACGACTCACATTCTATCTGTATTTTTATACCATTTGTGGCTAAATGCTGAAAGGGAAGGTTTACACATAATCTACTTTATTCAATGTAGATTCAAAGCAAACGGTAACAGCAGAAATGCAGTTATTCACTATATGTAATATATTCTTGACCCTCTCACAAAAATCTCAATAATAGTTGATATAATTTTTTCGATGGCATTTCATAAAATCAAGTAAATTGTTTACCACCGCTAAAGTCCCACTGCAATGGCCTCCTTAACAAATACTGCAACTACACAGGCTACAGACTTGGATCCAAGATTTGTAAGTTCCTCTTCACTATTTTTTGTTTCATCTTTTTGTCTTGCCAATATGCTTTGACTCAATGGCATTTATTGTATCTCAACAAAACCTGAAATCACACTCAGAAATAATGGGTGTTACAACGTAACAACCATTATTGGGGTCCCTAAGGACCCCAAAGCGCTTTACACATCCAGTCATCCACCCATTCACACACACATTCACACAAATGTAGTAGCGTACTGGTATGGTAAACTGCATGGAGAATAAACTCCTTACATTCGGTATACCTGTAAGGACAAGTTGCTGAAACATGTAATAATAATGGATTGGATTTATATAGCGTTTTTCAAGGCACCCAAAGTGCTTTACAATGCCACTATTCATTCACTCTCACATTCACACACTGGTGGAGGCAGCTACAGTTGTAGTCACACCTGCCCTGGGGCAGACTGACAGAAGCGAGGCTGCCATATCGTGCCATCGGCCCCTCTGGCCAACACCAGTAGGGTAAAGGACACAACGACCAGGACAGAGAGCCCGGGGATCGAACCGGCAACCTTCCAGTTACAGATGTGCTTCCCAACCCCCTGAGCCACAGTCGCCACCTAAATATCTAAATATATGTAAATATCTCCAAACCAAGTCATTTATCCTGCATCCACTCTTGTGTTGGGAATTCCAGCAGGACGTACAGCTATATAAAATCTATACAGTTTCTGCATAACTAACTGAATAGATTCAAATTTCGTTTAATATTTTAATCATATTAGTCTGTATGTGATATGGAGTTAGTGGCAAAAGAGGAGTGGGAGTACATTTAGCTTTCTATCAGGTTATGCTTCCTCTTTCTGTGTCAGAATGTTATTTACATGCGGTTTTCTCATTCCATGATCCTATTCCAAGCCAGGAAGAATATTTATTTGCTTTTTTCCTGCAGTTACATCAACTCATCTCTTTTCAGATTGTTTTCTTTCTCAGCAACATGCAGAGGTAGGATTGTGATCTTAATCATTTTATTATGTAGTTCTTTTTTTTTGTTGTTAAAGATGAGAAATAATAGTGCTGGTTTTTGTTCTAAACTTCACAGGATGAAGTGGTCAGCAGTCTGGTGGTTGGTGCTTTTTGTTTCTCTGGACATGCTCTCTCAGAATTGTGTTTCAGAAATTGGCACCTGTGCAGCCTGTGCTAAAAAGTGTGGTGAAAACATGAGTAAGTGCGTACATGTTTTTCTTTAACATTTTCTTGACAGTTATATTAAGAATAAAAATTGCCATACCTTTTTATCATAATACAGGTTGCTATAAATACCTTGAATCCAGTAACGATGTATGGCAAATAGAGACACACCATCAGGATTTCCATAAAGCTGTATTGCCACAGTTTGACAATGACAATATTCCTGTGGGTGTTCTGTGGTGTATGATACTGGGATGTAGTAGAGGCATCTGCGGTGCAGCTGTTTATAGTTCTTGCTCCAGTGCATGTGGATTCTCAATCAGATCGAGGTCTTAGGATTTTGGTTTCAGATCAACATTTTGAGGTCTTTTTTGGGTTCTTCAAGTTGTTATTCAGTAGTTTGGGGATTTGATGTGTTTTTCTGTCTTTAATCTAATAAACTTTAGAAAGCAGAGGTAACCAAACTGTTTAAGAGTAAAGTGAGATCTTTAACTTAATGTGTTGCTTAGTTATTCCTTGTATGTGAGGAGAGGGATTGTATTAAACAAGGAGCCAATAAACAGAAGGATATATGGGAGAAATATGGTCTTTCTTTCTAGTCCCTGTCAGTACTCTCACCGCAGCCTTATGGCTCAACTGAAGGTGTTACATACTGATGGAAGGTGATGTTCGTCCAGGTGCACATTGGGGTGTATCACTCTAAAACATAGCAGTTCTGTGTCACTGCCGGCTTCTATTACTGCCCTGCATTACTTTTGTAAGGCATTACTTGTAATGAACCTTTGGTAATCAGTTTTTGGTAAGCAGGATAACTAATAGACAATAAAATAAAAAGTTCATAACATAAGATATGTAGCCTGGTCTCTACCAAAACATTTATAATAACATTTACTGAATCCAGTGAATTTCTGTGAATATATTTCATATGGAACAACACGGTTAAAAAGTCAAACGTAGGAATAACGTCATTTAGTTAGCACACCCACGTTACTCATCACAACTAATGTGCATTATCTTTGTTATTTGGTCACATTTATACCTTATAAACAGCAATTACACTCCACACATGTTAGTTTAAAGAAGTATCAACCTTAGTGCTGCACTATGATGTCAAATTATTGTCACAACAACAAAAGCAAGGTGATGTGTGGGGGCACAACCACATTAAAACAGCTTCACCAATAATTCTGAAAACCGTTTTTAACGTTTCAAATACTCAGGCTGCCACAAAGGTATTTCAGGAAGGTTCGGGGAGATTTTAATGTTAATGTGCTTCAGCATTTGTTCGTGGCGTTCCAAGATTGCTTCCGGGGTGAGGACGGGCTGCGGGGGGTGTTGAGTCCGCTGAGTCCGTGCTGGCTGGATCGTTATTGTGTTATTGTTCAACAGGGAGGACTCAAGTGCGGGACTCCAAAATCAGCTGTACAGAATAATTTATTTACAGAATCCACCTTGTGTCTTTACAGGCAGTGCAAGGCAGTGCTATATACAATTAAGTCAGGGACGGGGCTCAAGGGAAATCCAAGGGGTTAGTCACGTGGTGTCCAGGGGTCCAGGTTTTAGATCTCACCCTGAGTAGGCACACCTGAATCACATGATTAGTTCATTACCAGGCCTCTGGAGAACTTCAAGACATGTTGAGAAGGTAATTTATCCATTTAAATCAGCTGTGATGGATCAAGGACTCATCTAAAACCTGCAGGGACACCGGCCCTCATGGACTGGGATTGGGGACCCCTGAGTTACACAGTTCACTTTCAAACACTTGACTTAGCTTAGCTGTAGACTTCACTTTCATTAACGCGTGGCAGACAACAATCCAGCGAAGAACAGCAGTCACCTCCTGGCTTAAATGCATGCCACCCTGATTAGGCTCAGGTGTTTCCTCTCACCGAGAGCGTGGGCCGAGGGCGTGAACCTACAAAGAGTTCCGCCCCGGCGATAGAGAAGAGGTGAGAGAGAGAGAGTGGACGTTTGGAAAGAAAGATAGAAAAAACCTCTGATCAGCTGGACGCTGATTCCCCTGGCCGTGACAGGTATTAATGGGTAAGAAAATAAAGTAATAAAGTTACATATTATAATTTTAAATGTTTAATTGATCAGAGAAATCCAAAGACAAAAAACGTTAGACCCTACTACTAAACTCATACAGAGGCCCAAGGGATCGTGGGAATCATAGAATCATGATGTCATTTTTCTGAAGAACTGATTGTTCACTAAGTGGTGATTTGAACCTTTTGAAAATCTAGAACATGTAGCGATGACACATGTAGAAAATTGTGTATGATCCTAAATTTTTTTCGTAAATTAAAAGCTTTCAATATCTTCTCTCTGATATTTTTTGCAAATCACTTTTTTATATAATCTGTGGCATAAAATGATGGTAGAATAAACAATTTTTTTTGTGAACTGAATCTTTAATACCATTGAATATGTGGTACCTTTAATTGACCTTTTAAGCTTAGTATGATATGTTTTCTTTATTCCTTTAACAGCTAGCTGCTGTTTTCAGAATGTGTGGAACCCTGTGCAAAATGGCACCAAAGAAGACCCCATTAAGTAAATGTTTACATTTTTTGGTCATATTTATGCTTGTCTGAATATTTCTGTTTCTGTTTGTTTATGACTGATTTCTTAGTCTTTGATCAAGCATGTATATCAGAGCCAAACGTAAAGAATTAGCTGAGAATTAAGATTAAAATCACGTTCAAGATACGTATTCTGTGATGCGTAAATACTCAAAAGATGCAAATACAAAGGATTCATGTTAATATTTTCTTCTTTATCTCCCCCTCTCCCTACAAGAACATTGGAAATCCTAGAAAATATTCTTGAGCAAACAAAAGTGGAAGGGGCCATATCAATGCATTTCCCTGATTTAGTTGTTCTCCTGTTCAAACCCAATCGTACCTCTGACAACCTTGAAATTTTCGCCAGTGACAGTGAGGTATGAAAGAAAAAAGAATACATAATACACATAATAAAATATAATGATTTTGACATAATACATAATATGTTGATCCATGATTTTGTATTAAGCCCAATTAACATTGTTCTTGTGCAGCTCTAATGCCTTTGTTGTGCAGAATAATTTTTAGCAAAAATCTTCACATCATCGTATCACAGATACATTGCCATGAAATTTTGTTAGAATGAATTTAATAATTTTTAATAAATAATAATTATAAAATAATAATAATTTAATAAATGTTCGGATAATCCACCTTTTCCTCTAGCATGACTGTCAGGTCACTGTTTGTCATGTAAACACAACCTAAAAATCGATCTCATCACTCTCAGCTGAAGTATTCACATGCAATGCTTCTCTATCTTTCAATAATATAGGCAGGATTGACGCCAGTCGCCAACAGGAGAGTACACGTTCGACTACCAAGAGAAGTTGGAGGAGGGGGGAACAAGATTATCTTTTCCATGCTTAAGTTTGCTGAAACAGCCAGCGTGAGAGACTATACTTTGTTATGTATTATAAAAAAGACATGAGCAAATAGTCCTACCCATGTATACTTACTATGTAAATTTAAACTCCCACTTACTTTGGTTTGGCCAGTAAGATTTTTTAGCAAAAATATAATGTTAATATTAACTTACATTAGCGTTTTTGGTATTGCCTTACTTGGTTTTTGAACATGATTAGTTTTAAAACTGGAATTATCTTTTAATGTGGTTTAGTTTATAGCTCATGTTTGCAGTTCTCCTATACATCCAAATACACTGATTAGGGGGGAAAAAACTCCACCATATAGCACCTTTACTTTCTTTTAACCACATGAGAACAAACCACATCAAATTGAATGAATAAAAGTCAATTTATTAAAAAATTCTGAATATTGGATCAGCACTTTTGTTGCAATTTTTTTATTTAACTTTAGCAAGCTAATAAATCTACTAAAAGACAACTTATCAAACTACATAGACACGACTTGCAGGTTTAGTACAATGAGTTTATTTACAATTAATGTTGCACAAAAAACAGAATATGTCCACAAACACAGACAGACTGATAGAGAAAAGAGGGGAGAAATGGTAGACAGCAAAGCAAGTAAAGAAAAACTTTCTACAAGCCAACTTGATGAACTTGTGTTGTATTGCAGAGCATGGTTGGAACCTTCCATGAAGTTTATGATCAACGACTGGTTGGCCTAAGTGTGCAGGGCAAGAAAATATCAGGACTACAAGAGCGCTTCAACATCACCATGAATTTCACCACAACAATAAATGTAACTCCTGATGTAATTCAATATTTTACTCCAGTCTTACTTTCTATACCTTTATATCATTGTTAAAACAACATATCAGGTTTATTAGTTGTTAAAACACATGTATGTATGCTGTATTGCATAAGATGTAAAATGATCGCCATCTCACAATGCTGTGATTGCAGCTATTCCCCAAAGCTGTATGAATGGTGCTCATGGCCACTGATCAGTGGATACTGATCAATGGTCATCGCAATTTGCATATTAGTGATCAAGAAACAAACCTCACAGCCCGTTTTTGGTCAGCGGTGCTGGTTTTTTCCTTATGAGAATGTTCTCTTCGTAACGTTCGGGAAACCTTCTTCAATCTGGGCTGAAGAAGTCACTTTGATGAATGATGAAACGTTTGTACCACTGAAAATGTTACATTCAGATGAACAGAAGCAATTTTTGGGGGGATATAAATGTTAGAAAAAAGATATGCACTCACCAACGACTTCAGTAAGGACACCTTACAAGTGGACCCTGGTTTTTCATTAGAACTGCATTAAATAGAGACTGAATGAAGTTTTTATTCCCATCTACTAATATTGTTTTATTATTACATTATCATAGCACAAGGTTCAGTTGGGTTTCCATAAACACAGGTGGTAGAAACATATTCTCCAAAGAGCTACTGTTCACTTTCTTACTTTAAGTACTTTTCTTGACCATGCCTAAATGAACGCATGAACAGACACGCATATATAAACACACAATATTTTTTGTGCCATAGGAAACCCAAGAGCCATCCTGCCAGTTTTTAAATTTCACAGCAAAGAGTAAGTAACCAAGCGTCACTATTCAATAGTAATCTATAATACATTGTTTGTGTTTGTATTTCTCAATTGTGGTTTCACTCAGCATCAGGAATTTGTGGTGATGTCATTCAGCTATCACAGCAACTCATGCATAATGGTCCTGTTTGTTTGACTTACCAGATTTCAGTAAGGAGGGCTGCCTTACCCTGTGGACACGTGGTCAGGGTAATGTTACCTGTTCCTGTGACCACTTCACATACTTTGCTGTGATCATGGTAGAATTTACCTTTTTCATGATAAAAAGGGGCTTTAAAACCATTTATCCATGCTACATCTCTAACTGTAACAATGTGTATGTATTCTCCTCAGGTATGTACTTCCATCTCACTTAAAGACCAGAAGATTTTATCATACATTACTATAACTGGCTGTAGTCTTTCACTTTGTGCCCTGGTCATTGCTGTATTGCTCTTCATCACAAATAGGTATTATTCCCACCTTCATCATCCCCCCTTTCACATCTTCAATATGTGGAATCAGTATCAGTATCTTTAGTTTCTGCTCCCCTTTCCTTTTACCTTTTTGCTGGTCTTCTTCTTTTCATTAATTTAAAAAGGAATGCAGTCATCCTCTCTTACATTCCTTCTCTTTTCTTTTTTATTTCATTTCTCTCATCAAGTATTTTTTTTATTCTTCCACTTAATTTCCCTACAAACATGATATGACCATTAACTTTACACAAAAGTTATCACTTACCACAGATACCTTCTCCCCTCTCTGACAGAAAACTCAGAGAAGATATCTCTATGAAGGTCCACATTAACCTTGTAATTGCTCTGATTCTCCTCAATCTGCACTTCCTGCCCAGTCACATGGTGGCAGCAGAGTCCACCACATGGCTTTGTTTTTACATGGCTCTTGCCCTTCACTACTCCCTGCTGGCTGCTTTCAGCTGGATGGCCTTGGAGGGATTCCACCTCTACCTTCTCTTTGTAAAAGTTTTTGACACCTATGTCAGCAGATACCTGCTCAAAGTCTGTGTGGTGGGATGGGGTAAGTGGAGCACTTTAAACAGGAAGTTGTCTTCACCAGTCTGCAAACCTTTGTCTGACTGATCAGTTTGTGTGTTTCAGGTGTTCCTGCAGTCATTGTGTCATTGGTGGTGATCATAGACAGAGAGTTTTATGGCTACATCTCTATCTCCCCTGAAACTGCAGTGTAAGAAACAAATTTGCATGCATGTAAAATCTAACCTTACTTCACATTTATAAGGTGATTTGCATGTGCATCAAAATTTCTATGTATTTGCATGTCAGGGAGGAAAATGTGTCTAATTTGTTTAAAATACACTGCATGTCCTACATTTCTGTTACAGAATGCTTTTCTGGCTTTTCAGTGTGAGACATTAAATTATCATCTGTTTCTGTTCATTCTCTTTAGATGCTTTATAAACAATCAAATGGTGAAAATGGTGACTACAACGGGACTGTTCCCCTTTGTGTTTCTCTTTAACATGTTAATGTTTGCAGTGACAGTCAAACGTGTTTTCTCTGTTGGACAAAAAAAAAAGGTAAATTTGTCAAAAAAATCTTTAAATTACTTCATTTCTAAATCCTCCATGTCAGCCTGTCCCTTGGAAACCCCAGACCAACTGGTCTTGCCAACATTATTCCTCATTTTTCAATTTAAAATGGATCTGCCCGGGACCTCCTCCAGGTGGGACATGCCTGGAACACCCAGGAGGCATCCTGTCAGATTCCCCTATCACCATAACTGGCTCCTTTCCATGTGGAGGAGTAGCAGCTTTACACTGAGCCCCTCCCAAATGGCTAAGCTCCTCACCCTATGTCTAAGGGAGAGACCAGCCACCCTGAGAAAAAACTTAGAAAGCTCATTTCTGCCATTTGAATCTGTGATCTCTTTCAGTCACTACCCAGAGCTCATGACCGTAGGCGAGGGAAAGGATGTAGTTCGACCAGTAAACTGAGTGCTTTTCTTTTACGCTCAGCTCTCTTTTTACAATGACGAGCCGGTACAGCGCCCGCATCACTACTGCTGCAGCACTAATCCATCTGTCGACTGTCCCACAATTCTCAATTGAAAACAAGAACTCGAAATATAATATAACTTCTTTACTTCACTAATTATCTCATCTGTAACCCAGGGTGGGCACTCCAGGTTGAGGGGCATGGCCTCAGACTTGGAGCTACTGATTCTCATTCCTACTGCTTCACACTTGGTTATGAACCACTCCAGTGCAAGCTAGAGGCCACCACCCGATAAAGCCAACAGAACCATATTATCTGTGAAAAGCACAGATGAAATTCTGAGATCACCCATGTGAAAGCCTTCCAGCACTTGGCTATGCCTGTCCATAGAAATTATGAACAAAATTGGTGCTAAAATGACAGCCCTGGGTCCAACGCGGACCGGGAACAATTCTGACCTATTCCTGCCATTGTGAACCAAGTTATTGGAATGGTTGTCTAATTTTAAATATTCTGAAGAAAGTTATTTACTGGTAATATTTTAAAATGTGTTTTTAAAGCTTAAAACATTTCTATTAAAATCAGACTCTATAAATGAACAAGTGCATCTGGAGAACACAAGCAATTTTGAAAACATTTTGTGGTCATCTGTGTTTTTTTTAACCTGCTGTGTCATGTTTCATTCTGGTAAATCAGCTTGGGCAGATTATCCATACCAAAGTCATCAAAAGTATTTGTCGCTTGTTGGGAGTCTGCGCACTGCTTGGCCTTACCTGGGGCCTGGCTTTCTTCTCATTTGGACAGCTGACCACTCCTAGCCTCTACCTCTTCTGCATCCTGAACTCATTGCAAGGTCTGTACAGTCTACTGCTATGTGTGTTTCTGTCAAAGGGAATAATGAGGATTAGCTTATTGATTCCCACCCAGTATCCAGTAAGGGTCCTGGCTAGACCACCCATATTGAAAACCAAGCCCTGGAATGGCGCAGCTACATCTGCAGCCTGTCTGCAACTCGGACACAAAAACATTTAATTCTTCCCGTCTCACCACCATGGGAAGCAGAGCTTTTAGCTGCTATGCTCCCAGACTGTGTTCTATTTTATTGTAAAGTGTCCTTGGGTGTCTTGAAAGGCGCTTCCAAGTAAAATGTATTATTAGTAGTAGTATTATTATCAGTGTTATTATTGCATGTTGTTCTGTGTATGATTGTGTATGTGATGAATAAAGCTTGTTTGTTTGAAACTGAACAAAATTTTCCAACAAGGCCACTTGTTAAAGTGCACATGCTATCCATTTCATAGACATTACTTCGAAATACATTATTGTATGCAGTAGATTTTGACTTTTCGTGTGTATAAATGAACAGTAACCTAACACAGTTGACTTATCAGTTTATTTGAATTAATTGCACACTCCTCACACTTCCTGGACTCACTCTGATCCTTTGCCTAACACACTCTTCTTTGTGCCACACAGGTTTCTTCATCTTCCTGTGGTTTGTGATGTCAGTGAGAAAGTCCCAAAACTCTGCTAAACAGACGAGCATTGAAACACGTAGTAAAAGCAACTAGATTAAAGACAACTGGAAAAATACCAAAAGGTGTGCTGGTGAAATGTGCAACATAATGCTGAAATCTGACAGTAACGATTTTGTTTTACTTCTGGATTTTATATGCCCGGCAATTTACCATAACTGGCAGGAGCTGATTCTAAATGATGAAAATAAATGTAATAGTATGAAGATTTTGACAGTTCTGCTGCTTTATTTGAAATTTTCTTGTTTATATAAATCTTTGTGGAAAAGGGGTTATCATTCCAAAATAAAGCTTAAATAGGATGACAACATCCTATTTAAGCTTTTGAGAGTAAAAGTTGCCATACTGAAGAGAATCTAGAATGACTAGATTCCATGTCCGACTGGATTGTCAAGAGGACAATCATCGATTATTGATATTTTTCCCTTGAAGTCACCTGTCCTCTTTTTTTTCGATTGCACACAGAGCAGATCTTGCTTTTAAATGCAGTTCACCCTCCACTGGTTTAGTGCTTTGAGACATTTTGATATAGTTATGTTGATTACACCATTGTGAATTTACGGCATGTTTCCTTATAATCCAGCTTTGAGATTATTAGAAATTGTGTTAGTTATTTTATGTTTTGAACTTTTCTGTGCCAGTTTGTACATCTGAACATGCTCAATGCATTGCTAACTTATAAAAGCTACAGTGTCAGTGTGAATAATAAAAAAAATGATATTTTTTTTGCTTTGCTTGTTTGTTGTATTTCATAATATTTCTATTAACAGACCTAGTTTAGAAAAGACTGATGTCAGACTCCAAACTCCACTGAAAATAGTTTTTAGAACTGCAGTCATATTATTGCCCCCATAAAGAACATTTGCCTAAAACAAATACCTCCCAAAGA
This sequence comes from Mchenga conophoros, assembly GCF_057382185.1. NCBI lineage: Eukaryota > Metazoa > Chordata > Actinopteri > Cichliformes > Cichlidae > Mchenga > Mchenga conophoros. Next base: position 5,110,453 of record NC_140526.1, read on the forward strand.
CCACACAGAAGCGCCTCTTAAACATTAAACACATAGTCACTCAGGCAGATTACTGGTGACTGTCTGGTCCATCGTGCTCACCTCAGAGATGTTGACTGAATGTTAAGGTAAGTCTTTCTTTATTTTCTCATTATTTATTTCTTTGTGTGCTTTGTATCAAATGCAAAAAAGACATACATTCAAAAGTGAATTTTAGCTAGAAAAAATGCTTAACATCTTTATTAGTTTTGTAATGTATTTCGGCAAACACTTGCTAACTACTAGTCAAGCATTACTAAATCTTGAAAGACTGCAATGCAAACCAGGAATGGAGAAGACTGACCCTTGGACAGTAGCTAAAATCTTTCAAAAGCTGCAACTTTTACTATGAAGGCAAATGGTCCCAATTTCTAGTTTGTGTTGCACTTTTCACAGCATCACTATAGCTGGTCTTGAGGGAAAAAAATAGATCATTGACATTTGGCTACACCTGTATGACTGAGGCTTTAGCAATTATTTTCCCAGTGATTGGCATCAACCTTCAGAAATTACTTGCAAAGGGTCAGAAAATGCTCAAAATGGTCAATGGATACTTAAAATGAGAGAGAACTTGAGGGTAGGTAAACATTTGTATGTTTTTTAAAGGACTTGAAGACAGTCAGACAAGTGCATTATTGTTATCAGTACATGCTTTCCAATATGCATATTCGAGCTTACTTCCTACTACCTTCCTCATATGTGAATGTTTATTGACATGGATTTTAAATAAAGCCGATTGAAACTCTCTGAAACACATTCATTTTGTTTTATATTTTGTTTTAAATTTATTCCACATATTCACAGGATAAATAATGTTGACCGTACTTCTTTTGCTACTGCTGCACGAATCACTGGCTGACCAAGGTATGAATGTCTGTTTTGTTTGCTCACTCATAGGAATTTATATTTATTTATTATTTATTTATGTATCTATTTATTTATCTAACATTTTTGTGCAGTCTTCAAAAAATAACACAAATACAAATTGGATTTAAAATTCTGGTTCTCACCACTTATTTCTGTGGAATATTTTTTTTAATTTACCTCATATTTTATATTTTCTTCCATTTTTTCTGCCTTGTCGTGTATAAGACCTCATGTTTACATGAAGCTGTTATACCAACCACAAAGATAATTTGTAACACACGATTCAGAAAAATTCTATTATTTTATAATCTTACAATATATAGCACCTTGTGGCGACTGTTGCTGTGATGCTGTACTACTTGTTCCTATGTAAAACATTAAAGTTCTAGGAGATTTAGAGGGAGCAAGAACTGCAATCAAGCTCTATTTACAGTTTTTGCTATAACTTGCCTGGAAATTTGTTCTAACTGGCAACAGTTTTTTCACATCTCTGTGGAGGAATTTTGGCCCTTTTTCTTTGCAGAACTGATGAGTAAATTGGAGCGGGAGATTGAGAGACAGATTGGGGCTGCAGCTGCAATGATGTGGATGCTGTATCAATCTGTTGTGGTAAAAGGAGAACTGAGCATAAAAGCGATACTCTTATTTACCAATCAATCTATGTGCCTCCTCTCACATATGGTCACATTAGGTGTGACCAGCCGCTCACCAGCCTCTGTTGGCCTCACCAGCTGTTGTTTATCCGGGGCCTTGAAGTGGAGAGGGTGAGCAGCTTTAGGTACCTGAGCGTCTACATCTTTGAGGACCTCACCTGGACCTGGAAAATTTGGTATGTCGGCCAAGATCCTCAGCAGGTTCTGCAGCTGCATTGTGGAGAGCACACTGACAAGCTGCATCACTGCATGGTACAGCAGCACTACTGCCATGGACCGCAAACACCTGCAGAGAGTGATAACAACTGCTTGGAAGATCACTGCTGTCACTGCAGAGCACTTACCATCGCAGAGCCCAGAGGAGAGCTGCCTCCATCCCCAAAGACCCCCCACACCCCCAACACGGGCTGTTCACACTTCTGCCATTGGCATGGAGGTTCAGAAGTCTGATATCCAGAACATCTATACTCAACAACTCTTTCTTCCCCATCGCCATCAGACTCTTGAACAGCTGACCTATTTTTGACCAGTAATAATAATGTTTTGCACATCAGGCTGCATATTAAGCTATAGCTCTTTTGCACACATCTCTGTTTCACACTTCAATATTTTGTCTCCTTTTCTGTACTTTTGTACTATTTGTATTTTATCTGTTCTATTTCTGTTGTCTATATTAACCGGCATCTGAGGGTGGACAGCAAAGAAAAAAATTCATTGCACAGAGAAATGCCCTTTCCCCCCCTTTGGACACGTGACAATAAACACTTTGAATCTTGAAAAATGAAAAAAACTGTGAAATCAGGGAGGGGGCTTAAACTTTTTCACAGCACTATATGTGTACTACTTGGTCTCTCTGGAATAGTTGCTCTTAACTTAACCCTGACTGAATATGTGTAAGTTTATGTGAGTTACATCTTTTTTTTGTCTTCTGTGTCTGTGCACAGTGTGCCTCACCATTTCTACTTACACCACTGAAATTAATGGAACTAATGCAAACATCACTGAACATCAAAGTACGGTGGACTGTCAGATGCACTGTCAGACTTCCTGCGTCTTTCTATGCATCCCTGGAGAAAAGGCATGGTTCAATGGTACGTCTTACTGCTTGGATGTTAAGCCTGAAACAACACCTGAAAATGGAACAATTTATCAACTGGGAAAATGTAAGTGTGCTGAAATCTAGTCTGATTAGGATAGAAATTGTTCTGCCGAACTGCTGATTCACAGCCATTCCCACTTGTCCTCTCTTTTTCTTAATCTCTTTCGTGTCTCTTTTCCAGATCACACTTGCTACCTGTACCCATGCCTGAACAGTTCCATCTTGCGACTGATTGATTCACTGGATTATAAACAGAAAAACTTGATAACACTCTTCAACATAAGAAACTCGTGTTTGAACCTCTTCAATAATAATCAAAAACTCAAGTGGACCTTTATAAAGTAAGTAGGAGTCCTGCAGCAGGCACTCCTGCACATGCTGTTGAGTAGGCACATGTATTTGTCTTTTTTTCCTTTGTTCTATTTTTTCCCTTTAGTACTGTTAATCTTTAGCCCTGTGACCAAAATTGCTCACAGGATGGTTGATCCATCAATTTGGGTCAGACTGAGACATCTTAATGACAGTCAGGTCACCTTGGCACAAATTTTCGTGCCTTCACGTCACACTAGCATTTGTGGTTGCCAAATGCTAGTTCATTTAATGCAAATGTATAAATCTGATTGCAGAAGATGTTCTTTCATTTGCAAACATGTGGATTTTATTTCTGCAGTGAAGAAAGAAAGGCCATCCATACCCTCATAAATAACACCCAGACTGAGGCTGCATTGTCCAGTACCTACAACCAGCAGTACTTGTCTCTGAATGTGATCAACATCAGCAAGGCCCCAGTGAATTCCATAGTGGAAATAGAAGCTCCCCAGGTACACAAGCCAGATGTTGATGAAAAACACAAGGGAATAATATGGACTCAGATAGCATGACAGTGGTTGTTTAAAAGTATTGTCTTTGATCTAGTTACTTATACTGTATGCTTGATTAAAACTACCCTTAAATTGTTCTGCAGAAGGATATAAATGGACTTTTTTTCCCCATCCACTGTTAGCTGCACCCTCAGAACCATTCATTCATCCCTAAGATTTGGCTGCCTGTCGATGCTCTAAAGACCATCCCAGAGGAGAAGAGGATTATTGGCTTGGTCAGCTTCATGTATCACGACCATTTCCAAGTATATCCTAAATCTTTTATACTATTTCAATATGTTTTGATGAACTTTTTTATATTCTCAGTCATGAGCATTATCCCCATTTAAAACAAATTATGTACATAAAACATTTGTATTTATACCATATAATAATGGTCTTTATTTCCTCTCTTACTGTACATTCCTTTGTTAGTTTGATCAGGAAAAGATTTTATCAGTGGTTCTCAGAATAGAGGTGCTGGGGGAAGAGCGCCTCAGAAATCTGGCTTCTCCAATCAAGATGACCTTTAGAGTTAAAACAGACAAAGGTCAACTGGATGTAAGTCTGTTTGTACGGAAATGTTTATTCTTTTAGTTATTGAAAATTTGTAATCGGATTATGGTTCCACGGTGTAATGGTTTACATATTTGTCCAACATGTCAAAAGTCCCTTTGATGCTGTGGCAGTAAAGGCATCTAGCATAACAGTCTGTCAGATCAAACATGCAGTTCCTCCTTGTGATTAAGGGAGCAACTGAGATCACTGTGTCTGATAATCTCGGTGTCTGTTGCCTAATCATACACTGAACCACTAAATTGTGCAACACTAAATGTTCTGGCTCATAAAAAGGGGAAAAAAGATGTGACTTGATTTCATCATCATCATAAGTTTTATAGAACTTTTCTTTTACTAGTTTTATTCTGTTTAAGAAGCTTAATTGACTTTGCATTATTAACATTTTTCTAATTTTACAGAATGACTCACAGTTAGTCTGTCACTATTTTGATGAATTTGATGAAAATGGTAAGTATATATCAGTTTTATTGGTTACTTCAAGATGAACACCAAAGTAATGAGATTGGACACATTAATATTTTTTTACCTAATTATTTGTTAACTGACAATTTGGGGAATCTTTAACTACTGGCTTGATTTATTTACGCTATATTGGCTTTATAAACATGGTGTTTTAAAACTCCTGTAGTTTGGTGTAAGTAAATGGATCTTTGTACGTGAATTAGGACATGTAGTGTAATAGACACAGTGCAACATTGCTGCAGAGACAAGCATAACTGTATTTTGATGCAGTCGTTGTAACCTCTAATCTAATCTTTTGTTGAGAGCTTCCTGTTTTATTTCTGCATGTTCTTCCTGGGGAGGGGGGTGTTTCTATTCAGTACTCTAACCTCTTTGTACACTCATTTCTACTACACTCATTTCTACTACAAACACACCGTTCTGCCCTGCTTCATAGATTGAAACTCGCCCAAAATGCCGCGGCTCGCCTTCTAACTGGTACTGGTAGGCTTGAGTTTATCACCCCAATTCTCTCTGGCTTCCACTGGCTTCCAATTAAATACCGCATTGATTTCAAAATCCTACTGCTCACCTCTAAAGCCGTAAATGATATCGCACCTAGCTACTTTATTGATCTCCTCAGTGTGTATATTCCCAGTAGAACACTGAGATCATCTGACCAATTTCTCTTGGTGCATCCTAGGTCACAGCTGAAAACCAGAGGTGACCGTGCCTTCGCTTCAGTCGCACCTAACCTCTGGAACAACCTCCCTCATGCTATTCGCTCGTCTGACTAAAGCCAGACCTTCAAGTCTCGATTGAAAACCCACCTTTTTAGTTTAGCCTTCCCGGCTTCCTAGAGCATGCCTTTTAAGTGTACTTTCTTGCCCTCCCATTTTCCTCTTTTGCTTATATTGTTTTATCAATTTTATCTTTAAGTCTTACTTGCTTATCTGCGTACTTGTATGCTTGGTTAATCAATGCCTCCCACCTGCTAGCTTATCTGCTTTTGTATTTTGCTACTGTTTTATTGGATTTTGTGAAGCACTTTGGTGTATCTCTGGTTTTAAATGTACTATACAAAAGTTGTATTGTATTGTATTTCGTCTCTAGATGTGGATGTGTGGATCCACATCTGTGGATGTGCATCCTCAGTTAGGCCTGTGATGGACTGGCGGCCTGCCCCACATTCTATCTCTTGCCTTTTAAAAATTTTGCATATGCTTAAGTGAAGTTAAGAAAGCAGTAATGAAAAGGCACGGATGTATAGATTACTGCACTTAAAATAGGAAACTGTTCAAGTACAAAGAACGAAGTTTTACTTATTTTTTAGGCTCACCCTGGAAAACTGATGGATGTGAGACTCAAAGCTTCAACCAATCAGATGAACAGGACATTGCGTGCTATTGTGACCATACTACACCGTTTGCTGTTCTTCTGGTAAGTTGTTCCTGATGAACTTCTTGTTTTTAGCCGCTTTCAGTTTTAAGATATAAGAAAAATAAATCTAATTATAGAGATCTTTATTCAATATGGGTTCCAGAGGTTAGGTGCGACTGAAAATCCCCTATTTCCTAATTTTCTCACTTGTTTTTAGATATTGGTAAAAGTAAATATGTAAACTACAGACAATTTTCATCACTTTTGCAGATAAGAGGTCAAATTGCAGCAGTCCACTGGAAAATATTGTCATACATCAGTTACATAGGCTGCGGTCTGTCAGCTTTCTTTACTGCTTTGTCTCTTTTGATGTATGCTTTCAGTCGGTATGTATCATAAAATTAGCATGCATAATAATGTGCTTGTCTGTGGACTTCACATATCTGATTGTTTTTTTATTTGTCTCCTCTTCAGTAACCACAAACTGGACTACTCACTATCTATTCACGTATCCCTGAGTGGGGCCTTGTTTCTGCTCAATTCATCCTTCCTGCTGACTGAGTGGGGAGCTACACTGGACCTAGAGGGCGTGTGTGTGTTTGTTGCAGCATTCATGCATTACTCCTTGCTCTGCAGTTTCACCTGGATGGCCATAGAGGGACTTCACCTCTATCTAATGCTGATCAAGGTGTTTAACACCTACTACAAACACTACCTACTGAAACTTTCACTTGCGGGTTGGGGTGAGTATTGCAAAATTTTCAACGGTATTTACTACATGAGAAAAGAGGAAAGGGTTTATGAGGAAACTTGCACTGAACCAGAGATCATGTAGACAATGGCTGCAATCACTATTGAATGTGAAAGTATGGGTAGCTACTAGGGCTGGGTGATATATCAAGTTTTTAAATATATCGATATATTTTTATAAGAGATATTTGATGTGACAATATTGTTTATATCGATATAGTCTATGCTATGTTATAATTATACTTGTGGAGCTGCAAGTTTACCTCTCTTTCTCCCACTTTTGCCTACGCTACGTTACTCTGACTCCCCTCTCTACTTCACTGAATTCACTAGCTGGGCCCACGTCCTCATATTAGGTTTGACAAAGTACTGGTAGGTAAAAGTGAATGCTTTGACACGAATTGAGCTGCGGTTTGGGGAAGGCCTCGAAGGGGACTGGCGATGGCTCCCAGGCCTGGCCGATCCCCATGCACTAAATAGAAATGAGGAAGTTAAAGAATTGAGAACAAGGAGGGAGGGAGGGAGGGAGGGAGGGTGAGGCACGTAAACAACGATCAACTGCTTGCAAGAAAACCATTAATCAGCATATGAACATTAACTGATGCTACTGAAGTGAAGCAGAGCAAAGTTACAGAGGTTTTATTAGAGAGCGAAGCAAGTGAATAATGCAGAAAACAGAGTGTTTTAGACGGGAAACAATTCCTGAGAGAGAGAGAGAGCTCTGCACTAAGCATGATTTTATCATGGTGGAAGCAAAACAGCAAAAGTCAGAGGGAATTCATGACGATGTTTATGTGAAGCGAAATGTGAAGCGATCTTCTTTTGCTGCTGGTTCAGTCAATATTGTTTGGAGAGAGATAAAAACCTGCAGCATCAGAATCGAGCGCAAAAAGGACGTAAACACAAAGCTTTCGGCTTTCAGCCCCGACGGCGTGTCCATGCCCGTGCTGTCAGGTGAGAAAGGCGAGAGGGAGAAGAGACATCCTCCTGGGGGATGTAACACCTCTGAGTCAATTGTGAAGTTTGAGCAGAAGCTGAATAACGCGACTGAAAAAAATCGCACAGTGTATGCCAGCTTAAAGAATATCAATACCAGCCCTAGTAGCCACCCCTTTTGAGATTTCCTTCTACATTCACTGTATGATTAATGAACACTGTTAAAATTGAACAACATCTCTTAGAAATATGTCTGACTTCTTCAGACTCACTTGACTGCCAGATTTCCCTAAACTTATGAATGAAGTCTTTCATATGCTGGGTGCCTCTTTGATAGTAAATAACTTGGTGTTAAACTGTGTCTGTGTCTTATTGTGTGCTTCTTAGGTATTCCTGCTGTAATTGTGGCAGTCTCTGTAGGAGTGATGGATTGCAAACAGTTTTATGGAGTTAAACAGATGACCATGGCTGACACCAACCAAACTAGTTCGATGTAAGTAAACCTGCTTTTGGCAAGACTATAAACTAGCACTATGCGCCTTTAGCAATAGGAATCCAAAACCATGACTGAGTTTGCAGGGCAACCTGTCTGCTACACATGACACAGGCCATGTCCACATGAATACGTTTTTATTTGAAAGCGTTTTGGCCTTCCATCCACACTGGCAAATGGAGCATTTTGAAAACACTCTCCAAAGCAGATACATTTGAAAATGCAGTTTTCACGTCGCAGTGTAGACAACGAACCCGGAGCCTTTTCGAAAACGATGACACATTTTAGTTTTCAAATTTATCCAGGCTAGTGTAGACGTAGCCACGGTGAGAATTTTCATGCCACACAGACATATTTAAAAACCTGCTGAACATTATATAGTTTGTAATCAGGATAGCAAATAAATTAAATAACGCACTGGAAAAAATGTTCTTTACAGGATGTTCCTGCCTATTAAAGTAAGATCTGTCTTACAAAGAAGTGCGTACTGCTGAAACCATAAAGTACCAACAACCAAGTTTCATATCATTATGAAATTATACTGTTTCTGTTCTTTGTATGCTGGACTGTAGGCAGACTATGCAGCCACAGATTTTGAAACTGTACTTTGACAGCTCTGCCTGTTTTACAGCTGCTGGATCACTGACGACACCTTCTTCTACTCCTTGAACCTGGTATATTTCACCCTTGTTTTTATCTTTAACACTGGCATTCTCATGGCAGTGGCTTCTAGCATATGTAAGATGAAACAAGTGTTACAGACTACCTTAAAGACAGGAGCCACAGCTAAGGGGAAATTGTGGGGAGACCGAGAGAGGCTTAACGCATCCTGTAAGAGTGGCCTAACATTGTTTGGTCTTACCTGCCTGATGGGTACCACCTGGGGCCTGGCCTTCCTGGGTTCTGGATATATCAACTACCCCATTCTCTACCTTTTCTGTATCCTCAACTCCACACAAGGTCAGTTTAGTGGTTTGTGTTTGTGTGCAAGTGATTTGGGCATTTTGTGTCTGATCTGTTCATTTGTTTCTCTGGTTTTCTTGATAAGGTTTCTTTATCTTCCTGTGGATTTGTCTGTCAGCAAAGAAGCAGAGAAAGAGGGCTAAGGAGGACCGAACATCTTCAGCTCCTGTGAGAACTACAGAAATCAAATCTGATTAGAGTTACTCTCTACCATTTCTGCTCTACATGTAATCTTCTGTTATGTTAGATTTAAAAACACACTGAAACTTTAAATACTATTGCTTTATAGTATGTCTGTATTGTCTATATGATTTAATATTTTTTCTGTTTATATTCTGTTTATTTATTTTTTTCTGTTTAGTCAATCATATATATTTTACCTCTAATATTCTTGATATGTATAATTGAGCAATTTGTATATATTAGAGCTATTTCTTAATTTTTTTTAAAAAAAACTCTGTAACATATTTAATTACTTTAGTCTGTTACTGTTAGTGTCTTGGAGCAACTATAACCCACATAATTTCCTTAGAGATTAAAGTATATTCTGATGTATGCTTCTGAATAAAGTTGTACATGATATATGGTAGACTGGTAATGGACTGATTCTTATATAGCGCTTTTCTACTCTCCCGGAGTACATAAAGCACTCTATACAACATGCCTCATTTACCCAAGCACTTCTAAGCTCAAGTGCAAACTAATCTACTTTCACACTCCAATTAACATATCAGAGGGCAACTTGGGGTCAGTATCTTGCCCAAGGATATTTGACATGCAGACTGGGGAAGCCAAGGATCAAACCGCCAACCTTCCAATCAGTAGCTGATCTGCTCTACCACATGAACCACAACCACCCCACTGAAGTGTTGTTAAGTTTCTATGGGCCTGAACACATGATTAACTTTGCCCTTTTCAGACTTTCTCACACGACACACTGAAGAATTAGACCATTTCTTCAAAATGTAATATGCTAGTGAAAAATATCTCTGTATCCATCCAGGTTAATGTTAGGTTAACTGTGCTTTCATTTCAGCACATGCACCAATAGCCCAGTGACCTTTGGACAACCCCCTGTTAAATAGATAACAATTCTTTATAAGACCGATTTATAATATAGTGATGTCATCAGTGTGATAAGTCGGTCTGACTGATTTATTCAGAATTCATTGAGATATGTAATACCATGCATATGATAAACAATTTACCGAACTGTGGATTTTGCAAAGCTGAGCTAGTGAACTAATATTAACATCTGGAAAAGATCCGGAAAAAGAGTAAAATAGATCCATTGCAATGAACTCCTTATGGAGATTTAACTTTTCTTCCTTTCCTGGTGTGGTCCAGAGAGACTCAATTTTTATTATTACAGCATTTAATGCACCATTTATTCCAGACTTCAAATAAAGGGTGCAACAGTGGTCTGTTTTCAGTTTGACATTTTTTTAGAGAAATCAACTTTCTTAACTTCTACATGTTTAAATCCTCAGTTCTTTTCTCAACCTCAGTGGGTTGTAATAGTTCTCTGAGGTTTGGCCAAAGGGGCCAAAGGTAAGAGATGAGAATTCCGGAGTAAGTACTCAAAATTCCCATGGGATTAAATGCAACAATAATATATGGTATTCACAGTTAAACTCATGTGATCTAAATATAATCTAAATGTAATATGCATTTTAATACGTCACAAAGGTAAATGTAGTTAATTAGAGCAACAAAACTATCATATGAATCACAAAATATAATTCCCTCGTATGCAACTTCGAATGTTCTAGAGATCTGTGAAGGTAGCATATTAGTTTTGAGCGGAGACTGAGAAGGAGAGAACGTATAGCGGAGAAACACATGGGTGTCAGTTCAACACGTGCGACATACTTGGCTTTGTTTGTGTGTGACCAGACGTTAACAGTGTGAGGTGACATTTCCGAGAGTCGCACCACAGTGTAGAAAGGTGTTTTCAACTGCAACTGCTAAGGTTAAAGGTTGGTCGCGACAACTCGTCTGATCAGCGGACCCTGATATGGACCGTCGGAGAGCTGTAAAGTGACTTGCTGGCGCGCTGTAGCACAGACAGCGCGGTGTCCTCAGGAGGAGCCGAGAACTGGATTCAGTGGACTGGTGAGCAGCCACCGACAGAGCCACTGTGTTTCCATTTTTATGTGCAGTGTCTTTACTTATATTGGTCAAGGGACTTTAGTGAACAGGATTTACAAAGGGGTTATGCATAAAAATAAAAATAAAATAACAGTTATGACTTTATATCTTTATGACTGCATGTATGTTACTGTACATACATAACCAGTCCAGTACTTTTTGGCCACTTAAAATATCTTTATAGAACTCTTGCTATATTTGTTGCAATTTCTGTTGTCCTCTTCGCCAGATTACTCTTAAAAAGCCATTTTTTTAATGTCAACGAGACTTTTTAACTGGACAGTAAACTAAAAGGCACTTTGCCAAAAACTGATTGTGGCTTCTACCTTGTGATAGGAATGTTGTTTGTGGCTCAAGATGACTTGATATCATTCATGAGGGATATACTTGACACATTTCACATAGCATAGGCCAACAAGTGTGGTTTGCTTTTTTGTTTTTTTTTTTGTTTGGGGGGGGGGGGGGGGGTAGCAGTGTAACTACGGGCCATCGCTTCTTGGTAAATACCGAAAATCAGTTTTTGACAGGCAATCACATTTTGGCACAACACCACCAAGATGTGATAACCTGCTTCTGTGTTGCTTAATAATATTTCATATGGTATTATTTAATTTAAAATATCTATTTCATTTTCTTGTGGGGATAGGTTAATTGGATAATCCAAATTGTCACTATAGGTGTGAATGTGCGAATGAATGTCTGTCCCTGTGTGTTGGCCCTGCGACAGACTGGCGACCTGTCCAGGGTGTACCCCGCCTCTCGCCCTATGACAGCTGGGATAGGCTCCAGCGCCCCTGCGACCCTGAAAAGGATAAGCGGAAGCGAATGGATGGATGGATGGATGGATGGATGGATATTTCATTTTCTAAAGTAACTGTGATATCATTTGAATTTATAAAAAATGTGTGTTTTTGTACATTTTTATGCTGCACCAAAGTACAGTAAATGTTCTGTTCTTGTGCTTAAGTTGTCTGGGATCAATTCTTTCATTAGTGTTTAAGTGTAACATGCAGGCAAGGGGTTTATGGTTAGTTTCCTTGATTCCTGTCCATACCAAAACCATTGTGGAATCTGATGCAATAACTAATCCAACACCCAAAATAGTGGGTCTAAACTGATGTAAGAGGGTTTAGACTCAGTATAACGGGTGGAGTGCTACACTTTTCATGACATCTGTTGAAGTTCTTAGACCTGATATATAATTTTGAATAATTTGTGCATGTCTTTATGAAGGTGTCTGACACATCTTCTTGTCGATCTGGTTACCCACTAGCAGAGGAAGAACAGAAAACTTTCCTTGCCACTACTTAAAATGATAAACCTGTAATACCACAAGTCCATCACACCAAACCTCATTAGATCTAAGGTAAGTTTAAAGCAAACCACTACTAACGGAATTTTTGGAATAATACATGAGCTATTCTGATTAGAAATGAAATAGACTATGTAAAGAGAAACAGGTCAGGAAGAATAGAAAAATACAGCAGTCCAGTTACCTCCAAAGACTTTATTTTCAAAGATTTGCATCTTATTTTACTGTGTGCTGCAACCTGTAGAACTGGTGTGGCGCAAGTTCCTGTTTTACTTCCTCAGCAAGCTGTAAGTATCAGCACTTCTTTAGTACTTAAAAGTACTTGATTATTGTGGTAGCACTGAAAGAAATTGCCTGATGTGAGTCATTTCCTTTTCTGAGCTGTGAACCACAGATCTGTTAAAGCATGTGATATATGTAGATATGAAACTCCCCCTCATTCAGCAAACGTCAACCAGAAAGGAAAAATACCCTCTGGACCTCTTACAGCAAATCTATATCTGTTGATGAGTGAGACGCAATGTGGATTATACTTTTTATCACAACAGCCCTCTGTTTTTCTATGTCCCGAGCTATTGGTGAGTAAACCTACCATGTTATCACTCTTATGTTGAAAGGAGTATACTTGTGAAGTGAATCTCAAAGTCATGAATCCTTGAAAAAGTAAAATTACCCAGCTTCTTTGTTACCAATAGCTATTAAAGACTCTAAGTCAACCAGTTTCACAAAACTACCTGCAATTTTATCAAGTGCTGATCAAATACTTGTAAAATAACATCTTGTCTCTCATGTGTCTCTGGAGTTAGATGCCACTTAGACGTTTTATCAGCTTCCAGTCTTGTTTAAATGTATTCATTATGCTAATTTTGGTCTTTCCTTTTCTGTGTGTTTTACTTTGACAGACCTTTGTAAAAATGTTCTTAAAGAATGCCGAGACAGTGACCCATCATGGATAGGGTAATGCAGCTTCTACTGTACATGTCGCATTCCTGTTTGTGAAAAATAAATTGTCCTACATGAATGAATAAATGCTGTCAGTACTTGTTAATTGTTTTCAACAGTGGCTGCTTTTCAGTGGTTTTACATGGCTTCATCATCAAATAAGAATCATTAGAGTATTAGTATACAGCCTCTAACATATACTCATTGTAACAAATACTGCTGTTTCAAACAAGAACACAGTGTAACACTTTGGAATAACCATAATTTTGTATTATTGTTTAAGTGTATTGTGTATGTTGGCGTGTATTTAAACTTGTTACATACTTGATTTATCTAGAAACATTATTTGGATGATTTACTGTACTTTTTATATTTCTTTCTTATTTTTCTTTTTGGATTTTGTTAGCTGCTTGGAATTGACAAAGCTGTAGAATGTGATACTGTGATAATATGGACATTATTATTTAATTATTGTCAGAGTTTCACAGCTCAGCATTATTTTGTGCAAATTGAAAAGCACTGAAGGATGCTTAAACCAAATACAACAGAATCTATTTCTGTTCATCTCAAATTCTTGCAGTTTCATTTTTTCTCCTTTAAATGTATATCCATGAACAAATGAAGTAATCAAATAGCAGAGAAAGGTCCACTATGAAATAATTGATCTTACTTCTCATCTCTTTGCATTAGTTTGTCTTTTTTATCCTCAGTTATATCCCTGTTTGCATGTTTATATATCTGAACTATGTTAAATATCTGTTGGTAGTTGTTACGAGGATCGAATTATGACCTGCAAAACAGGCCGCTCCTTGACAGGCATCAAACAACTCAAAGTAGACTCGCTTCAAGAGGTGAGGTCATTTGGAGCTGAAGTGCTTTTTAGAAGTGAAAAAGTTACATTTGATCTGAATTTCTGTATTTTTGTATTAATGAACTCTAATTACTGACAACCAACACATTTTTTAAAGTTATGTTTTCGTGTATGCTTTTTAGGTTGATGTGAGTCCTACATTTGAACATAGAGTTCACATCCCATCATCAGCTCTCCAGAGAAGCATAGGAAATGTGCCTGAGGTGGATGTCCTGGTGGTGGCCTCTGTAATAAACAGCAGTTATTTTAAGGTTGGTAACGCTAAAAGCAACAGAAAAAAAACTTAAATATTCCCACGAGCAGAGTCTCTTCACAATCAGCTGTTGCTTATCATGAAAAATGATTAAAAGTTGCTCCTTTAATAAAGAGTTGTTTTCACTGAGGGCCACAATGAGAAATGTTTGCTTTAATTTAGTCTAAAATGTTTGTCTTATATTTGTCTTATATGACAAATTCCTCAACCAGTGTACAAACAACTTTATTAGACTTTAAAATGTTTATTTCAGAAAAGTAATGCATTCTGACTACAGTTCTATAAAAAGGCTACTCACAACAACAATCTTTGGCTACCTTTACCTAATATTACTGTCACGGATTGCCGGGGCAAGCCGTGTGGAATGTAGGAAGGACCCAAAAGGCAGCAGCTCTGGTGCAGGTGAGTGTTTATTAACAGGGGTGGGTAAGTACAAACAGCGGTGGCGACAAAACATGAAACTGGAAACCTAAACTGGGTAAACTAATAAGACAAACCAGAACGAGGATGCAGGGAGGTCCGGAGAAATACATATGGGAAGACGCAGGGAGACCAAGGGGAAACAACACAGACGAACCAGCAATTACTAAGACAGAAAATACAACTTAAATACACTCAGAGAACACAGGGAGATTACACACAGGTGGGAAACACAGCTGGGAGTGATTAACATAACGAGACTAGGGAGGCAAACTGAAAACACTCACATAAGACGCAGACCTTCACAATAAAACAGGAACACACGGGCAGAACAGAGTAAACACTAAACAAAGGAAGAACAGAACCAAAATCGAAGAGAAAACACAAAATGCTGGGTCAAAAGGACCCAGGATCATGACAGTTACAATTTGTTTAATGGTCTGAAACATGTAAGTGCGAGAAATATAAAAGAAATCTTCAAAATGCAAATACTTTGTTCATAAAACTGCGCTTGTGGCTGTACAAACTGTAGCTACAACTAGCCAACATTTAAAAAAAAATATCTTGAAATTTAACTACAAGTCCTCTGCCAGGATTAAAGGCTAGATTAGTTTTTGAGATTTGAGATACATTTTTTCATATTAATCCCACCCTAACATTTTATTTATTTTATTTATTTATTTATTTTTTAGAAAGAGGGGCAATACATATTAATGAACATTTTAACAAATGTAAATATGCCAGATTATAGGCTTGGGCTAATTTCCATCTGCAGACCCTCTGGCAGGTTGGTGTTAAACACAAGTTAGTAAAAACATACAGAGACACTATTTACAGGTCATGTGACAAGGACAAAAACAGTGATCACATTATACTAGAACAAACAATGACAAGGAGAGTGGACACAGAGGACAGTATAGATAACAATAACGGAAACACATCAATTATATTGCACAAACCCCAGTATTGTACATGCCCTGACCATCGTGATATTGCGTTCACCCATTGCACTAACAGTTGTTTCCCTTTTTGTAATACACTAACTCTTTTCCCCGTCCAATATAAAACATGATTATTAAACATGATTACATGTTTGTGTGTCCCTCAGCCGCCCTTTTAAGTGACTCTTAAAGATGGGTAGACTTGTACTTTCCCTCACTGACAGTGGAAGACTATTCCAGAAGCTCACTCCCTGATATGACAGAGCATTCTGTGAAAAGGTGGTCCGCCTGAGTGCCAGTTCACAATCACTTCTAACAGTGGCCTGAGTTAGTCGAGACCCGGCAACACTGCTAGACTTTTGTTTAATAAAATCACTCATTGGTGGAGGCGCCACTAACATAACTGTCATGTGCCATCCTTTCAGCTGAGTCCTCCCCAAAGAAGTAGGATACCACAAATTCACCGCAGAAATGGCAAAGTATTTAGGGACTCAGCCGTATGTGTGCGGGCAGGAAACCGTGCAGTCGAGAATCTCTCACAACCCATCACGTTAACCTTCAAACACAACAAAGAGGTAAAAAGACAAAAGTGTTGGACGAACATCTTAAATAGAAAATGTAACAACCTGTTTACCGTTCATTTTGATTCCAGGTTGAAAGTGGAACGTGTGTATTTTGGAAGGAAACATCAGCAAAGGATGGAACAGGTACTACTGGAGATGTCAACCTTCAGTGTTTTTGTTTCTAAATAAAATGACTTAGTTACTCCGAATGTTTTCTTTATAGGTTACTGGAGCAATGAAGGCTGTGACACAAATTACACGGCACATGAATTTATTTGCAGCTGCAACCATCTGAGCTTCTTTGCTGTGCTTGTGGTGAGCTGAAAATCTCTTCCTACATATGATAAAAGCCTTTGGCAAACACCATATTTATCTAATTAATATTTAATTAGATAAACATGTTGATAAACAATTTGAATTGAGAGGCTGTCTCAAATTTATACTGTATAAATAGCCACATATTTAGTTCCAGTCTTTCCACAACCAAATGACCAGAACTGAAATGTCAGCAATACACTCAAAGATGATAATTATGATATTTAAATTATAATTATAGTTATAAGTTCACTGTACACATACTTTGTTGTGCATGTAAAATAACAATAAAGGGCTATTCTATTCTATGAGCAAACTAGTGTGTTACACATAGATTGTATAAAAGATAGAGGGAGCCACCATGGTATCAAGTCACAATTTAAGGCT
Organism: Mchenga conophoros; assembly: GCF_057382185.1. NCBI lineage: Eukaryota > Metazoa > Chordata > Actinopteri > Cichliformes > Cichlidae > Mchenga > Mchenga conophoros. The sequence goes on from NC_140526.1 coordinate 5,127,647, forward strand.
ATGGGTCAGCACACCTGTCACTCTAATTTTAAGCTTTGCCAGCACATGGATCACTTACAAAAATAATTAACTCATCATACAGTTGTGATGAAGGGTGAACCAACCGATACATTCCCAACCATGTATTGCACCAAAATGTCTTGCCATCTTAACATGGAAATTTAGCAATTGATAAATTAACAAATCTTGGTCTACTACTAAAACAAATTTCTTATGTAAAATACATTTCAAAACAACAACTTCATCTTTTTATGTTGCAGAATCCAGGAATATCGGTGACAAAAGCTGATGCCGACAAGCTAAACTACATCACTTACATTGGATCAGGATTCTCCGCCCCCTTCGCACTGATCAGTTTGTTCATCTATATTTATCTACAGTGAGTAGATATCATATTATTCACATTTAAAACTTTATAGTTTTCAGTTCCCAATTGTGATCAAATGAGAAACTGGAGAAAATAGACTGTATAAAAGCTATTGAGTTCGTTAGTGACAGCAGCTCAGTGATAAGGTCTCTGACCACAACACCCACACTCAAACATGAGCAGATGAAAATAAGAGATGAAAAAATAAGAACAAACCGATACTCTTAAGAATTTTGCATCTCAAACGATGAAGAAATTAAGGAAGTACCAGGTTGTTTCCAACTGCTTCTTAAGCAAAGTATGCACAATTTGGACTTCTATACCTGGCTGATGCTCATACTAGCCTTTGGCTTCCAGCTGTCTTCCCCTAAATCAGTGATTAATGACCCACTCTTAGTCACGTTAAGTTTAAGGAAATCGTCATTCCGAACATTTAACAAATGCAGGCAAAGCATCAGCCAGACCTGACTGTGAGGTCTGAAGAGGAGGCAGCAGTGCAGTGTTATCAGGAAACTTCAAGTCTAGGAGCTGTCTGTGTACATGATAAAAACCAGAGGAGAAAAAACACAGCCCTCAGGAGAGCTGGAGTTTGATAGGTTTGAGAGGGTTGGACATTTTACAGAAATCCCATTCAAGTTTCTCAGTTAAAAAATTCAAATGTAACATTAAAATCTGATCAAGTAAAATAATTTCAGAGGCCAGTCAGTCCATCAGTACATGGGGCTGCACCTTATCAAAAGCAGAAGATGCTTATATGCTGTATGATCTAGAACAATGAGCTTATCATCATCTATATCAATGCTTACTTTATAAGCAAACAGCAGTGGCTCTAATCTGTCATCAGTTGAGGACACAACCTCATCAGTTTTTTTTTTATCACAAGATGTGTAAATACAGCGGATCTTAACTCATTTAGTTTTCTTGCATCTTTTTTTAGTATTGTGATTAATATGTTTTTTTTCTAAATGACTTCACATCAGTTACATTTCATTTGTTCTGTATGCTGGTTATGTTTCCACCCTCTACACATCTCTGTACGATTGTAGAAAAATCCTCACTGAGCTAGATGGCATCGGGGGCCAGCAGCTGTCCTAATATTCACCATTTTCAAGATGGTTTCAGCCTGTTCTAGTGACATGACAAAATGATTCTGAGAAAGATTCACTAGTATGAAAAAAACATTTTTTCATTTCACATTCCTCCATTGCTTCCTCACTTCTCCACAGCTGGTGTTAGCAGCAGCACCAGCAACCTGTAAGGATTGGTTACTATTTGTTGCTGGTTCACAGTCAGGCAACCCTGACGGCTTACATGCCGTTACTTTGACACATTTTGCTGCATTTATGTTTAGTTTAGTGTTTTTTATTGTTTTCTCTCAGCTTTCCAGCTCCACCTTTTCACCACTTCTTCCACAATAAACTTTTTCACAAGGTGCGTGAGAAGGTAGAGGGGAGCTGGTCACATTAAGAAAGTTGATTGAACAATCCAGTGGCAGTATTTAAAAAATGAACAAATGGTGTCAGTGCTTTGACACCTGTTGTGCCAAGGTAGTTATCTCCTACAGCATTTGTGTCTCCTGCGCTCCCAACGGGGGAGAAACTAATTCTGTCAGGGATAACTAGCTTTGCATGACACCTGGTGCATGGTGGCCCTTCAGGCAAAGACAAGCAAAGGGAACCCATACAGTTAATATACATACATTTAATAAAATGTAATGGAGTAGCATGATGGTGCAAGTATTTCCCGTTTTTTCACAATATTAGTTTTGGCTATGATATTATACAGAAGACAACTTATTACAGGAAGAAGAGGAGTGGGAAAAGGTGGTGGTACTAGGGGAATCGAGGGGGGCAGTATATCTTGAGGTTCAATGTTGTTATGGCACTGAGAAGTAAACTGCTTTTGACGCTGTTTCTCAGGTGGCAACAGGTCAAAAGTGAGACCAAGATTATTTACTCAATCCTGCTAAATTGAGTAAGTCCTGTAGAGAGGCCGTAGTTTCTGCACAATGTGATACAGTACTTTCTGTAAAAAGTCATGAGCTGTTTTTGACTCACTTTGGTCTTCCCGAGTACTCTGATGAAATGAAGTCATAGCTGTACCTTCTGCTAACTGCAGAGTCTTCTTTAAATTGCAACAATTAAAGTCTCACAAGGAGGAATTTAGCAAATGGAGCAAATAGAGTCCAGTTTGTGCATTAGGTCAGCGATTATCTGAGGAGTAGCTGACATGTTGACTTGTGGATGATTAAACACTGCTGTATAAAACAACTGTTGTTGTTTGGCAAATAGAATACATGGAGTGAATTTATCCACAGTTCCACTGCAGCAGTACATATCCTGATGTTTGCAGTATTACACCGCTTCCATTTACATAAACAGCTGGTATCTGTAGAGCTCTGTAGGGAAAGAAGAAACTCTTGACTCAGACTAACTCTCCTATGTGTGTCTCCACAGCAATGTAATTACATAAAATAAAATAGAATGCACTCATACTCTGCATCACCAAAGAACTTACTAATAGCCTGTAATACTCTGACAGAGTATATCTGAGTCTGGTTTGTGGCAAAAACCTCTGAGGACACAAATACTGTGAGTTCCTACTGTGCTTTTTATGAACTAAAGGGTCGAACTTTTGCTACAGATGTATTTGCTAACTTTTGTCAGGGTTCCCTGTATAAAGAAACATCCCTCTTCCTTTAACAGTTGTCTCTGCAAAGAATGATGAGCGTGTGTGTCACGGTCTGGCTGGCAGACCGTGGGGATGTGGGGAAAGGAGGACCCAAAACGCAGACTCTGCGATGCAAACAGTGCTCTTTATTTACAGTGAAAAGGCTGTAAATACAATAACTCCCCGTTGCTCCCTCGAACCCCGTGCTCGTGCTCCCCGCTGTTGTGTTTCCGCACCCCCGTGCGTGCTGCCTCTCCGGACCACTCCTCCTCCTGTAGGGAAACCAGAGACGCAGCCGTCAACACTAACCCTCGGCGGGCATATACGCACAGCACAGACCTAAGCTAACACACACTGACTTGGTACGATAACTCAATGATCCCGCGCCGGTGGGAGCTCCAACTCTCTCCTAAGTAGCTCCCCCGACGAGCCCTGATCACCAACAGGTGTGGCATGAACTTCAGGTGTGGCCAGTCCTTCCGCAGGGCCACACCCCTCAGGCCTGCAGGTGGCTGAGCTCCATCCTCCAGCCACACCCGCAGACATACACACCCATACCCTGCCTATACATATGAGTGGGACACAGACTAACACAGCACAGTGCAGAAAAACACACACATCACCAAAATAATAATAATAACAACAATAACATCAACAGTCAAAACTGCTCACGGACCCCGAGTCCTCCAGAGCTGGGTCCGTGACAGTGACAGTGTGAGGTTGCAGAGATTGCGTCACAAAAGCTCAGTTGCTGCTTACATTTTGGGAACTATTTTTTTTCAACATGTTGATACTGGTATAAACAAAATGTAGTCACTTCCCCAGAGACATCTTCTGTCAAGTAGCCTCAAAGAAACACTGCTACGAGGGCCTGGAAATGCCATAAAAAAAACCCTGAACATTAAGAAAACAAACTCAATAATATTAATGGTTAAAAAAATGTGATTGTGAATGAAATTTGTAAAGTAATTAATTAAAGAAATGTTGTGTACATTAATATATCTGCCTGAGAGTGATTTTGTCATGTTTGTCTTTGTAATTTGTTTGTTTAATGAATTTGTTGATTTTCCCATTTCAGTTCAACCCATATTCTGTTACATTTCTAACATTATATGATGCAAATGAGGCGACTGCTACTCAAAGTGTGGTATTAAGTGAACTTTGTGGCTACATCTAGTTAAGAGACCATTAGAGAAGTGAGGCTACAGCCTCATGGCCTTTCTTATATATAGTTTTATCTGCTGCATTAGTGTGGGGTTATTACCATCATCTCACATCTAAAAAGGCAAGATAATATCCACTATCTCCACAGTTGGCAACAAGAGAATAATTCTGTTTCTGTTTTAGTCGGCGGCATCCTGAGAAATCCATAAGTCTGCACATGCAGCTAACAGTGGCGATGTTCTGCCTCCATCTCACCTTCCTGCTGTCCAGCCTCCTGGCCCAACTACTGAAGGAAAAAGAGGACGGCTCATCTTGCCTGGTACTGGGTCTGGTTTTACACTGGTCCCTGCTGGCCACCCTGACCTGGAGTGCTCTGGAGGGGTTCCACCTCTACCTTCTGCTCATCCGGGTCTTTAACATCTATGTGAGGAGGTACCTGCTCAAACTCAGCCTGATTGGATGGGGTGAGTGTCGTTTAGGTGGGACGCTGCTCTGCAATACACTGTCACAAATCTTTAAATGAAAGTGGATTGTGTTGAAGTGTTACATCACAATAAAGGCTTAAACCCTTTATTCTGATGTATTGTGATGTCAAGTAAATTCGCCTTATTTGCATAACCTACTGTATTTAAGCACAACAGACACTGACCAAACACTAGGGCAAATAGGTACAAAACTACTTAAAAAAATCACGAATCATGAAATGTCTTGTATGTATTTTAAAAGTAATTAAATGACACTGTTATAAATTAGGCCTTAACTGAAAAGCCTGTCTAAGAGAGATGTGTTTTAAGTTCAGATAATAATACTGTGAAACAGACGATCTGATATGGACGATTGTATATTGTTCAGCTTTAGTCATTCTAATTTATTCTGTTGTTTAGAATCAACAGCTGTTGGTAAGATCACCTGTGCAGTCAGCATGGGGCACAAAATTTTAAGGACAGGGTTCGTACAGGTGCTTGAAATCCTTGAAAATGATAGAATTTTAATATTGTCTTTTCAAGGTTTGAAAAGTGCTTGAATTTCAGATGTGGTGCTTAAAAGTGCTTGAAAGTGTAACTGTATGTCATCACCACAAATAACATTCTGATTGAATAGTTTTCTTATCAGATAGAGAAATAAAATGAGTCGCAAAATGTAAAAACAAAATTTCAATTTGGGTCGAAAGTGCGGACTTCAAACTATACACCAGTTTTTAAATTGTGTTGATCGGCCATGTAAAACCAGAGGTATGATAAAAAATACACGCAATGTTTTTTTCTTAATAAAACAGTGGTGTTTGCAGGGGGAACAAACAGCACTAGCAATCACTCTCAGCCTGGGAGTGAAAAAAAAGGAAAAGAAAAAATACTCCTTCTAGAGCAGGGCGATATGGCCAAAAATATTTATCACGATATATATTTGAAAATTTGCGATAACGATATAACTGACGATATAATTGATGCGAGACAAAATACAACTCCACAACATTACTAACGCAAAAAGACAACCTTCCATTTATTTTCACTTAAACAAGAAGCTGGTTTTTATGTACATTAAAGCTTTATAAAAATGTAACAGTGCAAATGCAAATTCCTAGCTGAAAGTTTAACCAAAAGGCATTTCCAGTAGAAATGGGCTGACATATCCTGAGCATAACCATGTATAATATCCACTGAAGTTAAAAAGAGGTGCTTTGCAACATTAAACTGCAGTGTGCAGTACGTATTTTTCGGACCATAAGGTGCACAGGATTATAAGGCACATTAAGCGAAACAAAGCAGTCAGATAAATCAAACTTTATTAAACTCATTCTTCTTGCTTCCTCCACTTCTGTACCATTGATTCATTAATGTTGAATTCTCTGGCCGCTGCTCTGTTCCCATGTTGTTGCAGTATATTAATGACTGACCTCGTATTGTGGATGGATTATCTCAGTTGTTCTTCTGACTGAAGTTTGGTCCGTTTACAGCATCCTGCCATGCGATTGCATTTGTCTCTAACTATCAGAAACCTTAACGTTAACCTTTTTAAGTGGAAAAGTGTTAGTGTTCGTCCTCCAGCTTCACTGTTTATATTATGCTAACATAGCTGTGTTGCTAGCGATCACGTAGCACATCATTAAATACCAGCTAGCCCAACTTCAGTAACCCTATAAACGTCACTGCTGTTTAGTTTCCTGTCTTCATTTATGTTGGAAGTGATAGCAGAGCTGTACGTTTGATTTTTTTCAGAAATCTCTCAGTCTCTCAGTCAGAACATGCTAGCGAAACTAGCGAGCTAACTTCCGCTAGCTTCCTGCTAACTTCTAACTCCGTTAAATGTAATAAATTTTGTTTTCATGGATGCCTGGAAGTTAAACTTCATAGTTACACCTGGTAAAGCAGCAATGCTGATCGTTTTATTAAAGATGAAAGAATTTAGACAATTTTTAATTCTCAGTGATGCTGCAGTGTTCGTTTGACCTGAAGAACGTGGAGTTTAGGACCCAGATTACTCCCAGATTTAAGAGCATCTTAGTCCGACAATAACGACGGCCGCTTGCATGTTCTGCAAAAAAATGTGCTTTGTCGTGTATCTGACGGACAAACACCAAACCAGTTCCACATCACTGAAGTTGCACCATTTTTACAAACCAATTCTGGTTCATTTGTTTCACTCAACAATCGGCCATGTGCGTATGAAAACAAAGCCACTGCGCATGCGCGTTTTACTCATATTCTATCGCGATATTTCATTTTCCTATCGTTGCATAACATTATACCGGTATTACCGTGAACGGTATAATATGGCCCAGCCCTAACTCCTTCCCTATTGGTGGAAAAATGTACCATTTCGACCAATCAAAAAATGTGGCATTTGGTTGTTTAGGAAGAGGGGGAAGTTTTAGGAGTGACACCAGCGAGAGAGAGCAAGTGAGCGAAAGAAAGAGAAAGTGAGTTTTGATAGATACGTGATAGATTTGTGACGTTTACCATGTTTGGAGTCTCACGTTAGTGTGTTATCTTGTGTAGTTAGTGTGTAGTGTAGTCGTTGTTTTGTTTTGTGAGTCACTTCTACTAGAGAATGTCACAGTTGCTGCAAAAAAGCCACAAAAGGCAGATCGCAGTGTAAACGCTGTCTCCAGGTGGAAAACAGGAGTGACACACCTGCTGTCAGACCTGCAGGTTTATCCCTGTGCTGTTCTCCTCTGTCTTAGTGGATACAAATTATATTTTGGAGTTGCATAAAGAATTTGTGTGCCTTCCTATTTGGTGCAGAACACCTTACTGTTCTGTAAGTAGTTTTAAATGGTTATATAAAAACGTCTTAGCCTTGGTTGCATTTTTGGGTGTAAATAGTACCATATAACTTTGTTGTTTGCAAAAATTTTGCATATTTTTTTTAAATGTACAATTTCTATTTGCATTTCAAGTCTGAATTTAGATCAGTTGTGCTTATACAGTATGTCAAAATGAGAACATAACAGATGGGCAAGATAAACAGTTTTTAAAGGTGAAATATAGACGCCAAATAAAAAGTAGTCAAAAATGGCCAATTATACCCTGGACCCCAGAGGGTTAAAGGCTAAAAGCAAAGTTGTCACCAAGTACTGTTTATATTTCTATGTATTTCTGCAGGCACTAAGTATTAACTTAGTGCCTTTGGGTGAAATAATGATAATATGAGGGACCGATCCATTCGGTCACAAAGAATAGCCACTTGCTACCAAAGTTCCCCGGCTTTCATTCACAATGTGATTATCGTCAGCACCTACACATTAAACTACTTAAACATTATAAATGTCTTCAAGCTCACAATGAGGCCACAATAAGGCCTGTATCTACTGTCTCAGCCACTGAGACAGTAGATACATTTATATGTGTTTTTATAAATGAATATTTCATACTTTAAGGCTGCCTGTTTATTTAAGGGAGATGAACAAAATACTGTAGCGGGTCAGGGCTGTTTGGGGTTTGACAGCTATGTTTTGTTGTTCCAGGCGGCAGCGTTATGTTGCCATGGTTACAGGTGATGCTCTCTCTCTCTGCGACTGTGTGTTTCTGGGTGGAGAGAGCGCCTTTTTCTTGTGGTTGTTGTTATGCTAGAGCTACGCCGAGCAGTTGAGTTAGCAGCGTTGTGTTTCCTGTTGAATGCTAATAAACGGCTGTGCTCCCTGGCTAACTCTGTGGGAAGCAAGACCAAACGATCCCTTTGCCTCCTCCTTGTCTGAGCTCGCCACAATGCATTAGAATTGTACGTGATAATATCATAGATGATAGATTAAATAAAAAATTTTAAGTAGATGCTTGTGCGTTCTTAAAGTCTTATATATTGAATTGAACTATGTGATCTATTCAAAGCCTCTTGCAGTCAGTGCTGTTCTCCATGCCTGTCTGACTGTACATGATGTTATTAGCACAAACACTTTAAAGGTGATCATTTAGGACTTCAGCAATAATGCAAACAGCAATGTAGTTAAACATCTTACAGTTAGTTTTATTAGGAATTAACTTAAAAAACAAACAAACATCTGTCTCCTATTTTTTGTGTCATACAGGAAAGAAGCATCAATATCTGATGAGAAGACTTATTTATTTCTGTTTTGTTTGTTTTTTTCAATAGGAAATGAATATCTAACAAGTTGATCTGATCACATTTTCACATCTTAATTCTTAAGTGAAATGCGCATTTTGAGTTTATACAATATATGCATTTAAGGCGACCATTTCCTTTTGCAGTATGTTTGTCTGGTGCGTTTTTCTATGTCTTAACAAAAGGGCAACAAAGATGTTTAAGTTCACCTTGGATGATTTGTTTTAATTTTCACATGGTCTTACTGAGGTGATGCGAACTGAAATTTGCATTCTTTGGGGGGGGGGTAAATGTGAAAAGGGACCTTAAAGCAGAGGAACAGTGACAATAATGCCTCACGCTGTCCTAAAGAACACTCAGCTGACATTAATTCTGTCTTCCATGTTTTCAGGTTTTCCTACACTGGTTGCAGCTGTTTGTGGGATTTCACGTGTTTATGGCAAATACACTCTGAAATACAGCAACAGCAATTTAACACAACACATGTAAGAACCTATCTTTGGTATCATTTTATATTAGAGTGAGCCAGGAGATTTTATTTCTTAGCAAATTCATGCTGTTTTTTTAATTTCTTTATTAATGAGCAGGTGCTGGATGAGCAACGAGTCTGAACAAAAGCTCCTCGTAGTCAGCTACATCACTACCGTGGCCTTTCCTTTCTTGGTGGTTGTGTTCAATGCCTGCATGCTGGGGCTGGTGGTGTTTAAGATGTTGGAGCTAAGAAGGGGTGATAGAAGCTTTGGAAGCAGCAGTGACTGGAAGAAGATAAACAAAGAGAGAAAGAAGAGGTTATGGAAGGACTGTGTCACAGTGCTGGGCCTCAGCTGTGTGCTTGGGTTACCTTGGGGGTTAGCCAGCACTACATACGTTTCACTCGCTGGGATCTACGTATTCACCGTATTGAACTCCCTTCAAGGTTAGTATGTGATCATCATGTCAAGGATTAACTGGACTTTGATCATTTAATAGAAGAACTGACAAACTATGTCTCTCTCTTCACAGGTCTATTTATTTTCCTGTGGTCTGTGGCGATGGCCTGGTCAAAATCTCAACCTGAAAATAACTCATCAATCAGAGACTCTTCCTCTCAGAAAATGATGACTACTAGTTTCAACAGCAGAAACTGAAAAGACTAATGCATTATCCATGACCTATATTAGGTGTTGCGCTTCTATTGATATGTAGTTCAGTATAACCAATAGGGCTGCCACGATTAGTCGACTATCAAAATCGACGACTGATTTAATAGTTGACGCGTCATTTGAAGCTTTGTTTGCTTTTTTTGATGTATTGTGCACTTAGAGATGCTCTTCTGCATAACCTGGTTGTAATGAGTGGCTCTTTGAGTTTACATTGCATCACCCTTTGAGGTCTTTCTGATAAATCGTTCCTAGTGCTGTACCTACTTATAATTAAGTTATTATTTATAGCAGCTTTCAGGTAAAAAGGAAAAACAACTAGAGTAATCTCTAAATGATCTATATACATTAAGAGTATTTTAAAATACATTGTATTTAATCTCCCCAATTCTTCCCAGATACTGATACTGTTAATATTCAACTCCATCATCATGACCTGACATAAGAAGTCTAACCAGGTGGCAGGTGCCACAAGGTGGCAGCAATACCCACAGGAGACACTCTTCCTCTTTTTTTATGCATGAAGATAAGATAAGATAAGATAACCTTTATTAGTCCCACGTGTGGGAAATTTGTTTTGTTACAGCAGTGGAGAGTGGAAAGTTACATGGAAAATTAGAAAAAAGAAAAACACTGGAATAAGATATCAATAGATACTGTGCGCAACTGTACACAATAGAATATAATAAAATAAAATACTATATACAATTGAATAAAATAGAATACAAATGCTATATACAATTGAGTATAATACAACGATGCCAGAAAAGAGTATTGTACTTAGTGTTATTGCTATTGCACATGTGTGGATGTGTGTGTTTGATCGGTTGAAGTCTTTGTTGTGGAGTCTGACAGCAATAGGGAGGAAAGACCTGCAAAATCTCTCCATCCCACATTGTGGGTGCCACAGCTGCCACTGAAGGAGCTGCTCAGTGCTCTCAGAGTCTCCTGCATGGGGTGGGAGATGTTGTCCAACAGGGATGACAGCTTAGCCACCATTCTCCTGTCACTCACCACCTCCACTGCGTCCAGAGGGCATCCTAGAACAGAGCTGGCCCTTCTGATCAGCCTGTTCAGTCTCTTCCAGTCCCCAGCAGAGATGCTGCCCCCCAGCAGACCACACTGTAAAAGATGGCTGAGGCCACCACAGAGTCATAGAAGGTCTTCAGGAGTCGGCCCTTCACTCCAAAAGACCTGAGCCTCCGCAGCAGGTACAACCTGCTCTGCCCTTTCCTGCATAGGGCGTCTGAATTATGAGTCCAGTCCAGTTTATTGTTCAGATGAACACCAAGGTACCTGTAGCTGTCCACAGTCTCAATATCAATACCTTGGATGTTCAGTGGTTGCAGTGGAGGACGTTTGTGCCTGCAGAAGTCTACCACCAGCTCCTTGGTTTTACTGGTCTTGATCTGGAGGTAGTTCTGCAGGCACCAGTCCACAAAGCCTTGGGTCAGTCGTCTGTACTCCCTGTCGTCCCCATCAGTGATCAGGCCAACTATTGCAGAGTCATCAGAGAACTTCTGCAGGAAGCACTGGGTGGAGTTGTAGAAGAAGTCTGCAGTGTAGATGGTAAAGAGGAACGGTGCCAGAACCGTTCCCTGTGGGGCCCCCATACTGAACTGTTATGAATTGCTCATGCATTTCATGCATGACTCCATGATCTGCTTTTTACCTGGATGGCCAATGATGCACTTCTGTCTCCTGCTGATAAAGGTGTTTATATCCCACCCCTAGCTCCTGAAACTGTCAGGAGTAGTGCAACATCACTATGTAGTACATGCTGTTTGGATCAAACAGTGTGTGATGTTGTTTAAGCTTAGCACAGGATATACCAAGAAACACGTTTCAGGTTATAGATGGAAATAGAGGAAACAGTTTGCTAGGAAGCCTGCTGAGTCTCTCTTACGCAGAACCCTGTCCACATCTTCTAAGATGTTTTTCTACACTGATAAGATAAGATAACTCTTTATTGTCATTGCACAGTCATACATAGTACAGTAGTACAATGAAATTGGAAAACTGTCCTACGTCGGCACTACATATAACACAACACGACACGATATGACACATCACAACGCAACAAACAACACAACACAGTATATTAACTTAGTATAAAAAAGAAGAATAAGTGTATTTGTATTGCACACTGTTATTATTGCACATTAATTATTATTGCACCTTGTTATAAATATAAATATTATTATTGTTATTGTTTTAAACATTGTTACCTCTGCCTTAAAAATTCCAGGGAGGTAGCCAGTCAGGTCAGCTATTTACATTGTGGGCTTTCTTCAAATCTTTTAGAAATGGCATAATATGATTCACATCATGTATTATAAATGAAATCTTACATGTGCTGGTTGTCTCTTGAATATGATCTTTGACATGTCACTCTGCATGCATGTTATTGTGTGAGGATTCCTGGTGTAATCATCCAAACCAATTTCCTCTCATATGAGGGTGACAGATTAGGTATTCTCAGACCTCGAGAAAGTGGTGACACATCTGAATAATTTAACTTAAAGAATAACTTAAAAAACAATTCAAATAAATAATTAAAAGACCAAATTTACCACTGACATTCATGCCAGTGATGAGCGTATGTAAACTTCTGGCCACTACTGTCAGTATCCGAGCTCTGATACCAGGGGAAAGGACAAAACACATTCAATAAAAGCATAATAAAATAGAATACTCATATTTTTATCAGTGTAGAAATGAAAGTTTCCTTAAATATGACAGATGCTAGTTTTTAAAGTTCAGATTTGAATCATGAATTCTTCCGCAATATTTACAAGACTGAACGGACTCCACTGACTTTCCCTCAATGGACCGTGTTGCCTATAAGACGATTTAATTCTCTCTTCTTTTTTGCCTGTCCCGTTTGGTTCTTTAGCCATCAGAATTACTGTCGGAAGGCCAAGAAAGATGCCCAACGGATTTACTTTACCTAGTGGATCATCGCAGTCTTGCCATATTGGTCCATTTGATTGACCTTGGTTTTATTTTCAGTTGTTACAGACATGACTGGGAGAAAGAAAGAAAGAAAGAAAGAAAGAAAGAAAGAAAGAAAGAAAGAAAGAAAGAAAGAAAGAAAGAAAGGGAGGGAGGGAAAGAAAAACAGAGGGGAAGAGGGACAGTGAGAAATGGCACTTAAAAAAAATCACCTGGATCACCTGTTGAGAGAAGAATAAAAAGAGAAAACAAGCAAAAAAGAGAGCAACATAATAAACACAACACCATTGCAATAATCTAGCTAAGCATAAATAACAGTAAATACTAAATATTGAATTTTATTTTGCAAATGTCCAGGGTGCGAGGGGTCTTTGATGATGATGCTGGCTTTCTGCTGAAGTCTGCCAGTATAAATGTCTCTGAGGGGAGTTAGTATGGTGCCAATTGCCCACCCACGTGTTTTTTCCTCTTGTCCTCCGCGGTGCAGTAGTTGAAACAGAGTGTGCAGCAGTAAGTCAGAACGCTCTCGATGGTGGAGCGGTAGACGTTTCGAGAACCCTCTGACCTACTGCTGCACACTCTGGTTGCCATTTTTAGAAAAATAATAAGATGCAAGTTCAGGTTTCACTTCCTTGATAACCTATAATTCTCAACAGTTCCTGACAATTATGGCTTAACTTCTTCTTATCTGTTGCGTATATGGAAAGCAGTACCATTTGATCACTTCCTTTTTCTTCAAAACATCATCTCATAATAGTTATTTAGTTGCAAGTAATTGACTTTTGTTTCTGTGTGACCGTTATTTCATTGTTTTTTAAAGTATAATTGTATAAATGATCAAGACTAGCGCCTCAAGGTGCTTTATATTAACTCCTGGCTCCACCCGGAGCCTGCACCCATACCGCAACTGCCTAGAAAAAAAAAACCTGAGTTAATATGAACTTCACATTTGCAAGCAACTGTGGGTCAGAAGAGTAATAAGGGATCTAGCACTGTTGCCATAATTTGCCCAAATCATGGATCATCCCATCTGTTTACGCAAAACTACTGTAACCAATGACTGTTCTTAAGTAATTTCACTTAGTTGTTTTTCTTTCTTGCTCATTGTGTCAGATGTTTAGTTACTCCTCGGCCTCCTTTAGCAGTAATGATATCTGTAACAAATGTAGCATATTTGCAGCGCTGGAGGCCAGGATTACTGAATTGGAGACTCGGCTTCGCACCCTTCATTCACCCGTAGCTAGCCAGGCCCCTGGAGCTGGTGCAGCCGAAGATAGCGTAGGCCCCGCTAGCTGTTCCCCGGCAGATCCCAAGCAGCTGGGGAAAGAGGGCGGCTGGGTCACGGTGAGGAGGAAGCATAGTCCTAAACAGAAGCCCCAGGTACACCACCAACCCGTTCATGTGTCTAACCGTTTTTCCCCACTCGGCGACACACCCGCCGGGGGTCAAACTCTGGTAATTGGCGATTCTGTTCTCAGACATGTGAAGCTAGAGACACCGGCAACCATAGTCAATTGTCTTCCAGGGGCTAGAGCAGGCGACATTGAAGGAAATTTAAAACTGCTGGCTAAGGGTAAACGTAAATTCAGTAAAATCATAATTCACGTCGGCAGTAATGACACCCGGTTACGCCAATCGGAGGTCACTAAAATCAATATTGAATCGGTGTGCAACTTTGCCAAAACAATGTCGGACTCTGTAGTTTTCTCTGGTCCCCTCCCCAATCAGACCAGGAGTGACATGTTTAGCCGCATGTTCTCCTTAAATTGCTGGCTGTCTGAGTGGTGTCCCAGAAACGATGTGGGCTTCATAGATAATTGGCAAACCTTCTGGAGGAAACCTGGTCTTGTTAGGAGAGACGGCATCCATCCCACTTTGGATGGAGCAGCTCTCATTTCTAGAAATATGGACAAATTTATTAAACCCCCCAAAATATGACTATCCAGAGTTGGGACCAGGAAGCAGAGTTGCAGTCTTACACGCTTCTCTGCAGCTTCTCTCCTCCTGCTACCCCCCCAAAAACCCATCTCCATAGAGACTGTGTCAGCTTCCAAAAAGACAAAAAACAAACTAAAAACCAGCAACAAACAACTTAAACATAAACAATTACAAAGAAAGAACAATACAGTATCCACATCTGAACCAAAGAGTATAACAGTGAAATGTGGATTATTAAATATTAGGTCTCTCTCCTCCAAGTCTCTGTTAGTACATGACTTAATAATTGATCAACAAATCGATTTACTCTGCCTTACAGAAACCTGGTTGCAGCAGGATGATTATGTTAGTTTAAATGAATCAACACCCCCGAGTCATTCTAACTACCAGAAACCTCGAAGCACAGGCCGAGGGGGCGGTGTGGCAGCAATTTTTCACACCAGCCTATTAATTAATGAAAGACCAAGACAGACTTTTAATTCATTTGAAAGCCTGATGCTTAGCCTCGTCCACCCCAGCTGTGAAACTCAGAAACCAGTCTTACTTGTTATCATCTATCGTCCACCTGGGCCTTACACAGAGTTTCTGTCTGATTTCTCAGACGTTATATCTAAATTAGTTCTGAGCTCAGATAAAATAATTATTGTGGGTGATTTTAACATCCATGTAGATGCTAAAAATGACAGCCTCAACATGGCATTTAATCTGTTATTAGACTCAATTG
This sequence comes from Mchenga conophoros, assembly GCF_057382185.1. Lineage (NCBI taxonomy): Eukaryota > Metazoa > Chordata > Actinopteri > Cichliformes > Cichlidae > Mchenga > Mchenga conophoros. The sequence goes on from NC_140526.1 coordinate 5,143,161, forward strand.
GCTTCTCTCAAAATGTAAAAGAACCCACCCACCACTTTAATCACACTCTAGATCTTGTTTTTAACATATGGCATAGAAACTGAACATTTAACAGTGTTTCCTGAAAACCCTCTCCTGTCTGATCATTTCCTGATAACATTTACTTTTACAATAATTGATTACACAGCGGTGAAGAGTAGACTTTATCAAAGTAGATGTCTTTCTGAAAGTGCTGTAACTAAGTTTAAGAATACAGTGGGGCAAAAAAGTATTTAGTCAGCCACCGATTGTGCAAGTTCCCCCACCTAAAATGATGACAGAGGTCAGTAATTTGCACCAGAGGTACACTTCAACTGTGAGAGACAGAATGTGAAAAAAAAAAATCCATGAATCCACATGGTAGGATTTGTAAAGAATTTATTCGTAAATCAGGGTGGAAAATAAGTATTTGGTCAATACCAAAAATACAACTCAATACTTTGTAACATAACCTTTGTTGGCAATAACAGAGGTCAAACGTTTACTATAGGTCTTTACCAGGTTTGCACACACAGTAGCTGGTATTTTGGCCCATTCCTCCATGCAGATCTTCTCGAGAGCAGTGATGTTTTGGGGCTGTCGCCGAGCAACACGGACTTTCAACTCCCGCCACAGATTTTCTATGGGGTTGAGGTCTGGAGACTGGCTAGGCCACTCCAGGACTTTCAAATGCTTCTTACGGAGCCACTCCTTTGTTGCCCGGGCGGTGTGTTTTGGATCATTGTCATGTTGGAAGACCCAGCCTCGTTTCATCTTCAAAGTTCTCACTGATGGAAGGAGGTTTTGGCTCAAAATCTCACGATACATGGCCCCATTCATTCTGTCCTTAACACGGATCAGTCGTCCTGTCCCCTTGGCAGAAAAACAGCCCCATAGCATGATGTTTCCACCCCCATGCTTCACAGTAGGTATGGTGTTCTTGGGATGCAACTCAGTATTCTTCTTCCTCCAAACACGACGAGTTGAGTTTATACTAAAAAGTTCTACTTTGGTTTCATCTGACCACATGACATTCTCCCAATCCTCTGCTGTATCATCCATGTGCTCTCTGGCAAACTTCAGACGGGCCTGGACATGCACTGGCTTCAGCAGCGGAACACGTCTGGCACTGCGGGATTTGATTCCCTGCCGTTGTAGTGTGTTACTGATGGTGACCTTTGTTACTTTGGTCCCAGCTCTCTGCAGGTCATTCACCAGGTCCCCCCGTGTGGTTCTGGGATCTTTGCTCACCGTTCTCATGATCATTTTGACCCCACGGGATGAGATCCTGCGTGGAGCCCCAGATCGAGGGAGATTATCAGTGGTCTTCTATGTCTTCCATTTTCTGATGATTGCTCCCACAGTTGATTTTTTCACACCAAGCTGCTTGCCTATTGTAGATTCACTCTTCCCAGTCTGGTGCAGGTCTACAATACTTTTCCTGGTGTCCTTCGAAAGCTCTTTGGTCTTGGCCATGGCGGAGTTTGGAGTCTGACTGTTTGAGGCTGTGGACAGGTGTCTTTTATACAGATGATGAGTTCAAACAGGTGCCATTCATACAGGTAACGAGTGGGGGACAGAAAAGCTTCTTACAGAAGACGTTACAGGTCTGTGAGAGCCAGAGATTTTCCTTGTTTGAGGTGACCAAATACTTATTTTCCACCCTGATTTACGAATAAATTCTTTACAAATCCTACCATGTGGATTCATGGATTTTTTTTTCACATTCTGTCTCTCACAGTTGAAGTGTACCTCTGGTGCAAATTACTGACCTCTGTCATCATTTTAAGTGGGGGAACTTGCACAATCGGTGGCTGACTAAATACTTTTTTGCCCCACTGTATAATCCACCCACTGTTATCATCTCCAATGCCCTGTACCAACACAGAGCAGAGCAGCTATCTGAACGCTACCCCAACAGAGGTCGATTATCTTGTTAATAATTTCACCTCCTCACTACGTACGACTCTGGATACTGTAGCTCCTGTGAAAACTAAGGCCTCAAATCAGAAGTACCTGACTCCGTGGTATAATTCTCAAACACGTACCCTAAAGCAGATGACTCGTAATCTGGAGAGGAAATGGCGTGTCACAAATCTAGAGGATCATCATTTAGCCTGGAGAAATAGTTTGCTGCTTTATAAGAAAGCCCTCCGCAAAGCCAGAACATCTTACTATTCGTCACTGATTGAAGTAAATAAGAACAACCCCAGGTTTCTCTTCAGCTCTGTAGCCAGGCTGACAAAAAGTCAGAGCTCTTTTGAGCCAACCATCCCTTTAACGTTAACTAGTAATGACTTCATGAACTTCTTCACAAATATAATTTTTATCATTAGAGAAAAAATTACCAGTAATCATCCCACAGATGTAATATTATCTACAGCTACTCTTAGTACCATTGATGTTAAGTTAGACTCTTTTTCTCCAATTGATCTTTCTGAGTTAACTTCAATAATTACTTCCTCCAAACCATCAACCTGTCTTTTAGACCCCATTCCTACAAAACTGCTCAAAGAAGTCCTGCCATTAATTAATGCTTCGATCTTAAATATGATCAACCTATCTCTAATGATCGGCTATGTACCACAGGCCTTCAAGCTGGCTGTAGTTAAACCTTTACTCAAAAAGCATCTCTAGACCCAGCAGTCTTAGCTAATTATAGGCCAATCTCCAACCTTCCTTTCATATCAAAAATCCTTGAAAGAGTAGTTGTCAAAGAGCTAACAGATCATCTGCAGAGGAATGGTTTATTTGAAGAGTTTCAGTCAGGTTTCAGAGCTCAGCACAGCACAGAAACAGCTTTAGTGAAGGTTACAAATGATCTTCTTATGGCCTCTGACAGTGGACTCATCTCTGTGCTTGTCCTGCTAGACCTTAGTGCAGCATTCGATACTGTCGACCATAATATCCTATTAGAGCGATTAGAACATGCTGTAGGTATTACAGGTACTGCGCTGCAGTGGTTTGTATCATATCTATCTAATAGACTCCAATTTGTGCATGTAAATGGAGAGTCCTCTTCACACACTGAGGTTAATTATGGAGTTCCACAGGGTTCAGTGCTAGGACCAATTCTGTTTACATTATACATGCTTCCCTTAGGCAGTATCATTAGAAGACATAGCATAGATTTTCACTGTTATGCTGATGACACCCAGCTCTATCTGTCCATGAAGCCAGATGACACACACCAATTAGTTAAACTGCAGGAATGTCTTAAAGACATAAAGACCTGGATGGCCGCTAACTTTCTGCTTCTTAATTCAGATAAAACTGAGGTTATTGTACTCGGCCCTGAAAATCTTAGAAATATGGTATCTAACCAGATTCTTACTCTGGATGGCATTACCTTGGCCTCCAGTAACGCTGTGAGGAACCTTGGAGTCATTTTTGACCAGGACATGTCCTTCAACGCACATATTAAACAAATATGTAAGACTGCTTTCTTCCATTTGCGCAACATCTCTAAAATTGGAAATATCCTGTCTCAGAGTGACGCTGAAAAACTAGTTCATGCATTTATTACTTCCAGGCTGGACTACTGTAATTCATTATTATCAGGATGTCCAAAAAACTCGCTGAAAAGCCTTCAACTAATCCAAAATGCTGCAGCAAGAGTCCTGACAGGGACTAGAAAGAGAGAGCATATTTCTCCTGTTTTGGCTTCCCTTCATTGGCTTCCTGTTAAATCCAGAATTGAATTCAAAATCCTGCTCCTCACATACAAGGTCTTAAATAATCAGGCCCCATTTTATCTTAATGACCTTGTAGTACCATATCACCCTATTAGAGCACTTCGCTCTCGCTCTGCAGGCCTACTTGTTGTTCCTAGAGTATTTAAAAGTAGAATGGGAGGCATAGACTTCAGTTTTCAGGCCCCTCTTCTGTGGAACCAGCTTCCAGTTTGGATTCGGGAGACAGACACTATCTCTACTTTTAAGATTAGGCTTAAAACTTTCCTTTTTTCTAAAGCATATAGTTAGGGCTGGACCAGGTGACCCTGAATCCTCCCTTAGTTATGCTGCAATAGATGTAGGCTGCCGGGGGATTCCCATGATGCATTGAGTTTTTCCTTTCCAGTCACCTTTCTCACTCACTATGTATTAATAGACCTCTCTGCATTGAATCATATCTGTTATTAACCTCTGTCTCTCTTCCACAGCATGTCTTTATCCTGTCTTCCTTCTCTCACCCCAACCGGTCGCAGCAGATGGCCCCGCCCCTCCCTGAGCCTGGTTCTGTCGGAGGTTTCTTCCTGTTAAAAGGGAGTTTTTCCTTCCCACTGTCGCCAAAGTGCTTGCTCATAGGGGGTCATATGATTGTTGGGCTTTTCTCTGTATCTATGAAGCGCCTTGAGGCGACTTTTGTTGTGATTTGGCGCTATATAAATAAAATTGAATTGAATTGAATTGAATTGAATTAACACTACAAGCTCAATAGCTTGAGATGAACAGTAATACGATAATGAGCCCAACACTAAGATATTCTGTAACCACTGCACATCCTGCTTTTTTCACTCATGTCTCTCTGTGTGATGCCAAATCCTCCACAAAGACCCTTAGAGAAAAAACAGCATTTCCCAGTGGAGCATCGTGGAGGTCCAGCCTGGATCAACAGATGCAAGAGGTGCTGCTGTAAATCATGTGATCAACTCTCCTTGTCTTTGAAAAGAGTGATACTGATTTTAACACCGTATATGTTTCACATTGTATACATATTTTTCAACAATACAATGTGATTGCATAACCAACAAGCCGCCAGTAAAACCACAGTTTCCTTCACACACACACACACACAAAAAAAAACAAAAAAAAACACAAAAGCCTGATAAATCAGACACACAAAAAATTGTTTCCTTGTGCAAAAATGTGGTGTGAGGATTAGAACTTCAGGTGCCATGACATGCAGTGTTGCAATCACTGCTTCTGGCAGTGATATTACCATTACCATTACTAAAGTGATATGGTGGGTGCTGGGGTTACCTTGGGGGTTGGCCAGCACTTCATACGTTTCACTCCCTGGGATCTACGTATTCACCGTGTTAAACTCACCTTAAGGTTAGTAGGTAAATCCTTATATGAAGTGTGCATAGGATGAAATATGCTAGAAAAATTATTAATCTTTAATAATGTGGGGCTTTGGCTCAGAAAGCAAAGACTCTTCAGACAATGATGAACACCAGTTTAAACAACTGCAGCAGAAATGTATTATCCATGACCTATATTAGGTGTTGACTGTTGACTGATGAACAATAACTTTATTTTTTGATGTTTTATTTCTTCTTTTATATGAAATCTTATTAATATTATATCAGTTTTGAAAAAATGCAGCTATGATTCTTATGGTTGCATTATTTTCAGATACGAGAAGGCAAAGATTTTCAGCAATTTAACAACAAATCACTTATTTAAAAAAAAAAAAATGTGTTGTTGTATTATGGCTTAGATACGTTGCTGTAGATGGAAATTATAGATGTCCTGCACTCGTTTCTCATTTAGAGCATTTACTTCCAATGCCCTGTCAGATCCCATTTGGCTTCACTGCAGGTCAGTTTCTCAGTGAGGTGTACACTTTCAGGTATTTTCTTCTGGCTTTTACTTTTTCATTAAGTCCAGGATGACTCAAGCAGAAACATTTTGATCACAATATTGAAATTCACAATATTAAGCCTTCACACTTAAAAATGACACTTTAATGATCAGCTCTGGGAACTGTCATAAGGTTCGAGGTTTCTTGTTGGTTTCATGAGCTAAAAACCAAATGTAACCTCTTGCTTCAGTGGTTTGGGTGCAGTGATTGTTGTCGGTCACATCATGACTTTACAGGTGATTGTGAAACATGAATGTTGCATGACAGCTAAGTGGAAACATCAGTCATCAGTTTTCATGGTTTGTACACACATAAACCAATACTCTGATTGGTTTGGACTGAACTGACTTTTTAGTAAAATGGGGCTGCAGACGTCATGTGATGGTATCTGAGAGGAAGCGAAACTTTTATAAACTTCTATGAAACTCCACAACAGAGTTTCTCTGGAGTGATCCCTTGTGCACAATATTTTCTGTGTGCTTTTGGTTTTGCTCGTGCCTCTAATGGCTGATTGTTAGATTCTTAGATTCAATTTAGACACCCTAGTCTTTATGCAATTGAAATACTAACTTCTAGTGATCAAATGAAATGAAAAGGCTTTCTTTCCAATATGGAATATGGTGTTGTAGAGCTTTTTACCCCACTTCACATTTTCACTTTAGGCTCGTTGATTCAGAACAGTACGTAATATGACAGATTTCAATTCAATTAAGCTTCACTGCACCTTATATTGTAAGGCAAAGACCCTTGGAAGGAAAACCAAAATCATATGGTGGCCCCTCTGTAAGCAGCACTTCAGCATAAAGTAAACAGACAAGATCAGATCTTCAACAGAAGCCATCTGCTTTTGTTGTTCCAAGTGAGGGGAAATAGAAGATAAAAAAGAAGAGCACATAGAGATAAGGAGGGCACAAACTATGAGAAGGCAACATTTTGTGGCACGCAGTAGCGCCGAATTGCTCTGTGCATCATGGGAAGTCCTCTAGCACAGGAAATTCGGGGGTAGCTCTACACTCTTTTATACTATACTATTTTCAGCAGTGCCGTCCTCTGCTCAACGGACATGGTAGCTTCATAGGGCTTTATAATTATTTTAGCTGCTGCTGTGTAGCTTTATCTATACAGATAAAATATTTTTAAAAAATGTGTTTCTAGATTGAAAAAGTAGTTCTAGATTGTTATTTTTTTAATCTGTAATATGTAATAATAATAATTTAATCTGTAATAATAATATTAAATAATAAGTAACCAAAAATCTACCATTTTCTGCCCACACCCACACAAGGGCAACTCCTCCTGAAGTTGCCCTTGTGTGCGTGTGTCCGGCCATATCTCTTGCCTTAGGTGCCACCTTTTTTTATTCAGCTGACTCCCATCAGCAATTAGAAGTACTTAAGGCCAGAAAAAGGTGAGCTCTAGTTCCAGAGAGCCATGCTGGTGTTTGCAGCTAGTGAGCTGTGTGTGGTGACTGGTTGCTCCTGCTCGATGGGGAGGAGTGTTTGGTGATTAATCCTTTTTTTACTTACTTTTCATTTACTGACCAACACCTGAGTTTTGTTTTGTTTCTTCAAATGGTGATAACAGCTTAACCGTCTCTTTTAGTTCAGTTATTAATAGAAGGATTACTAAAACTCTTTAACTTAACCATTTTGCCTCCATCTCTACTGGGTCTGCCCTGGTGGTCCTCCCAGTAGGTCTTGGAATTGGAAGTGCTAATTCTCATTTCTGCCACTTTCACACACAACACAAACGGCTCCAGTGCAAACTGAAGGTCACATGATGAAGCCAACAGAATCACATCATCTGCAAAGATCAAGGATAAAATCATTAGGCCACCAATCAGAATAGAAACAGAGTACTTTATTAATGGAAATTATGTTGGTTACACTTGCTTCAAGGCAGTAACAGTGACAGACTAAACTATTTAAACAATACATGTACAATGTTACAGATTTAACAACTTTAAGAAATAGAACTGATATATACAAATCACTCGATTAAAAATATCAACATTTAACAGAGGTGATTATAAATAAATATCATATTTATGCATGCATATCATATTGAGAAGAATATTACAGAGTAGATAAAAGCGTGTGAAAAAGGCTGTAACTATTGCAGTGTTTACAGTGTATTAGATGGAGGAGGTGTACAGTGAGATGGCCATGGCCAGGAAAGATGTCCTGTGCCGTTCAGTGGTGCTTTTTGGTAATCTCGGTCTCACTGAATGTGCTCTCTGACTAGCCAGCACATCATGGAGTGGGTGGGAGGTAATGTCCAGCTTTGTCCTTATCTTGGACAACATCTACCTGTTAGACACCACCCTAAATGAGTCCAGCTCCATCCCCACAACATTACTGGCTTTGCGGATCAGTTTATTTAGTCTGTTGGCATCAGCAACCCTTAACCTGCTGCCCCAGCATGCAACAGCATAGAGGATAGCACTGACCACAAAAGACTCATAGAAAATCCTGAGCATCGTCTGACAGATGTTGAAGGACCTCAGAAAATAGAGACAACTCTGGTCCTTCCTATAAAGTGGAGTGGTGTTTTTTAAAGTGCAATTTATTGTCTATGTATACTCTGAGGTATTCATAGTCCTCCACAATGGCCATATTGACCCCTGGATTGAAACAGGAGTCAAGGTTTTCCTGGTTTTCCTAAAGTCACAATCAATTCCTTGGTCTTTGCCACATTGACAAAGGAGTCAACCACAGCCCGGTACTATATCAGAGTGGGTAGTAATAATAGAGTGGATAGTAACAATAATAAACATCATCATTATCATCATAATCATAATAATACATTTTATTTATAAAGCACCTTCTAGTGTCGCATGCAGCTGTGGAGTTAGCAGAGGAAGGAACGTAAACAGCCACCAACATTACTTGGGTAAATTCCCTGGGCAAATAATACAGCCGGAGTCCAGCAGTGCACAGTTCAATGTCAGGACAGGAAATCCGTTCTTTGATTGATATGTGGGCAGGGTTGTTGTTGTTAACAAGAAACCCCCTTGTTTCTGCTTACCGCTCGCGGCGCTGCAGATATCCTGTTCATAAAAAGATTTTCTGTTCATAAAAAACTATGAAAATTATGAACAGAATCATGACAAAGGGCAGCCCTGGCGGAGTCCAACACCCACCTGAAACAGGTCTAACTTACTTCCAGTGTTACGAACTGAGCTCTATTATTTATATTTTTATATTTGTACAAGGACCGAATGGTCTGTAAAAAGGGGCCAGACGCACCATTCTCCCGAATGGCCTTAATAAAACAACAACTGATAATTCTCTTTCATGTGACCATAGCAGCACAGTCTCCAGCAGACAACTCTCAAACTGATTCAATGCCTGTCATGTCACGTGGTTATATGCTGCCTGTGTGAATATTTCTATCATAACTCAGAACCACAACTTGTTACGTGATCTTTGAGATATTTTGGAAAAAGTAAACGTTGTCATGAATCACCTTCTCCAATGAGGTGTTATTCCTCCCTCTGCCAAGAACATAATGAACATTATTATTTATGAAGTACCAAGCATGATATTATTAACAGCCAAAATATAGTGAAAAAGTACATGTACATTCAAAAAGTACTTTAGTTGCAGTCCAGTGACCCCTGTCAAATAGATAACAATGTTTATACGACCACATAGTGATAACTCATCAATGTGAGTAATTTATTCAGAATCCATTAAGAAATTCCATACCACATATGTGATAAACAATTTACTGAACTGTGAATTCTGCAAAGCTAAGCTTGAACATTCAAAGAATATTAATATAGATAGGGAAACGAGCATAATAGCTCTGTTGTAATGAAATCATCCTGCAGATGTAACTTTCCTGGTGTGCTCCTCAGTGATGCAGCTTCTAATATTACAGAATTTTATGCATCATTTATTTAAGACTTGAAATGGAGCTTTGCAAAAGTAATCTGTTTTCAGTTTTACATTTGTCAACTTTCTTAACTTCTACATGTTTAAATCTTTATTTCTATTTTTTTAATCTTTTCTATGAGGTGTCTTGGGTTTGGCTGGATTGTTGTCATCATATTTTGATTGTTCATCACAAATTGTTCATCAATTTTGAACAAACTGTGAATGTCTTTATTTTCTCGTGGACCAGTTAACCCACAAAACAGAGAAGCAGAGAATACTTTCTTTCCTACCATTACTTCAAATGATAAACCCGGAATACCACAAATCTCTTGCATCCAATACTTCTAATGTCTAAGGTAAGCTTAAAAAAACACTACTAACTGCATTTTTAGAATAAAACATTAACTGAATAGAAAGGAAATACTATGTAAAGAGAAATACATCAGTAAGAATAGAGAAATAATATATAGTGCAGACCCGTAACCTTCAAAGATTTAATATTCAAAGATTTGCATCTTATTTTGTGTGCTGCAACCTGTAGAACTGGTGTGGCGCAAGCTCCTGTTTCACTTCCTCAGTAAGCTGTAAGTATCAGTATTTCTTGACCATGGTCCCCTGACCTTTTGTTTTCTACACATGAAAACTGTATGATTTAGAAATGTCCTCCTCTAGATGCCATCTAATGTCAGCCATTCAGTTACAGCACAAATATTTGTATTTGTTTCTAAGTTATTATTTTTTTTACAATACATAAATTATTAGAACTGTCTTCACAGACAGACTCTTAAATGGCTCTACTGTTTTTTCTACACAGTGTACCAGTCTCTATTCTCAGTTAATATTTCCGTGGAAATTTAGAGCAGAAGCTTAAAAGTATTTGATCATTGTGACAGCACTGAACAAAAAACAGCCTGATGTGAGTCATTTCCTCATCTGAGCTGTGAACCACAGATCTGTTAAAGCATGTGATATATGTAGATGTGAAACTCCCCCTCATTCAGCAAACGTCAACCAGACAGAAAAATATCCTCTCAACCTCTTACAGCAGATCTATATCTGTTGATGAGTGAGACGCAATGTGGATTACACTTTTTATCACAACAGCCCTCTGTTTTTCTATGTCCCGAGCTGGTGGTGAGTAAACCTACCATGTTATCACTCTTATGTTGAAAGGAGTATACTTGTGAAGTGAATAGCACACTAAATATCTCAAAGTTATGAATCCTTGAAAAAGTAAAATTACCCCAGATTCTTTGTTACCAATAGCTAGTAAGGACTCTAAGTCAACCAGTTTCACAAAACTCCCTACAAGTGTGCTGATTAAACACTTGTAAAAGAACATCTTGTCTCTCATGTGTCTCTGGAGTTAGATGCCACTTAGACGTTTAATCAGCTTCCAGTCTTGTTTAAATGTATTCATTATGCTAATTTTGATCTTTCCATTCCTGTGTGTTTTACTTTGACAGACTTCTGTGAAAATGTTCTTGATGAATGCCGAAAAAGTGAATCATGGATAGGGTAATTCAACTTACTGTACATATCACATTCCTGTTTTTGAAAATGTATATAGTTAAATGTTAGATAAATGCTGTCAATACTGGCTAAAATGTTTTCATCTCTACAGTGGCTGCTTTTCGGTGTTTTTACATGGCTTCATCATCAAATAATACTTGTTAGAGTGTTAGTATACAGCCTCTAACATATAAATCACACACTGATACTTGTATGCTGAGAGCAAGACCAGTCTTATCTGAGAGGACAGTGGAGAAATGAGTCACAGATCTATAAACTAGAGCAGGCGTGGGAAACTCCAGGCCTCGAGGGCCGGCGTCCTGCAGGTTTTAGATGTGTCCTTGAACCAACACAGCTGATTTAAATGGCTAAATTAGCTCCTCAACGTGTCCTGAAGTTCTCCAGAGGCCTGGCAAGGAACTAATCATGTGATTCAGGTGTGTTGACCCAAGGTGAGATCTAAAACTTGCGTTACACCGGCCCTCGAGGCCTGGAGTTGCCCACCCCTGAACTAGAGGAACACAGTGTAACACTTTGGAGTAAACATAATTTTGTATTATTGTTTAAGTGTATTGTGTAAGCTGGTGTTTGTTAAACTTAATACAGACTTGATTCATCTAGAAACATTATTTAAATGACAATTCTAACATTTTAGCTGATGCTCATGTTTCTTGATTTAAAGAGCTCAGACGTAGGCAGAAGTGCTGGAGATGGCGTAAATCATAAGACTGCGAACCTCTGTGTCCTCTTTCTCTCACTGTTGACTTTTGTCTGTACTTGTCTTTTTTACTGTACTTTTTATATTGGTTTTTTATTTTTATTTTTGCCTTGTGTTAGCTGCTTTGACAGATTTAGGCAGCTAAAAGTTTTGAGTTAGGTTTAGTAAAAAAATGTGGACTGGGTTAAAATACCACAACTTATGCCTTGTCTTATCATTTCTGCAGCTCATGCATCAAAGAACCAACTGCAGTAACACTGCGGTCTCTGGCATGGCAGCAGCTTTGTCTGAATTTCTCACATTGTTTTCCTGTGAAAGACAACATCATAGTATTTAAAAATGTTCTATGTACCAATGTCTTCATTTAAATATATTTATGTTTATCAAACTATGAGGTTCTTATGTATTAGTAATGGTTAGATGTACGAATCAAGATTAGTTGGTAAAAAATGTAGTTTAGTCACTAGTTTGGGTTAAAATAAGCCTGTTTACTTTGAAAACTAACCGGTTAGACAGTACATTCAAATGTTACGCTGAGGGCTCAAGGTTAAATGTTTATTTTAAACAGGAGTTTATAATCGTTGATGCCAAAGGTAGCAGTGTCCCATTTTGAAATGCCAAAAGACTTAACAAAGCTGTAGAATTTGATATATGATAATATGAACATTATTATTAAATTATTGTCAGAAATTAAAATTAAAGCAGTACAAGAGAATTTATTTTTGTTCAACTCAAGTTCTTGCAGTTTCATTTTTTCTCCTTTAAATGTATATCCATGAACAAATGAAGTAATCAAATAGCAGAGAAAGGTCCAATAATTGATCTTACTTCTCATCTCTTTGCATTAGTTTGTCTTTTTTATCCTCAGTTATATCCCTGTTTGCATGGTTATATATCTGAACTATGTTAAATATCTGTTGGTAGTTGTTATGAGGACAAAATTATGACCTGCAAGCCAAGAGGCCGCTTCATGACAGGCATCAAACAACTCAAAGTAAACTCGCTTCAAGAGGTGAGGTCATTTGGAGCTGAAGTGCTTTTTAGAAGTGAAAAAGTTACTTTTGATCTGAATTTCTGTATTCTTGTATTAATGAACTCTAATTACTGACAATCAACACATTTTTTAAAGTTATGTTTTCGTGTATGCTTTTTAGGTTGATGTGAGACCTACATTTGAACATAGAGTTCAGATCCCATCATCAGCTCTACAAGAAAGCATAGGAAATGTGTCTGAGGTGGATGTCCTGGTGGTGGCCTCTGTAATTAACAGCAGTTATTTTAAGGTTGGTAACGCTAAAAGCAACAGAAAACAAACCTTAATTATTTATCCACAGGAGGTTCAACATTTTCTAATGCTGATGCGTCTTGCATTCCTCCAGCAGAGTCTCTTCACACTCAGCTGTTGCTTATTATGAAAACTGATTAAAAGTTGCTCCTTTAATAAGATGTCCAATTACGTTTCACTGAGGGCCACAATGAGAAGTGTTTGCTTTAATTTGATCTAAAATTAAAGTTTGTCTGATATATCTTACAAATTCCTCAACCAGTCTACAAACAAAGTTAACCTTTATTTCAGTAATGCAATGCATTCTGACTACAGTTCTATAAAAAGCCTGCCATACAGCCAACTCACAACAACATGCTTCACAAGCATGAATCCGAAAGCTTCTGGAGCATTTAGTTTTGTCCATCAACATAATTCTAAAAATCTTACAGAGCCTGTTTCACAGGCCTGAACATAACAATGCAATTTGTCTTTAAAGCTCTATCTCTTTGAGATTGAACCTGAAGAAGTGTTCTGGGTTGTATTTTCATTAGTGGCTCAGCTCTCTACCATGAATGTTTCACAGGGGTCTAATCGAAGTCTGGACTTAAGATATCCTGCTTGAGATATTTAAACACAACTATATACAAACCATTCATCTTCAAAAATCCTTGTTTGACTGAATTAAAACAATTCTGCAAAGTAGACTGGTGTCACGGCTAATGGAAGGTATGGACTCAAGTGCGGAGCTCTGGATGCAAAGCAGACAGTGCGTTTATTTACAGTGCTCAAATACAGTCTTAAACAAGAAAGAAGTGCGATTCTCCAAAGGTGATTTTCTCCCAATTCCCGAAGGTGGTGCAGGTGAGTCTCTTCAATGAAAATCTGTGTGTGCTTCTCCTCCTGAGTGATAAAGGGAGGGAGGGAGACACACACACACTCACACACAAGCAGGTCGTCCGGGGAGGATTTATTTATAAAGCACACTGAAAACCAAGGGTATACCAAGGTGCTTAAAAAGTAACATAGAGAATAAAGGAAAGATAATAGAAATAGAAATAACAAGTACTAAGTATGCAAGCAGATAACTGTCACTGATACATAGAAGAAGAAGCAGATACACAACAAACAAGGAATTAAATGAGCATAAAAGTGCATAATGTAAAATCATAAGTGAAATGTTAACTAGAGAGAAAGGCAAGATTGAATAAGTGGGTTTTTAGTCGTGATTTAAACAGTGCAATAGAATCAGAGGCGCGGAGGTCGAGAGGGAGGGTATTCCACAGTACCGGGGCAGCCAGAGCAAACGCATGGTCACCCCGAGACTCAGCACTAATTTACTAATAGTTTTGAACGTAAGAAGTAATAATTTAAATTGAATACGGTACTTTATGGGCAGCCCGTGCAAGCCGGCTAGAACAGGTGTAAGAGCAGAATTTCCTTGTACCAGTCAGAAGGTGAGCTGCCGCATAGAGATTAGGCGCAGTTGGTGGAAGCTATATCTCACTACAGCAGACACTTGCTTCTTACTGAGTTTGAACGAGCTATCCAGCAGTACACCCAAGTTACAAATATACCAAAATGCAAAAAAATTTTCATAACACTGTACTTGTGGCACTTCAAACTGCAGCTGCAATTAGCCAACATTTTCAAAAAAAATCTTAAAGTGATGTGGAAATTAGTGGTGCAACGGATCATGGTTGATCCGTAACCCAAACCGATCCCACTCCACGGTTCGGCACGCACGTGATCCGAAAAAGAAGGAAAAAAAGGATGTGTATGGTGCGCGTGGTCAGTCTGTCAAGCGATAGTTATGGCCAGCGTTAGCGGTCCAAGTGGAGGAGCAGAGGAGTTTACGGCATTTAAGCAGCCCTTTGCTGCCCAGTCTGACCGGGCTAAAGCTATTACAAAAGCTACTGGGGTGTTTAGCTGCAGACATTCTGCAAAATAAGGGGTTTAAACTATGATGAACGTGCTTGAGCCACGCTATGATATCCTGTTGCACGTCCACTTCAGTGACAAGATTGTACCCAGGCACGTATGAGCAGGAAAAGTTTAAAGTTATGGCTGAACTGTCCCAGGCATCTTCTGTTGCCCAACTACAAATGGGTGGACCTCCAGGGCAACGGAAAGCTGCGTGGCCGTGACCGCTCATTATATCACAGCGGAGTGGTAGATACAAAGCCCTGTACTGCCCTATATTGCACCTTAATTAGTTTTTATACAATTGCATGGAATGAGTCTTGAGTTGAATGTTTTAATAGCCAAAAAATAATTAAATAAGTTAATAAGTAAATGTTAAAATTTTGTCTTTTTTTTCTTTCTTTTTTTTGCTGATCTGAAAATTTATCCGATCTGTGACTTAAAACCGTGAGCCGATCTGAACCTTGAGATTTTTAATCCGTTGCACCACTAGTGGAAATGTAACTACAAGACGTCTGCTAGGAATAAAGTTAAAAAAAATTTCCAATTAATCTCACCCTAACATGAATGTTATGTATCATCCTTCTTTCAGCTGAGTCCTCCCGAAAAAAGCAGGAGACTTCTTGGGGGTCTGGAAGTATTTAGGTACTCAGTCATATGTGTGCGGGCAGGAAACCGTGCAGTCAAGAATCTCTCACAACCCATCACGTTAACCTTCAAACACAACAAAGAGGTAAAAAGACAAAAGTGTTGGACGAACATCTGAAATAGAAAATGTAACAACCTGTTTACCGTTCATTTTGATTCCAGGTTGAAAGTGGAACGTGTGTATTTTGGAAGGAAACATCAGCAAAGGATGGAACAGGTACTACTGGAGATGTCAACCTTCAGTTAGTTTGTTTCTAAATAAAATGACTCAGCTACTCAGAATGTTTCCTTTATAGGTTACTGGAGCAATGAAGGCTGTGACACAAATTACACGGCACATGAATTTATTTGCAGCTGCAAACGTCAGAGGTTCTTTGCTTTGCTTGTGGTGAGCTGAAAATCTCTTCCTACGTATCATAAAAGCCTTTGGCAAACACCATGTTTATCTAATAAATGTTTAACAACTGTTACTGTTGATAAACAATTTAAATTAAGGAGCTGTTTCAAATGTATGCTGTACTCTTACTGTGTAAGAACACAACAACAGACAGAGGGAAACACAGAGCTTAATCTGACAAAACGAGACAGGGAGGAAGCAAAACTGGAAACACTGAGCATGGGAGGCGAGACTATCACAGCAAAACGGGAAACAAGAGACATACACAAAGACGCGGACTTAGCACTGTGACGTGGAGACATGACTTACTAGGGAACTAGAAACATGAGACAAAAGTAACTAACCATGGAACACAGAGAAGGCACAGTAGAAGAAAACTAAAGACTAGGAATGATAAATATAACACAAGCAGAAAACCATAAAGAGAACCAAAATTGTGTAAAACATCAAATCAAAGAAAATAACTACAAAAACACAAAACACTTGGTCACAGACCCAGTACGGTAACAAGCACACCTGCCACTCTAAGACACACACACTTAATTTTAAGCTTTGCCAGCACATGGATGACTTCTACAATAATTCACTCATCATATAATTGTGATGAAGGGTGAACCAACCAACACAGTCCCAAGCATTTATTGTTCCGACATGTAAACATCTCGCCATTTTAACATGGGAATGGGGAAATTTAGGTATAGATGCTCCTGTACAGATGTCCATCAAACACGTGAATGTAAATTACATTTCAAAACAACAACTTCATCTTTTTATGTTGCAGAATCCAGGAATATCGGTGACAAAAGCTGATGCCGACAAGCTAAACTACATCACTTACATTGGATCAGGATTCTCCGCCCCCTTCGCACTGATCAGTTTGTTCATCTATATTTATCTACAGTGAGTAGATGTCATATTATTCACATTTAAAACTTTATAGTTTTTAGTTCCCAATTGTGATCAAATAAGAAATTGGAGAAAATAAACAATTTGCAAGTTTATCCACAGTTCCACTTCAGCAGTACATATCCTGATGTACATATCCAGAGTGAACTGCTTTGTCTCACACTGTGAAGTTCCACAGTATTCAGTTGAACAGAGGTAGTATGCTTTATGGTATTTTAGTCAAAGAGATGAAAAATATGTTTTTAAAAACATATTATTATTGGATTTATTTAATCAAAAAGTGTTTTCATTCTAAAGTCAAACCACTGTAACAAAGTCACAGATAGAATCAAAACCACAATCAGAATTTATTAATCCCAGAGGGAAATTGAGTTGTCATAGCAGCAAATATGCAACAAACATCAAGCACTCATATAAAATGAAGTGTAGAGATTGAGATACTGAAAGATAAATATTAAGATAAATATAGAGGTATCAATATAAATAAATATATATACATTTAAAAGGGACACACATATGTGTGTGCGTGTGTGTAACACGCCCCTAGTGAGAGGGCAGCCAACAGATTATATCTGGTCCTGAAAAAAACAGGTAAATGCTGAGATGGACGACAGGTAGTTTGTTTTCCTCTCTCGCTTCTGTCAGATCTTTAATTATACACATTCATGTGTTCAAAATCGGTTACAAATCGTCTGAATCTCTTTATCTCACATTCCTAAAATCAGAATAAACTTAATGATAATATAAATAATATAAACAAAAATCTAAACAGCCATATCGCTTGTTTGTTACTCAGAGCTACAAATCACACTCTTTTTACCCACACATAGTTTAATAAAACAAACATTCCTGCACTGTACCATATACTAGTGGCTTATCTGTGTAGTCAAAATCTCCACATCAACATTGCAGAGTGACCTGAGTTGTTATTTCTCTAACTTTAGTCAGTTACAGTGGCAGCACATCAAACTGTCTCTGTGAATTCACTAACTCAAATATACGGGAGCGGTGTTGTACTTTTGAGGGAGACTTAAGTTTAAAAAAAGACAAAGCCGAAGGCTACACGCAACTCCAGCATGCGCGAGCTAAGCTAGCTCCTCCTGTCTTAACCGTAACAGATTTCAAAGACCAAGACAAATACAGATCCCACCGAGACAAACTAATCGTCAGGTTTTACTTTTACTTGGCATGTTAATTACGTGGACCATATTAAATTTTTCAGTTCAATTAAATTTTATTTATATAGCGCCAAATCACAAGTGCAGTCGTCTCAAGGTGCTTAATATTGTACAGTAGATCGTACAATAATAGATACAGAGAAAAACCCAACAATCATATGAGCCCCTATGAGCAAGCACTTTGGCGACAGTGGGAAGGAAAAACTCCCTTTTAACAGGAAGAAACCTCAGACAGAACCAGGCTCAGAGAGGGGCGGGGCCATCTGCTGCAACCGGTTGGGGTGAGAGAAGGAAGACAGGATAAAGACATGCTGTGGAAGAGAGCCAGAGATTAATAACAAGCATGATTCAGTGCAGAGAGGTCTATTAACACATAGTGAGTGGGAAAGTGACTGAAAAAGAAACACTCAATGCATCATGGGAATCCCCCGGCAGCCTGCATCTATTGCAGCATAACTAAGGGAGGATTCAGGGTCACCTGATCCAGCCCTAACTATATGCTTTAGAAAAAAGGAAAGTTTTAAGCCTAATCTTAAAAGTAGAGATAGTGTCTGTCTCCCAAATCCAAACTGGAAGCTGGTTCCACAGAAGAGGGACCTGAAAACTGAAGGCTCTCCCTCCCTTTCTACTTTTAAATACTCTAGGAACAACAAGTAGGCCTGCAGTATGAGAGCGGAGTGCTCTAATGGGGTGAAATGGTACTACAAGGTATTTAAAATAAGATGGGGCCTGATTATTTAGGACCTTGTATGTGAGGAGCAGGATTTTGAATTTAATTCTGGATTTAACAGGAAGCCAATGAAGGGAAGCCAAAACAGGAGAAATATTCTCTCTCTTTCTAGTCCCTGTCAGGACTCTTACTGCAGCATTTTGGATTAACTGAAGGCTTGTCAGGGAGTTTTTAGGACAATAAGGCCACAGTAAGGAATAAGGTCCACATGTGGCCTTATTACTTACTAAACTGAATAAAATAATTAAATGATGAGACGGCCTCTGCTAGATCTGATGAAGAGCAGTAGCATTACACTAAACCATCTCACTAGGGCGGAGGTGCCCCCTTGTGGTGCAACTTGGGATCTCAGAACATGTTGGCTCTCCAACAAAAATCACAAAATTAAGGCCCTTGTGTAACAAAACTACACCTGAAAACAATGTACAAAAATTAAATCACATAATATGGCCATACACATTATAGTGTTCCTTGTGCAAATATATGTCATGGAAGAATGAAGTTATGTTGTGAAAGATCAGATATATTTCACAAGTATAACCAGTTTAGTTATGCTGTGACAAAGTCGGTGGAACACAAAACCAGTTCGTCATAACTGATCACATTTCTTCTGAAAGTCTAGCAGCCCACAGTCATGGGGGAAAAATGTTTAATAAATTGATCATTATCAAGCTGTGGGTATTAATCTGCTTATATTTGCCATTCGATGGGAGAGAGCAGCTCAGTGTGGTTTGTGGCAAAAACCTCTAAGGACACAAATACTGTGAGACCCTACTGTGCTGCTTATGAACTAAAGGGTAAAACTTTTACTACAGATATTTTTACTAAGTTTCGTCAGGGTGGCCTATTTAAAGAAATGTCTCTATATCTGAGCATTTATAACAGTTTCCTTTAACAGTTGTCTCTGCAAAGACTGATGAGCGTGTGAGGTTGCAGAGATTGCGTCACAAAAGCTCAGTTGCTGCTTACATTTTGGGAACTATTTTTTTTCAACATGTTGATACTGGTATAAACAAAATGTAGTCACTTCCCCAGAGACATCTTCTGTCAAGTAGCCTCAAAGAAACACTGCTACGAGGGCCTGGAAATGCCATAAAAAAAAAACCCTGAACATTAAGAAAACAAACTCAATAATATTAATGGTTAAAAAAAATGTGCTTGTGAATGAAATTTGTAAAGTAATTAATTAAAGAAATGTTGTGTACATTAATATATCTGCCTGAGAGTGATTTTGTCATGTTTGTCTTTGTAATTTGTTTGTTTAATGAATTTGTTGATTTTCCCATTTCAGTTCAACCCATATTCTGTTACATTTCTAACATTATATGATGCAAATGAGGCGACTGCTACTCAAAGTGTGGTATTAAGTGAACTTTGTGGCTACATCTAGTTATTAAGAGACCATTAGAGAAGTGAGGCTACAGCCTCATGGCCTTTCTTACATATTGTTTTATCTGCTGCATTAGTGTGGAGTTATTACCATCATCTCACATCTAAAAAGGCAAGATAATATCCACTATCTCCACAGTTGGCAACAAGAGAATAATTTTGTTTCTCTTGTAGTCGGCGGTATCCTGAGAAATCCATAAGTCTGCACATGCAGCTAACAGTGGCGATGTTCTGCCTCCATCTCACCTTCCTGCTGTCCAGCCTCCTGGCCCAACTACTGAAGGAAAAAGAGGACGGCTCATCTTGCCTGGTACTGGGTCTGGTTTTACACTGGTCCCTGCTGGCCACCCTGACCTGGAGTGCTCTGGAGGGGTTCCACCTCTACCTTCTGCTCATCCGGGTCTTTAACATCTATGTGAGGAGGTACCTGCTCAAACTCAGCCTGATTGGATGGGGTGAGTGTCGTTTAGGTGGGACGCTGCTCTGCAATACACTGTCACAAATCTTTAAATGAAAGTGGATTGTGTTGAAGTGTTGCAGCAGCATTGAGAAGTAGAGAAACAGTGATAATAATGCCTCACGCTGTCCTAAAGAACATTCAGCTGACATTAATTCTGTCTTCCATGTTTGCAGGTTTTCCTACACTGGTTGCAGCTGTTTGTGGGATTTCACGTGTTTATGGCAAATACACTCTGAAATACAGCAACAGCAATTTAACACAACACATGTAAGAAACTATCTTTGATATCACTTAATATTAGAGTGAGCCAGGAGATTTTATTTCTAAGCAAACCCATTTTTTATGTCTTTAATAATGAGCAGGTGCTGGATAAGCGGCAAGTCTGAACAAAAGCTCCTCGTAGTCAGCTACATCACTACCGTGGCCTTTCCTTTCTTCGTGGTTGTGTTCAATGCCTGCATGCTGGGGCTGGTGGTGTTTAAGATTTGGGAACTAAGAAGGGGTGATAGAAGCTTTGGAAGCAGCAGTGACTGGAAGAAGATAAACAAAGAGAGAAAGAAGAGGTTATGGAAGGACTGTGTCACAGTGCTGGGCCTCAGCTGTGTGCTTGGGTTACCTTGGGGGTTAGCCAGCACTACATACGTTTCACTCGCTGGGATCTACATATTCACCGTATTGAACTCCCTTCAAGGTTAGTATGTGATCATCATGTCAAGGATTAACTGGACTTTGATCATTTAATAGAAGAACTGACAAACTATGTCTCTCTCTTCACAGGTCTATTTATTTTCCTGTGGTCTGTGGCGATGGCCTGGTCAAAATCTCAACCTGAAAATAACTCATCAATCAGAGACTCTTCCTCTCAGAAAATGATGACTACTAGTTTCAACAGCAGAAACTGAAAAGACTAATGCATTATCCATGACCTATATTAGGTGTTGTGCTTCTATTGATATATATTTCAGTATAACTAACAATTAAAAATATATACACATTTAGATGTGTTATTTCTTCCTTTTTGTGCAAATACTATGTAGAAATTTTGAAGAAAATTCTTGTGATTTTCTGTTTCCTCTTTCAAGCAAATATCAATAACTTGACTGTAATGAGTGGCTCTTTGAGTTGACTTCCTATCAGTTGGAAGCAGTGCAGTTATTCTACTCTGACCTCTGGCAACAACAAGGCATTTTCTTCCAGAGAACTGATGCTCTCTGGATATTTTTTCCAGCTTATTCTCTGGAAACTGCAGAGAACTTAGTGTTGGAAAATGCCAGTAGATCACCAGTTTCTGAAATACTCAGGCACCAATGAGCACACCATGCTCACACCTCCGTTCTGTTTCTCCATCTAGTTTTTGTGGTTAGCGTGTGGGTTCAAGGCCAAGCCTCGGAAGGGGTGATTTGGGAGTATGGGGTATTCAGTCCACTGTTACAGACAGTCTGGTTCTTATAGAGCTGCAGACAAACACTATATACTGGAATACAGATACCTTCAAAAATCTGGATTTATTTTCATGTATTGCCATCTTTAGAAAAATGACAAGATGCGAGTTCAGGTTTCACTTCCTTGATAACTTATAATTCTCAACATTTCTTGACAATTATGGTTTAACGTATTCCTATCTGCGTATATGTAAAGCAGTAACATTAGACTAATTCCTTTTCTTCAAAAAAAACTAATATTCATTATTCAGTTACATTTTTTGTTTCTGTGTAAGTGTCAATTAATTTTTTTAAATGGTCAAGACTAGCTTCAAACCAGTTAAAGCTCTGAAGCTTGTTTTGGTTAAAGCAAACTAAAAGACCATGATGTGGTCTGGCATCATGGTCTTGGCTGGTTAGTCATGTTCTAAAGCTTTTTCACAGTGTGTCAGTCTATGTTTACAATGAAATTTTCAGTGGAAATTTAAACCAGCAGCTTCAAATTGCTCAGTCATGACATCTTTGAAAAAAACCCAAAACATTAGCCATGAATCACTTCCTCCTCTGACCTCTGAACCACAGCTCTGCTAAGAATGTGTGAAATTCTCAGCTCACTTGGTTAAGCACACTTCAACCTGGTAGGGCAGCACATTGAATGGTCCTCTTACAGCATAGAGCTATTTGTGGACGAGTGAGACACGATGTGGATTACACTTTTTCTCGTCAAAATCATCTGTTTTTCTATGTCCCAAGCTGTTGGTGAGTAATCTTACGATGTAATTGCTGATATGTTTACAGTTGTTTGCTTATGAGATGAGTAACACTAACTGTAAACAGCCCCTTAAAACACTTCTCTACTACCAGGTGGCAACAACAGTTTCACAACGCAGAAGCCACTAAGTAAGTACTGACCAAACAGCCGAACATCTTGCCTTTCATTTGTCTCTGAATTCAGACTTCAAAACTGTATCAACTTCAAATCTTGTATGACTGTTATTTTCTGATTCCTTCACTTTCTGTTTGCTTCACTTTGACAGGGTGTGAAGATGTCCTGCTTCACTGTACACAAAGTAGTCTTTTTTGGACACGGTAATTTAAATGATGGACATCTAAACACTCCTGTTTTGGATAAGTTGCATTGTTGTACTACATGAATGAATTAATGTGGACACTATTTGCTGTGGATAAATGCTGGATTTGACTTAACGTGACTGTCAAAAAGAGAAACACAGATATACATAATAAATTTTGTTTATGGAATCAGACATTAAACCTATTGAAATTAAGATGAACAACATGTTCATATCTAGATTGTCATCATTTATGTGTTTTGAAATATCTGCCTCAGCTAAAGGCTACGTCCACACTAATACGTTTTCGTTTGAAAATGCATCGTTTTCTCTCTGTTTTGGCCTCCCGTCCACACTGAGACGGCGTTTTTGCTGATGGAAAACGCAGCGTTTTCAAAAAGTTCTTGAAAATGCATATATTTGAAAACGGTGCTTTCACGTCGCAGTGTGGACAGCAAAAACGCAGACTTTCTAAACGATGGCACATGTTAGTCATATGATGCAGTCATGTGACCAATTAAACTAAGATAGCGGAGGGCATTATAGAGCAGTTGTTTTCTATTGCTCTCAATTTTGACAGCCTTATTAAAGATTAATATCAGTTTGTACATGCTCCAGAGACCTTATTTAATTCTCACTCGCTTTTGCATCTTTGTACTTTTGTGTTACTCGCAGCAACAACTCCACCTCATTGTTAGTCCATTTAAAAAACTCTGTGCTTTTCCTAAACATTTTGCCGCGACATTTCAAAGAGCCTGAAACTAAATAAACGGCAGACAGAAGTGAGGCAGGTCGAATCTTCTTGTTTCACGCATGCTCAGTGCTGGAATGTAAGCGTTTTTGGCCGTTACAATGTGGACGCGCAACTCTGTGAAAACGACTGAAAACGCTAGTGTGGACACGGAGCATTTTCAGACAAAAATGCCGTTTTCAAATCTATCCGGGCTAGTGTGGACGTAGCCAAAGAGTACTCCTGAGAGTGTTAGTGCCTTTCAGAGTCATAAATGATGCTATCCAACTGCCTGTTAGGGTACCTGGGTGGTCGACCCACTGTTTGTCCAGCAATAAAGCAAAGTTTGAGTTTACTTCCGCCTCTTTGAGTCTGCATATTGGGTCCCCAAATCTGCCTGCCACACACAGCCACCATGACACTGACTTTTACTAAAAGCTGACAGTGTCATTTGGTGTCAGTGCGCGGCTTAAATCACCAGACTGTCATGCAGGAAAATGGGGTTTGTGTGCTTTTAGAGAACTTCATGGGTTTTTTTTTTTCTTGAACTTTTGGAATTCGGAACATATTCCATTAAACAATGTGTTCGATCAACTTAGTAGATCCATGTTTATGTTTATCATATATACACTACTAGTCTGTTTACTTTTTACATTGTACATACATATTGAAGATATCAAATACCCAATTTCCTTGCGGGCCAACCTTCGGGATCAATAAAGTTTATTGAATTGAATTGAATTGAAATATATAAAGCAAGATATATGGAATTATGCAGCAAAGAACAAAATGACAAAATGACTCTAAATATGTCTTATATTTTAAATTCCTCAAAGTAGCCACCCTTTGCTTTCTTGACAGCGCTGCAAACCCTTGGCCTTCTGTTAATGATCTTAATGATGTAGTCACCTGAAATGGTTTTCACTTCACAGGTGTGCTTTGTCAGGGTTCATTTGTGGAATTTCTTGCCTTCTTAGTTGGGATGGGACCATCAGTTGTGTTATGCAGAAGTCAGGTTGGTACACAGCTGACACCCTGTTTCACAACATATGTTAGAATTCGTATGATGGCAAGAAACAAACAGCTAAGAGAAACAGCAGTCCATCATTGTTTTAAGAACTGAAGGTCAGTCAGTCTGGGAAATTGCTTAAACTGAATGTGTCCAAGTGCAGTCGTGAAAACCATGGAGTGCTGCCATGAAATTGAGGACTGCCACAGGTAACGAAGACCAAGAGTTACCTCTGCTGCTGAGGATAAATTCATCCAGTCACCAACTTCAGAAATTAACAGCACCTCTGATTAGAGCCCAGATAAATGCCACACAGAGTTCCAGTAGCAGACACATCTCTACATCAACTGTTCAGAGGAAACCACGACTAAGGAAGAGCAACAAGCAGAAGAGATTTGTTTGGGCCAAGAAACGCAAGGAATGGACAGTAGACCAGTGTAAATCTGTGCTTTGGTCTGATGAGTCCAAATTTGAGATCTTTGGTTCCACCCGTTGTGACTTTGTGCAATGCAGAAAAGATGAACAGATGGTATTTGCACGCATGGTTCTCACCATGAAGCATAAAAGAAGAGATGTAATGGTGTGGGGGTGCTTTGCTGGTGACACAGTTGGAGATTTATTCAAAACTGAAGGAACACTGAATCAGCATAGCTACCACAGCATCCTGCAGTTGGACCATCATTTATTTTTCAACTTGACAATGACCTCAAACACACCTCCAGGCTGACCAAGAATGAAAGTGATGGAGTGCTGCGCCAGATGACCTGGCCTCCACAGTCACCTGATCTAAACCCAGTCGAGATGTTTTAGGATGAGATGGACCTCTGGTAACTCTTTCAAGTCTGTTGGAAAACCATTTCAGGTGACGACCTCATGAAGCTCAGTGAGAGAATGCCAAGAGTGTGCAATGCAGTAATCAAAGCGTGGCTATTTTTAAGAATGTAAAATATAAAACATGTATTGACTTTTTTCACACTTTTTTGTTTTCTACATAATGCCATGTGTGCTCATTTATAGTTTTGATGCCTTCAGTGAGAATCTGCAACATAAATAGTCGTGAAAATTAAAACAAACCAGTAAATGTGAAGGTGTGTCCCAACTTTGACTGGTAGTGTTTATCAATATTTGCAGGTAATATATTATCTGATTATTGTAATGGAAACGTCACCTTCAGTATATATTCATAGATTTAGTTGTGCCATTTGTTTCAGATCAGTGAATACTTATATAGTGAGTATATCTTTGCAGGTGTTATGAGGAAAGAACTGCAGCCTGTGAACTCAAAAGGCGTATATTCGGCTTCAGTCGTCAAACCGTGGACTCATCACTAGAGGTGAGCACATTTTTGGGGGGTGAGTTTGTTGTTTTTATAATATCTTTTCTTGAAAGATCTATAAATACCTGAGACAAGGAACTTTTATAAATTATAACCTGTGTTATATATATTTGTATTGATATACTGTGGAGGATGTATGCATTCAGATCTTTTTTCATGCTCTTGTTTGTGCTTTTCAGGGTGATATGAACCCTACATCTCACCACAGAATTCACATCCCATCCTCAGCTTTCAAAGGAGCTGCCACCACAGTGATGGCTTCTGTTATCAACAGCACTTATTTTAAGGTAAGTAGAACCTTAAGAGAGAACCTTAGTCCCATCATACCGTAAGAATACATAATTTAAGTATTGTCTTTCATAGAAACATTTTGCATCAACTTTTTTTTCCAAAAATTTTGTTTATTTACTTTATATCCTCTGTCCCTTGAAGTGGAGATCAGGTCTTGTTTGATTGCAGAATGATATGATGGCTGAGCGAGGCAGAAAGGATTTTACTCAGAGCTGTAGAAGTTTATTTATAGCTGTCAGAAGGTGATGTGGAAGAAAGCCAGACGTTAGAGACACAAAGGTGAAAGTTCAGATGGAGGATGGCAGCTTTTGAAAAGCCTGAGCAGGGGCAAAATGACAACATCCAAAAGTCCATTATGGCTTTGCAAGATAGGGCGCTAAAGTTGTAGGATTTGGATTCTCAACAGGACACTGCCCTGCAAAACGAATCATCTTTCCATGGCATCCTTGTTGCATTCTCTTTAAGAGTCCTCACTTTTCAGAGGGCTTTATTATTTTCTCACGCATCAGTAGGAATGGAAACTTATAAGAATTTAGCAATGCTGATTCCATTATCAATAATTTTTACCCACTCGATTGCTTATTGATGCTCATTAGGTTCTCGTGGGCTTTGCTTTGAGAGTCACCACCAGCTCCAAGCAGCATGTCAAAGATATGCAAATGAATTGCATGCTGTGAGCTATTTCCCCTCTTTGTTGTTATCAGAATTGGGGTCTTTTAAAAAGCAATGTATTACACATTGAACAGGATACTTTTCTTCAAAGTAACGCAGTACGCTACTTAGTTACATCTAGGGCAACATAATTCATTATACTACTCCTTACATTACTTTTGCCTTTCTCTGTAAAATGGCCCAAAATTCACTCTTTCATAATTACCATTTCATAATATAAACCTACAGCCTACAGTCCCACACACAACAAAAATCCCATTTTCAACACTAACATTACTGTCATGTGTCTGCCTCATTGCAGCTGAGTCCTCCTCAGAAAAGTAGATTCCAATTCCACCGCAGAGAAGGCACTGTGCTCAGAGGATTAGTCCTCGCGGTGAAGGCAGTTAACATGACAGAAAATGGTGAAATCATCAGAAATCTCTTACAACCCATCATGTTATTCTTCAAACACAACAAAAAGGTAAAAATACAAACATAGTTGGGCTAACATCATATTTAGAAAATGGAATAACCTGTTTCCATCTTATTTTGATTTAGTCTTCACAGATTACAGATGGAACTTGTGTATTTTGGCAGGAATCAGACAATGGAACAGGTGCTGTTATCGATGTCATTGTTTGGTATTTTTATTTCTAAGTAAAAAGGTGACGCACACTTACTTGCTCTGATTTTTTTTCCTGTGTAGGTTACTGGAGTGTTAAAGGCTGCAAAACCAATAAAACTGAAGATGAATTTATTTGCAGCTGCGACCATCTCAGCTTCTTTGCTGTTCTTGTGGTAATATAATTTAACAGAAAATGATCAAACTTTGGTCATAAAAATATATTTTTGTCTTATTATTGTTTAGCAGCTGTAACTCGGCACAGCATATCAATTAGGAGACAAAATGCCATGTGTATAGCATTTGAGGGGTGACATATTTTGTATAATTAAATATACCAGAATAAATGAGAGGAATAGATTTTTTAATGCCAGCGTGAGCTAACTAGTGCATTACATATAGATTGTATAAAAGCAGGATGTAACCTGATATGTCACTCGTTAGTTTTGGAATCAGCATTTAGAAGCCTCAGTGTTAGCCGCCTTGAAGAAGAGAGGACAGCGGATGTTAGGAATCTTCATCAATAATCTGTATTGGTACATTGTACAGATACAGATATCTGCTTTTGATGACTTACGAAACAACAATAAAATACTGGAATACTTGTATTCTCTCACTAAAACTGAAGTACAAATTGTTTGACTGGGTTGTGTCACACCACATAGTATTTGTTAAATAATATCACTAATCTAAAGGTTAGCTGACAGTATTTAGCCAGAGCTGTTTATGCTAGCAAACATGTTACTCAAAGCTGGCGCATGCCTGACTTTGAGCCTCTCGTTATAACTACAATTATAACTCTATTACAATTGTAATAAATAGGATGAAATTATCTATAGAACCTCAAAACTATTTTTGTACTAAGCTGTAAACTTGATTGTTAATATCATTATGGCAATTTTAACCTTAGTAATTAACTTGCTTTTGGGGGAACTGCAGTGTTTAGCATGTCTACACCAGCTTCTTGGTCACACTGGTACTTCCCTTATTTTTACATACGTACATATTGTCTTACGTTTCAGAACCCTGAGATATCAGTCACAAACTTGGAAGCGGAGAAGCTAAGCTACATCACTTACATTGGATCAGCACTTTCAGTCGTCTTCACATTCATCAGCCTGATTGTCTTCATTTGGTTACAGTGAGTGTCCTCATGTCCCGTGATGTGTCATATTTAAATATTGTAGAATATCTCTTTAGTTTAGCAGACGAGACATTTTTTTCATCCTTTCATCAAGGACCTAAAGTAATGTGTTCATACTAAGTGAATTACTGCCATCTCATTTCATAGAAAAATTACATTTTGTTTTGTTTTTTACTATGTTGTGAAAGATTAGACATTAGTTATTAAGCATCAGAAAACTAACTTGTCCCACACACTTAACATGACATTCATTGTGAAAGATTTCACATCAAGCATTTCATTCTGAGTGGCAAAAACCCAGGTCACACAAATAGCCAGGAAGCCCACCACAGTGTTTGGTGGCTAAGTAGATGGCTTGCCTGTTTCTGAGAACACTACTATGTTATGTTGCTAGGTTACAGCGCCTCTCACCACATGTTGCTTCATAGGACCTCAGTTGTTGCTCCAATTTTTGAAACTTTTTAAAAATAATGTTTGAACTTCCCTGCATGAATGCTTTTTTGCAAAACCTATTTAGTTTGTAAACCTAAAGAAATGCCTGGGTTTTTGCCATTTGCAGAGAGTAGGTTTTAGTTCCTTATAAATAAATTATTGTTCTCTCTTCTATAGTTTGACTTGTTGTCTGTGACACTGCACCCTGCTGATAGTAAACCACTTCAGCCCCCAGTCTAGTTTCAACACACCTATATGTCAGTATTGCGCAGCAGCTATAGCTATAGCTGATACTTTCGCTTTAGTTCATTGTAAATTTACATTGAACTTTGGCCACATCTCAATTTACCTTAAAGTATTTTACGGGGTTGGAAAGCTTTGAAACACTGTGAATCCTGACACCTATGTCAGTTGTTGTGAAAATGTTTATATTTAATGGCTCTTGCATGTGACGGTGCCAAAATGACATGGTTACCAAATCTGCTCCAAACTTCACATTTGATAAGAGTCCAAGTGTGGAGACGTCTCTATGTCTTTTGGTCACAGATGAACGAACTACTGCATAGGCAAGAAATTGGGTACTTAAGTTGTAAACATCATTCAATGTTCATGAGATGTACAGGAAATTTTCATTGTGGGTTCTACACAGGACAAGCAACTCCTTCATGAAACTACCATGAAGAAATGTGTAAGCTATTCATGTGACAACAGGAAATAGCTTGACAGTAGCAACAGTTGGCCTCAGCTGTAGCACACTTTGACAAAGTGTGAAGACCCTATCATCACTGCTGCCAGCTTCAGTTTTTTGTCTTTTATTGTTTAATCCACAGGACCACGTGCCTCACTTACACATAGACAAGACATTTTATCTTGTATATTTAGTCTTATAGCCATTATAAACAAACAACAAGCTTATAATCTCTATTGGTGTAAAGTATGGAAAAGCATGAAAAGTATGAACAGATATTGAAACTGATTTTAAAATTAAACATCTAAAAATGCCAGATTATGTCTACTGTCTGCAAAACTGGTGATAAATAAATAATCCTGTTTCTCTTGTAGTCGGCGGTGTCCTGAGAAGGCCACAGGTCTGCACATGCAACTTACAGGGGCAATGTTCTGCCTCCACCTCAGCTTCCTGCTGTGCAGTTTCTGGGAATGGCTGAGGAAAAATGAGGACAGCTCAATTTGCCTGGTTCTTGGTCTCTTTCTGCATTGGTCTCTGCTGGCCACCTTGACCTGGAGTGCTCTGGAGGGGTTTCAAATCTACCTTTTGCTCATTCGGGTCTTTAACATCTATATCAGGAGATACCTGCTCAAACTCTGCCTGGTTGGATGGGGTTAGTGAAGTTTTGTTGGGACATTGTTTCTGTCAAATATGGAAAAAAAAGAAAAGAAAAACACTAATGAAGCAATAGTTCCAAGACAAGACTGAGGGCAATTAATATAGGCAAGGTAATTAATGATTTGAAAACAGGAGAGTAACAAGACAGCTGAATCTAATCTAACTTCTATCGTTATCCTTCTATCAAAAATGAGAAACTACCTAAACGGAAATACTGAGCACAAGTTGGGGTGAAACTCATAACAGTTGAGACCTGACAATAAAGAACACTAAGAAACCAAAAAACTGACAAATAACCTTAAAAACAAGTAGAATTATACAAAGAAAAATTCAGAAACAAGAGTATCCTGAGCTCTCTTTGGCTGTTGTTTGAATTGGTCACCTTTAAATTAAGAAAAAGTTATAGTGGGACATTTTCACACATTATCTACTAAAGCTGCTGAATGTTATTGACTTTTTTCCATTGTGTTGCAAATCACTTCCTCTCTCAGTTCAGCTTCTAGTCAACTGAACAAACTGACAAATTCTGGCAGTTTAGAGATAAGAGGAATATGTAGATGGGGCTCAATCTCAAAATTTCTCAAGGTTGGTGATTTGTGTAGACTCGTATTATTGTTTTTTGTTTGTTTGTATTTTTTTCATGTAGAGCAATTTCTTTTTGAATAAATTAAATTAAGAGAAGCCACATTCCAGTGTTTGCGTTTTACCCGTACACACACAGACACTGGCAAGGTTCTTACACTGAAGCCCAGAACTTGGTGATAATCTAACATTCTCCGTATATCTTTTATTTTATGTTTGAGAAACTGCAATGGATATTGCAAATTTAAAAAAAAAATGTTACATTTGATCTTATCTTGGTCTTTGTATCTAATGATTCAATTAAAGGTAATTGATCATTCTCTTGTCCAGGTTTTCCCACATTGGTCGCAACAATTTGTGGGATTTCAGGTGTTTATGGAAAGTACACTCTACAACTAAGGGAAACCAAAAATGGCAATTCAACAGCACAAATGTAAGAAACTCAGTGGTTTTGATTTTAAATATGTAATTAGCATGGTATTTTGATTATGCACAGATACATGCTGTTATGTTAAAGGAGCTCACTGTATTTTTTTATTTTATCTTTTTTAATGGGCAGGTGCTGGATTAGCAGCGACTTCCAATCAAAGTGTCCTCTAGTCAGCTACATCACTACTGTGGCCTTTCCTTTGTTGGTGGTCGTGTTCAATGCCTGCATGCTGGGGCTGGTTGTGTGTAAGATGCGGAAATTAAGAAGTGATGATAAGAAGATGAGCTTTGTAAGCAGCAGTGACTGGAAGGAGATAAACAAAGCGAAAAGAAAGAGGTTATGGAAGGACTGTGTCACAGTGCTGGGCCTCAGCTGTGTGCTGGGGTTACCTTGGGGGTTAGCCAGCACTACGTACGTTTCACTCACTGGGATCTACATATTCACCATTTTGAACTCCCTTCAAGGTTATTATGTGAATGATTCTTATATCAAATATGCACTGGACTTTGATCACTTGCAAGAAGAATTAACACTCGTTTTTCTTCTCTTCTCAGGTGTATTTATATTTCTTTGGTCTGTGGGTTTGGCCCGGAAGTCTTGATCGGGCTATGTTTCATTAGTCAGAGACTCTTCAAAAAATGTTGAACACCAGTTTCAGCAGCCAATAGCCAATAACAGCCAAGATGTATTATCTATGATGTATATTAGGTGTTGACTGTTGAATGAGTTTTTGGGTTTTTGTTGCTGTTTTGTTTCTTCTTTTATATGCAAATGTATATTTTCAAAAAATGCAGCTATGATTCTTATGGTTGTATTATTTTTAGTAGAGAAGGCAAAGATTCTCAACAATTTACTGATTCATAAAAGACAATTCATGTATTATGACTTAGGT
Source organism: Mchenga conophoros (assembly GCF_057382185.1). Taxonomy (NCBI): domain Eukaryota; kingdom Metazoa; phylum Chordata; class Actinopteri; order Cichliformes; family Cichlidae; genus Mchenga; species Mchenga conophoros. The sequence continues at coordinate 5,175,711 of NC_140526.1, forward strand.
AAGTTACTGTAGATGGAAACTTTTGTGCTTTCATAAAAACATTTGGTTTCACTGCAGGTCAGTCTCTCAGTGAACTATACACTTTCAGATATTTTTGTCTGGCTTTCTCACGTATGAGTCAAGTAGGAAAACTAATAAACTATGATTAAAATATTTTAATGCACAGCATCATTTCTACACACTTAAATGGTCTAAATGATAATTTCTGGAAACTATCATAAGGTTTAAAGTTTCATGTTAGTTTCTTGAGCTAAAATTGCACCTAACCTTTTGCTTTAGTGGTTTAGGTACAAAGATTGCTGTCAGTCCTTCTGTTTTAATCAACAGTACATCCTGAAACACAAGCCAGCCTATCACAGAGCCCACATACCCTCTCAGCAGCTGACTCAATGTGTATTAGTCACCTATAATTGAGGAGACTATGCAGACACGCCATGACTTTTTGCTACTGTACAGATGATTGTGAAG